>NW_028270165.1:85618559-85921406 GCF_037043375.1 Chiloscyllium plagiosum
TTGGAAAAGCAAATCAGAATATGTCTTTTACACTTAATGGTAAGGTCCTCGGCAGTGTTGCTGAACAAAGAGACCTTGGAGTGCAGGTTGATAGCTCCTTAAAAGTAGAATCGCATACAGATAGGATGGTGAAGTAGGCGTTTGTTATGCTTTGCTTTATTGTTCAGAGTATCGAGTAAAGTCATTGAGAGCTCATGTTGCCACTGTACAGAACATTTGTCTGGCCACTTTTTGGATATTGCATGTAATTTTGGTCTGCTTCCTATCGGAAAGATGGTGTGAAACTGGAAAGGGTTCAGAAAAGACTTACAACGATGTTGCCAGGGTTGGAGGATTTGGCCTAAATGGCCTACTCCTCCTGTTGTTATGAATCTGTAACCCTGAATTTCCCATGGTAGAAGAGTTCCCATGGCACAGAGGAGGTTTTCTAACATAAAATTAAAGCCATTGCTTTGCTTGAACTCAAACTGCTTGACTTGGAGGAGAGTGGGAATTTGCAAAGTGTCCTCCCCTCCACACGTGCCTCAACTGCGGGGCAGCTGTCCGGCCCGCCCTCCATTGTTGACGTCATCCCTGTTAGTTTCAGAGTGAAATTCTCTCCCTCTGGGCAACATCTGGGAGCAAAGCAATGTCACCCGCTTTCCATTCCCCATCCTCCAGGAGTGAGACAGGGAGTGGGAGGGGGAGATGGGGGTGGATGAAACACTGTTCACTTGTAGCAACTGGAGTGAATCCAGGGAGGGAGCAGAGTGCCCAAAGGTGCTCAGCTACTTTTTTTTCTCTTAAGGGTATTTTCCTTGTGTATTCCTTCAGTTTGGGGGATTGGCACATTGGAAATGTGGGGACTGTGGGAAGGGATTCCCTTCCCCATCCCTGCTGGAAACCCACAGATGCATTCACACCGGGGAGAGGCCATTCACCTGCTCAGTGTGCAGGAAGGGGTTCAGTCGGATCAGCCAACTGCAGACGCACGAGTAGGTCCACAAGGGAGAGAAGCCATTCACAGGCCCCATGTGCGGGAGGGGGTTCACTCAGTCAGCTGCACTGCTGACCCACCAGCGGGTCCACACTGGAGAGAGGCCATTCACCTGCTGTAAGTGCCGGAAGGGATTCACCTGCTCCTCCCACCTGCGGAGGCACCAGTGAGGTCACGTGCCATCGCAGGGGGATTGAAGGAGCGATGGCCGAGTGACCCTATTAAGCCAGCTCTGGGGAATCCCAGGTTTGAATCCTGCCGCGGCAGATGGCAGAATTGGAATTCCGTCAGTAATCTGGACTTCATAATCTAAGGATGAAACCATTTCCTGGGGAAACCCCCCCCCCCCCCCCCCATCTGATTCACTCGTGTCCTTTTTCGGGAAGGAGACTGCTGTTGTGGGAAAGGGTTCACTCAGTCGTCCCAGCTGCATGCTTTACCCGGCTGTACCAGGGATCCAGATTCTGGATCAGTGGTGCTGGAAGAGCACAGCAATTCAGGCAGCATCCGAGGACAGGCAAAATCGACGTTTCGGGCAAAAGCCCTTCATCAGGAATAAAGGCAGAGAGCCTGAAGCGTGGAGAGATAAGCTAGTGGAGGGTGGGGGTGGGGAGAGAGTGGCATAGAGTACAATAGGTCAGTGGGGAAGGAGATGAAGGTGATAGGTCAGGGAGGAGAGGGTGGAGTGGATAGGTGGAAAAGGAGCTGGGCAGGTCGGACAAGTCCGGACAGGTCAGGGGATCGAGTTTCTGGAGGTTAGAAGCTAGGATGAGGTGGGGGAAGGGGAAATGAGGAAACTCGTGAAATCCACATTGATGCCCTGGGGTTGAAGTGTTCCGAGGCGGAAGATGAGGCGTTCTTCCTCCAGGCGTCTGGTGGTGAGGGAGCGGCGGTGGAGGAGGCCCAGCACCTCCATATCCTCGGCAGAGTGGGAGGGGGAGTTGAAATGTTGAGCCACTGGGCGATGTGGTTGATTGGTGCGGGTGTCTCGGAGATGTTCCCTAAAGCGCTCTGCTAGGTGGCGTCCAGTCTCCCCAATGTAGAGGAGACCGCATCGGGAGCAACGGATACAATAGATGATATTAGTGGATGTGCAGGTAAAACTTTGATGGATGTGGAAAGCTCCTTTGGGGCCTTGGATAGAGGTGAGGGAGGAGGTGTGGGCGCAGGTTTTACAGTTCCTGCGGTGGCAGGGGAAAGTGCCAGGATGGGAGGGTGGGTCAGTTACAAAGGGACAACTGAGCTGACCAATAGTAAAGAAAATGGGGCGGGAGGAGTGGGGCGAGTGTATGCACTTTGAGCTTGAGCTTTTTTTTAAAGCTACTTTTTCCACATCGTTTTGCTGGGGAGATCTGAAGCTGTAACAAAATTGGGTCGCAGTAGAGGTTACCTGAACTTACCACCAGGCTTAGACACTCATTGAAAGCTGCGAGATCCAACAGGTTTTTGATTTAAAGCTACTCATTTCTTTCAGCCTCCAGCACTAAGTTTTCAGTGTCGTATCTCAGAAGGAGCAGTGAATGAGTAGCTAGTATTGGAAGAAATTGTATGTTTTTCAGGACTGCAGGTTCATTGTTTCATTGGCATTGCAAAGTTTACTGGCAACAGTGGAGGGTGTGGGCTGTATTCACTGGAAACAAAGTTTAAAAATCTCACTAACACCAGGATATAGTCCAACAAGTCTATTTGGAAAAATTAGGTTTTGGAGCGCTGCTCCTTCATCAGGTAGCTGTGGAGTAGGATCATAAGACACAGAATATATAGCAAAAACCTTTAGTGTCATGTAACATAAATGATATATTGAAGAAACCGAGATTGCTGTTAAATCTTTCATCTTTTAAAATGGGTTGCAGATTTCAGTTCATTAATTTGAACATTCCAGAACCTCTTTTAAGTCAGATTCTCCAGGTAACTTAATGTTTTATATAGGGAACCTCACGTCAAACAACGCATTAAAGCTGAGGTTCGAGACTCTCTGTATCCCAATCTTGAGTCAGACTGGCTCTATTTCCAAATATATAATTGTGCAAATGCAAATTCACCCCAAATGTGTGAGTGCATGCATGAGAGAGAGCGTGTGTGTATGCGTGTGCATGCTGGGTCAAGTGTGTGTGTGTGTGTGTGTGAGAGAGAGAGAGAGAGAGAGAGAGGGAGAGAGAGAGAGAGAAAGAGAGCGTGTGACATGGACCCAAGGTCGCGGTTGAAGCCATCCTCCTGGTTTCCGAACTTGGCTATCAGCCTTTGCTGGCCCACTAAAAATGATTAAGCAGTTACACAACACACATTGGAGAGGGCAGGGTTGGACTTGTCTTTCGATTTGCAGAAGGTGGGAGGTTCTGGGTGCTGGAAGCTAGGAAAACACAGGCTGGAGGACCTTCGGCTCAGAGAGATGGAGCTGGAAGCCAGGTTGCAGACACTTTGGGGGAATCATAGAACCCCAACACTGTGGAAACAGGCCATTTGGCCCAACATGTTCACACTGACCCTCTGAAGAGCATCCCACCCAGACCTACCCAATAACCCCCACAGTTAATCCCTGAATTTATAATGCCCAATCCACTCTAACCTTCACATCTTTGAACCATGGGAGGAAACCGGAGCACCTTGAAGAAACCCAAGCAGACACGGGAGGGGTGGTGGTGGGGGGGAGTGGGGGAGATAGGGAAATGCAAACTCCACACAGTCACCCTGAGGGTGGGATCGAACCCAGGTCCCTGGCGCTCCGAGGAATCCCCTCTCCAGCTCTCAGCAATCAATTGGCTTATTCCCAATCCTGGTGATACTCCAGTCAGTTTGAGGAATTGAATTTGCTTCCACAGAGTTTCTATGATGCAGTGGGCATTGTGTCTCAGCAGCTTCAACGATCCACTGACGGGCTCGTCTACAGAAAAAACACTAGTTCACATTTCGCTAAAGAGTTCAAGTTCTCTCCACAATCAGAACCCTGAAACAGTCTGTGTGTAATCACGGGCTTCTCAATGCACATTGATGTTTGAAATCATTTCCTGTCGACAAACATTTCCCCGCCTGGATTCAAACGCTGCTGATATTCAGGCCCTGAGTAAATTCCTTGTGCATGCCTGAAGAGCAAATCCTCCTCTGCTAATACCTTGAGAAAACACATCACTGCTGTCAGTGCAGGACAGAAAACAGATGAGAGAATTCTGGTTTATATGAAACAGCCTTCGCTATCTTCTACTCGAAATCTCTGTGTCCCAATTCCTCCACCTTTCAATGGACTCCAACCCATCCTCCTGTTTTGCCCAGCTCCCGTCTCCTGAAAGGGCTGACTTTTGGTTCAGTTTCAAGCCACTTCTTGCCATCCCCAGTGTGCAGACAAGGGGATGCTGGAAGTGGGTGGCATCCTTTCACCACATCCCCATTCAATCAGGACCCGATCATGCCCTCAGCTTCTCCTGTCCATTCTCTCTCGCTATCCCTAGCTTCCCGTCTCTTTCTCACACACACACATACACACGCTCTGCATCTCCGTCCATTCTATCTCCACACCCTCTGCCCCCTGTCCAGTCTCTCATCCACCTGCTTTTCCCATCCAATCCTCTTCTCTCCCTCCACACCCTCTGCCTTCCGCCATCCAGTCCCTCTCCACACACACTCTCTCCCCTCTCCATTCTCTCTCTCTTTCCCCACCCTCTGCTCTCTATCCATTCCCTCTCTCCCCAACCCTCTCCTGTCATTCATTGTTGCTCTCTTTCTCCCCCACCGTGACCCAGTTCATTCTCTCTCCCGACACTCTGCAACACCCAATTTCTCTCGTTTCACACTCTGTATCCACCCCCCCATTCTGTCTCTCTGACAAACCCTCTGCCCCCCACCCTATGTACCGCCAGGCTTTCTTTACCCCCAATGCTCTGTCCCCATGTCCATTTTCTCTCTCTTTCTTCCTCCCAGCCTCTGCCTCCGGTCCAAGTTCTCTACCTGCACCCCCACTCCCATCCTTTCTCGTGCCTCGAGCCCTCGTTGATCACTGTATCAAGCCATTCTAAGGATAGAGAGTGAATGGATGGTCATGACTCTACCTGGAAGATGGGGGAGGGGTGGTTGGAGGGGAGGTGGGTGAGAAATCGCTGATCTTTAACATTGAAAATGGCTAAAATGATTTATTAAGAAACATTGGTAAAGTCTGAAAGCATGTTCAATTGTTTAAAAAGGTGCAGACACCTTTCTGAAACTTGCAATGAAGTCTGTACAGTTAGGCCACAGTTGAGGACAGGCTGTAAAGGTGGAATGGCCTATTCCTAGTCTTGGTTCAGATTATGTACAAATAGAGTCATAGAGACGCACAGCACGCAAACCACATATTCTAAATTAATCTCGTGATCCATTTGCCACCATTTGGCCCATCTCTCTCTCTCAACCCTTTCTATTCATATACCCATCCAGATGCCTTTTAAATGTCGTAATTGTTCCAGATTAGACCACTGTGGCTCCGCGTGAAAATGTTACCAGTTCGGTCCCTTTTAAACCTTTTCCCTCCCAGCCTAAGCCTATGCCCCCGTAGTTTTGGACTTCCTCTATCCTGGGGAAAAGACATACAAAAGTGGAGCAGCCAGACAAAATGAAAAAGGAATAAACTGTTGAGTCCCAGGGAAACAAAAAAATTGTTTTTTCTTATTGGCATTTGGACACTGTAAATCTGTCAGTTGCACCAGCATCTCCATTGAGCATTCTGCGCATGCTTCTCGGTGTCAGCAAGCACTGCGCATGTACGCCGGTGTCAGCAAAATACTGCGCATGCTCTTCGCTGCCGGCGGAAACAGCGCACGACATTCTTCTGCTGGACCAATAGGAAGCACTGGAAGACCGGAAAGAATGTGGTCCTCCGGCTTTTGATTACTCCCCCCCCCCCTCCCCCCACCATATCTGAATGCGGAAGTTGGACCATGAGCTTGTGAAGCTGGTGTTGCTCCTCTCTCTCTCTGAATGAAGATTGAACTTCAACTTCTTCCGTCTGTCCAACATCTGTGAGTAACAACACGCTCTTTTCCATTTTACTTTTTCATTCTGGCGTTCAGTTCTTGTCTTGCAGCAAAGTTGATTTAGGTATGTGTCTTATTTGGCAAATGCAGCAACACATTATGAAGTTATAGCCTTTCCTGTAAAAAATAACAGAAAGGAGATACGTTGTTTCAATGGTGATATATTGGGTTGTGGAGCAAGTGAAGACTGCAGATGCTGGAATCAGAGTCAAAAATTTAGTGCTGGAAAAACACAGCAGGTCAGTCAACGTTTTGGGCAAAAGCCCTTCATCAGGAATGATGAGTAGATGTACAAAGGTGCCTCGGCTACCTTCTACTCAGGCTTTCTACTCCAGTCAATGCCAGTTGTCAGATAGGTGCAGCAAGCAATGCAAGTGATATGTTAGCAAGAGGAATGGAGTTCAGAAGTGGGGATGTCTTCCTGCAGTTAGGGAGACATTGAATATATTCAAAGCGGAGTTCATCTGACTTTTGAATCTCAAAATTAGTTATCGGGGAAGGCAAGAAAATGTGTTTTTTTTCAAAAATATTTTTATAAACTTTTTCAGATCCTTCACAAAACATCTATAGACAAAAAAGAACAATACCAAAATAGAAAGATATATGCAGTGCAACAATGTCATATCACAATACTATTAATGATGAACTACCTACTATTCTACCAGAACAAACTTAGCTTAAACTAAACTGCAATCAAATTAAATAAAAATTAAATTAAACTGAATTCAAATTAACTCAAATTATATCACATTACTTTATTCTATTTCCCTCACTACACCTCCACTGAGGTTCCCATCCCTGGGAGCACTAGTTATTGTACCCGTATTCTTTTTCCCCAGCCTCCCCCTCCCAGGGTCCCACGGGTGCCCAGACTGATTCCCATGGCTATACCACGGCCCTAATTAATATTGCCGATAAGTCTGCATCAATATAATTTAGAAATGCTGCCATGTCTTGTAAAACTGCACCATATTTGTGAGGTAATCTTGGGGGAGATGTTCCATCACCAGCCTATGCCACCCCATAAGCCCTGGGGGAATTTTCCAACGTCCATAAATGTTCTTCCTTGCACAGTGGGTAAGAATGTTACACAGTCTGTTCCCCTGTTCCCCCAGAAAGACAAATTTGGCAACTCCAGAAGTAGGATCCACTTTAACTTCAATCCCCAGGATGTCCTTCAGCTCCCTTACGATAGCACTCCAATATCGCTGGATCTTACAACATGACCAATAGCAGTGTGTGAGAGTGCCTATATTAATTTTACATTTGGGACACCCTGGTGATGCCACTCTCTTGAACTTAGCTAGCCTCTCTAACGTCAAATAAGCGCTGTGTAAATTCTTCAATTGAATGGCCTGTGCTTTGTTACATATTGAAATTTTCCTTACATTTTCCCATATATCTTCCCATACTTCCAATGAAATATCCTCTCCGAGCTCCTGATTCAACGTCCTACAGAGTCCCTCCATGTCCCTTAAGGCACGTCTCTTCTGTAAATGATACAAAGTACTAACTGAAAGAGCGCCTGTACACCGGAGCAGTCTTTTCTCCACGTCTGACCTGTAAAGCTGAGCCAGGAGTGTGGTCTTCCTCTGTATATAATCCCTTATCTGAAAGTACGGATAAGGTTCCTATTAGACAATCCATATTTCTGACTTAGTTGGCTAAATGTCATCAAGACCTCCCCCTTGCATGAATCTCCCAGACAGGAGATTCCCTTATTCTCCCATGACTTAAAGCCGGAGTCCATTGCCCCAGGTTTAAATCCTTGGACTCCCACCAATGGGGTAAACGGCGAGGTCTTAAGCCAATTGCCCTTGTCTTGTCTCATTATCCTCCAGGCTTTCACTGTATTTAAAATGATTGAATTCTTACACTGCTCAGTTATGGATTTCATCTTATCCATGAATAATAGATGAACTGAGGGGACATCTCGACTGAGGCTTCAACGTCAAATCAAATCCCTCTGTGCTCAGTCACCCACATATGCTAACAAAGCGCTTATTTGATATCTCTTCAAGTCCGGAAGGTCCACCCTCCCTCATCCTGCGAGAGCTGCAATTTGGTAAATTTAATTAGGGGGCACCTGCGACATCAAATAAAATAACCTCGCCAACCATCAAGCCTCAGTAATACTCATCTGGGTAGCAACAACGGAAGCATTCTCATGGGGTACAACAGGCGAGGAAGAACATTCATTTTAAATCAGGGTAATTTGGCCGAACCATGATAACGGTAATCCCTCCCAATCTGCAAATCCTGCTTTATCCTCTCCAGTAACTGTACATGTTAGCTTTATACAGCTGGTGGAAAGCAGGAGTAATAAACATTCCCAAATACAAAAAATCCTTTTGATGACCATCTAAACAGGGACTGCATTCTATCCTTCAGATCAGGCACCTCCACTAATCCCCCCACCGGCTTGGCTTCCAATTTTCTAAAGTTGATCCTGTAGCCCGAAAACTGCCAAACACATTAATTGTTTGAATCAATCGAGGAACTGACTCCTCCAGATTGACCAAGAACAAAAGGACATCATCAGCATATAGGGTGATCTTATGCTTGCCCATTCCCACCTCTGGCGCCACTATTTCAGGATCCCACCTGATAGCCTCAGTTAATGGCTCAATTGCCAAGGTAAATAGCAGTGGTGAAAGAGGACACCCCTGTCGACTACCCCTCCCAATATGAAAGTTATCTGACTTTGTGCCGTTTGTGATGACTGCTGCTTTAGGATCATTGTACAACACCACTACCCGTCTAGCAAAGGAACCCCCCCCCCCCCCCCCCCCCCCCCCAGACCAAAACGCTTGTGGACCCCAAACAGGTACAGCCATCCTATCCGGTCAAACACCTTTTCTGCGTCTCGGGAAACCACTGAACCCGGGATCAATCTTTGCTGGCATACCTGCACTATGGTCAGTATGCTCCTGATATTATTGGAGGAGCTACGGTCCTTAAAACCCATCTGATCTTCTTTCATAATATAGGGCAACACCTTTTCCAACCTCAGGGCCAGCATCTTGGGTCGAATTTTAAAATCTACATTCAACAGTGAGATGGGTCTGTATGAAGCACATTCTTCAGGCTCTTTCCCCTTCTTTAAAATGAAGGCGATATTAGCCTCCCTAAGAGAGGGCGGAAGACAAACCTGTGTATCTGAATAGCTATACATCCCCAGAGGTGGCATTTATGAATTCCTTATAGAATTCACTTGGGAATCCATCTGACCCCGGTGTGTTGCCACTCTGGAGATGCTTTACTGTTTCCTGCACCTCCTGTATCATCATAGATGCATTCAACAGGGAAACCTGTTCCGCCTTTATACTGGGGAGGGGCAGGTTCTCCAAATTCAAACAATCTTTGTTTGGCGAAGGAGACCCTTTTTTGCCACCTGTGTGTGCAATGAGTCGAGAGCAGCCCGGAGAGCTGCAGCTTGACCAGTGAAGGCCTAATATAATATACTTTCTCAGCATCTGTTGTTGCTCCTCCCTCTGCTTCCTTCGAGTTGTTGAATACAAAATAACTAGGCCTCATAAATATGCCTTAGTGGCCTCCCACAGTATTGCCGGATTACTGGCCTGACTGGAGTTGATATTCCAGAAGGCCCTGAACTTTCTTGTGATGTACTCAACGAATTTGCTGTCCCTTAACAGGAATGGGTCCATGTGCCAGTGCCATCCATTCCACCACCCATGATTTTACCATCTAAATACACTAGCGCATGGTCCAAGACAGCTATCTGCCCAATTTTACAAGCCAATGTTCTGTCCAAATAATCCAATGGCATAAAAAATATGTCAATTCGCGTGTGGCACTTGTGTGGGTTGGAACAGAAAGTAAAGTCTCTTCCATTTGGGTGGAGGTGCTTCCACACATCCACTAACCCCAACTCCTCACACTGGGGCAGCACGGTGGTTTAGTGGTTAGCTCTGCTGCCTCACAGCACCAGGGACCAAGGTTCAATTGTGGCCTCGGGCAACTGTCTGTGTGGAGTTTGCACATTCGCCCCGTGTCTGCGTGGGTTTCCTCTGGGTGCTCCGGTTTCCTCCCACAATCCAAAGATGTGCAGGTAAAGTGAATTGGCCATATTAAATTGCCCATGGTGTTAGGTGCATTAGTCAGAGGGAAATGGATCACGGTGGTTTACTCTTCGGAGGGTCAGTGTGGACTTGTTGGACCGAAGGGCCTGTTTCTACACTGTAGGGAAACTAATCATGTCCACCAACTGCTTAGATTGTGCAGTCATACATGCCAGGCCCTTTGTCACCCTGTCTACCTCAGGATCTATTAGGTGATTAAAATCCCCTCCTATGATCGTGCTGTGCACCCCAAGACTCATTAATATAGCAACTGCATCGATTAGAAATGTAAGAGGGTGCATGTGGAGGGTGGTGGGGGGGTGGGGGTACACATTCAGGACACCATACTCTTCTCCATGTAATTGAGCTTTAAGAACAATGGGCAGTCCATGTTTGTCCTTAATTTGCTCAATTGCCTGGAAAGGAAGGTTCCTTCTTACCAATATAGCCACTCTTCTACTCTTGGAGCTAAAGGAGGCGAAGAATACCCTATCATAACCCCCCTTGCTGCAGTTTCAGATGTTCCTTATTGGTTAAATGTGTTTCTTGCAGCAGGGCGATGTCCATCCTTTCCTTCCTGAGGTTTGACAGAACCTTCTTTCTTTTTAATGGGGGAATGGCTCCCTTCTACATTCCAGGTGCACCACCTGAACGAATCACTAGCCATGGTCATCCAGAACAGCCCGTGGTTTCCCGAGAGGAGGAAGCTTATCTGAAGTGCGGCGAGTGACAAAGACAATAAATGTATAAAGTGTAAAAGCTACTACAACTAAAACACTAACTAACCACTACATATAACTTAAGCAAACACCCAAATAACCCCCAATACCATTCGAGATCTCCCTCATCCCTGCCAATAGGGTGCCCTCCTCCCAATCCTTGCTACCATCCCGGCTCCTTCCAGCTGAGGCCGTGCCCGAGCCCCAGGGAATACACAGATGAAAAACATGTTATTTACATTCTGAGAGTTAACAATGGATGTCCATTTCCCACCCACCCCCCCCCCCCCCCCCCCCCTCCCCACACACCCTTTCTCCATACATCTGAACCACCCCTAGTCCAAAACCAAAAGGACAGCAGTAAAAAACAAAGGCCCCAGATAATATCCAACTGACCGATATACTAAATCATTCTGGTTTTACTTCAAGGCAGTTGGTATAAAACTGATAACCACAAAATAAGTGGAGAGAGGAGACAGGAAGGGGCAAAAAAACTGTACCATTGTCTGTAACAATGCCCCCTCCCTCCACCCCGACTGGAGTCCTTTAATTCAGAGAATTCACATAGTCCTTTGCTTTTTCTGCTGAATCAAAATTATATACCGCCCGTCCATGAGAGAAATGCAACACGGCCAGGGTACCTGAAGTAATATTGACTGTTCAGATCCCTTAATTTTCTCAACCTCATCAAATCCCTTCTCTTCTTAATTCTGGGACCTGAGAAGTCCTGAAAAGACATTATTCTTGAGCCTTTGTGCATTAAAGCCTCTGGATCACTTCCCAGTCTTCTTGCTGTTTCAGTCACTAACTGTTTTTCTTTGTAATGCAGGAGTTGCACTAGGACCGTGCGGTGGCGTGGGTCCGGCCTGGACCTGCGCATTGTGATCCCGTTGGTCCACTCCACATTCAACAGGCCCGACTCCAACTCCCGCCCCAGGAATGTCGGGAGTCACTTCTCCAGGAATCCAACGAGGTCTTCACTGCCCTCGCGTTCCGGAAGACCCAAGAGCTGTAAGCTTTTTCTTCTACTTTTGTTTTCCAGGTCGCCCACTTGCTCCTGAAGGACCCGTACCTGGTCTTCCAGCATTCGGATCCTTCCTCCCGAGACCTCCGCCACGGTCTCCGGTGCCACGGTCCTCTCCTCCTCTGCCTATTCTCTTTGGTCCAACATTTGAATTTCCTGACCATGCTTTTCCAGCGTGGCAGATAGTGGTTCCACCGCTGCTTCAATCTTTTCTCAGAGTTTGCCAAACTCCGAGAGTAACTGCTGCCCCATTAAACCCAAAGGGTCTGCCCTGGGAGTTTGAGCAATGGCTCCATGCACCCCTGATGCAGTAGGGGAGTGCCCTACCTGCTGCACCACTTTCAGCGCCTTTCCTTCATTTGCTTTCATTCTGGTCTTAAAGCTGTCAAATCACAATTATAGCAAGTCCAGATGTTCAGTACGTTTATATTAGCAATTTTTGGTGGGGGGGGAGGGGGGGGGTCAAGGTCCACCTTGCCAGGGGGTATGGCAGAGCCCAGCACAGCAGACCACTCAGACCACTGCTATCATGGATCTCCAAGAAAATGGTTTTAAGACCAGTACAGATACAGGATCATACAGCACAGAAACAGACCCTTCAGTCCAACGAGTCCATGCTATGTTCTCAAATTAAACTGGTCCATCTGCCAGTGATTGGCCTATATCCCTCTGAACCTTTCCTATTCATGTACTTCTCCAAATGTCTTTTAAACATTGTAACTGTACCTGCATTCACTACTTCCTTGGGACACTCATTCCACACACAAGCCACGTTCTTAAAAAATAAGTGCTCCTTGTGTCTTTTTAAAATCTTTCTCCTCTCACCTTCAAAATTTGCTCCCTCATCTTGAAACCCCCTCCCTCGGGAAAGGATACCCACTGGTCACCCCATCTATTCCCCCTCATGATTTTATAATCCCCAATAAGGTCACCTCTCAACCTCCTATGCTCCAGTGAAAAATGTCCCAGCCTGTCCACCCAGATGTAGGGATATTCATTTCCAGTTATGATCTGTTCAATGCTGGTGCAGGCTCGAAAGACCAAATGGCCTACTCCTGCTCCCAGTTCTCACATGCAAAGACCATAAGACATAGGAGCAGAAATTAGGCCATTTAGCCCATCGCGTCTGCTCTGCCATCCAATCATGACTGGTAAATTTCTCAACCCCATTTTCCTGCTTTCTCCCCATAACCCTTGATCCCCTTGATATTCAAGAACCTATCTATCCCTGTCTTAAATATACTCAATGATCTGGCCTCCACAGCCTTCTGTGGCAATGAATTCCATAGATTCACCACTCTCTGGCTGAAGAAGCTTCTCCTTATCTCCGTTCTGAAAGGTCTCCCCTTTCCTCGAAGACTGTACCCTCGGGTCCTAGACTCTCTGATCAATGGAAACATCTTCCCAATGACCACTCTGTCCAGGCAATTCTATATTCATTATGTTTCAGTTAGATTCCCCCTGAGTGTGGGCCTGTTAACCAGCATGAACCAGACCCTTCAGGATGAGGTACAGCAGAGATTAGGTTCAGCAAAGTGAGAATGGAGGGAGTGTGTGGGATGGAGAGTTTCTGCTTTTAGGGAATGAGAGAGGAAAGGAAGTTCATTATAAATTAGAATTGATCAGATGTGATGAGCCAAGGAGTAGCAGATGGTGTTTAATTTAGACAAATATGAAGTGTTGCATTTTGATAAGACAAATGAGGGCATACTTATATACCCAAGGTCCTGGGGAGTGTGGCAGAATAAAGAGACCTTGGAGTGCAGGTTCATAGTTCCCTGAAAGTGGAGTCGCAAGTAGATCAGACAGTGAAGGTGGTGTTTGGTATGCTTTCCTCTATTGGGCAGTTCATTGAGTACAGGAGTGGGGAGGTAATGTTATGGCTGTACAGGACATTGGTTAGGCCGCTTTTGGAATACCACACTCAGTTCTGATCTCCTTGCTGTAGGAAAGATGTTGTGAAACTTGAAAGAGTTCGGAAAGGATTTACAAGGCTGTTGCCAGAGTTGGAAGGTTTGAGCTCCATGGAGAGGCTGAATAGACTGGGGCTGTTTTCTGTGGAGTGTTGGAGGCTGACGGGTGACCCTATAGAAGTTCAGAAGGGTCATGGATAGGGAGCATCACCAAGATCTTTTCCCCAGGATATGGGAATCCAAAAGTATGGGGCATAGGTTTGAGGTGAGAGGGGAAATAGGAACCTGAGAGGCAACGTTCTCACGCAGAGGGTGATGTCTGTAAGGAATGAACTGCCAGAGGAAGTGGTTGAGGCTGGTACATAACATTTTAAAAGGTATCTGGATGGATACATGAAGAGGAAGTGTTTACAGGGGTATGGGCTAAGTGCTAGCAAATGGAACTAGATTAATTAAGGATATCTGGTCAGCACAAACGAGTTGGGCCGAAGGGTCTGTTTCCTTACTGTATGATTCTAATCGTCTTCTGTGAAAGTAGAAGTGTAGTTGTGAAGACTAGAATTTCAGGAGCAGCTTTCAAAGATACTTTGCCCTTCCTGGGAGCAGAAGAAGTTACAATGAAAGCTTTCATTTGTGAGACAGCAACTGAGTGAGGGAGCACATCTGGGATTTGGTTGGAAAGCGGGAATTAATTGCACTGTGGGGATGAAGTGCTAGGTTTACTAGCAGTAAGTACAATGTGCTGAGCAGGGAGCCTAGTGAAGGGTTAGGTTGGTTTTGTTTTAAACTGCTTATTTCATTCAGCCTCCAACATTGTATTTCCAACGCTGTTCATCAGAAGGAGCAGTGAATCAGTAACTGGTATCGTTAGAAGCCTTACAATTTTCAGTACTGCAGGTATTGCATTGTTTCATCAGCATTGTAAAGGTTACTGCCAGCAGCGGGAGGTGTGGGCTGTATTCACTAGAAACGATTAAGCATTTAGATAACACACATACGAGAGGGCAGGGTGGGACTTGTCTTTCAATTTGCTGAAGGTGGGAAGTTCTGGGTGCTGTGATATGGGGCACACACAACTGCGGTAAATCATAGAATCCCTACAGTGCAGAATCAGGCCCCATTCAGCCCATCAAGTCCACACTGACCCCTCCGAAGAGCATACCACCCAGACCCAGACTCACCCCCACCCCACCCCACTTATCCTGTCCAGTCGTTTCTGCTGGTGAGTTAGACTAGAACTAGGGATTTGGTCTCAAGATTAGGGGGAGTAGATTTAGGACTGAGATGAGGAGGAACTGCTTTTCCTGGAGAGTAGTGAATCTATGGAATTCTCTGCCTGAGGAAGAGGTAGAGACAGCTTTATTAAGTATATTCAAGACACAGTTGGATTGGTTTTTGCAGGGTAGGGAAATTAAAGGTAGTCAGGATAACGCAGGGAGGAGGAGCTGAGACGATGGATAGATCAGCCATGATCTTAATGAATGGAGGAGCAGGCTCGATGGGCCAAATAGCCTACTCCTGCATTTATTACTCTGAAACTATAACCCTGCATTTCCCATGGGTAACCCACCTAACCTGTACATCCTTGGACACAATTTAGCCTGGCCAATCCAAATTATGGCAGGTGAGCAATGTAGTGATATGGAAAATGAACTTTCAAGAACGATAGAAAGGGACAAGGAGGAGAAATGTACCAGCAAGCAAAGCTGGATTCTAAAGATCACAAAAAAAACTAAAAGCTCAGTATCTGAATGTGTGCTGCATTATAATAAAGTGAATGAATTGACTGCACACAGAAAAGAATATTTATGATCAGAGACACCTTACAGAGACATGGCTTCAGGATGACAAGGATTGGATCCTGAATATCAAGGGGGTACATGGAATTCAAGTTGAATGAGAAGCTCGGTTAAGGTAGAGGGTTGGCACTACTAATCAAAGCACTGATAACATGGTAGTCTGGTGTCAGATTGGATTTCAGGTCCTGATTTCTCTGTCCTCTGTTGATCTCCCTGTTCCTACAGAGTTCTATGTCAACTTTTGTCAGCTCTGCTGGATTTCTGCTGAAGTTTTGACCCCACCCCCATCTTTGATACATTCCAGATCAATAAAATATTCAGCCAATCAAGGCCTAACCCACAATTTCCCAGCCTGTCAACCATCCAGACAGAGAGACTCGTCGTAGCAGGGAAATTAAACAAAAAAAAAGGTGACAATGCTTAATGTTTGTTCATTAGGAAGTAGACCAGAAATAAAGGGTCTCCCAGGATTCTTATAGCGCCCAATTTGAGGAACTCTCTCTCACTTACATCTAACTATTATTACACAGCTCTGATTTGTAACAATATTTATATCCTCAGAAATAAAGCATTTGTTATCAACTAGACAGAGATAAACAGCACAAATAGACATTTGCTTTCTCTCATGCATGCGCACACGTATATAAAAGTCTATGGGGTGAACTTATATTTTCAGAATATTTGCAGATACATAGAACATTACAGCGCAGTACAGGCCCTTCGACCCTCGATGTTGTGCTGACCTGTGGAACCAATCTGAAGACCGTCTAACCTATACTATTCCATTCTCGTCCATATCCCTATCCAATGACCATTTAAATGCCCTTAAATTTAGCGAATCTACTACTGTTGCAGGCAGTGTGTTCCGCACCCCTACTATTGACTAAAGAAACTACCTCTGACATCTGTCCAATATCTATCACCCCTCAGTTTGAAGCTATATCCCCTCGTGCTAGCCATCGCCATCCAAGGAAAAAGGCATTCACTGTCCAAACTATCTAACCCTCTGATTACTAAGTCACCTTTCCATGTTTTTCTTTCTAACGAAAACAGCCTCAAGTTCTTCACCGTTTGCTCATAAGACCTTCCCTCCATACCAGGCAACATCCTAGTAAATCTCCTCTGAACCTTTCCCAAAGCTTCCACGACCTTCCTATAATGCAGTGACCGGAACTGTACACAATACTCCAAATGTGGCCGCACCAGTTTTGTACATCTGCAGCATGATCTCATGGTTCCGAAACTCAATCCCTCAACCAATAAAAGCTAACACACCATATGCCTTCTTAACAACCCTGTCAACCTGGGTGGCAACCTTCAAGGATCTATGTATCTGGACACCAAGATCTCTCTGCTCATCTACACTACCAAGAATCTTACCATTAGCCCAGTACTCTGCATACTTGTTAATCCTTCCCAAGTGAATCACCTCACACTGTTCCACATTAAGCTCCATTTTCCACCTCTCAGCCCATCTCTGCAGCTTATCTATGTATCTTTGTAACCTACAACATCCTTTGTCACTATCCACAACTCTACCGACCGGAGTGTCATCCGCAAATTTACTAACCCATCCTTCTATGCCCTCATCCAGATCATTTTCACAAATGACAAACAGCAGTGGACCCAAAACAGACCCTTGCGGTACCCCACAAGTAACTGAACTCCAGGATGAATATTTCCCATCAACCACCACCCTCTGTCTTCTTTCAGCTAGCTAATTTCTGATCCAAAAATTCGATTTTGCTCAAAAACTGCAAATCTGCAGGCAGTCAATATAGGCGGTGAATATATATAATATTTTGTAAATTCCACTTTGTCAAAGAAAACCAGCCTGATTCAATATTGGGATGCAGACAGACACTTAACCTCGCACCTTTAATGCATTGTCTGAGCTGAGATGTCACCTTTTGTTACAAAACCTTGTTATCTTGAGAAGGTGACCTGTAAGAAGATCTGGGATTTATATATTCATTTTACCTGCAACCCATTCTAAAAGATGAAAGACTGATGTTTGTCACATCTGTATGTTCACTTTCTCACTGGTGTTGGTGTCAGTGCCTTGATGCCCCCCCAGGACGTTAACCATTTTGTGTCTTGTTGTTTGTAATGAAGCTGTATTGCAGGTTCATCGTGAATTTATACAGTTTTTTTGGCTTCCCAAAATCAGATCTGCTCACTCTGAGCAGTATCCCAATGTCGTGGAAAATATAAACTTTCAGGTGGAGTTATCCAAAATTCAAAAGGGATGTAAGTCTTGATGTTTTTGCTTTTCTGCCCCTGTAAGATCCTGAAGCAGCACCTTCAGGAGAATTAGTTAGAGCGGAGTGAGAATAGAGAGGGAGTGTATGAGTGGGATGGTGCTTTCAATTTTGTGGAATAATAAAGGAAAAAAATGTTCTGCACAAAATAGAAGCTTGTTCTGAATTCTTACCCTGGACTGACAGTGATCACTTTTGTAATTTATTTTTACAGAGTATTTGATCTGAAGACTGAAGTTTAAAAATCAACAGACGAAGGGCTTATGTCCGAAACGTCGACTCTCCTGCTGCTCAGATGCTGCCTGACCTGCTGTGCCATTCCAGCACCGCACTTTGACACTGACTCTCCAGCATCTGCAGTCCTCACTTTCACGTCAATGTCTGACAGTCGCTTAATCCATTGCGACTGTGACTATTTTTGACTAAGATTCTGTGGAAAAGAGCAAAGCTTTGTGGTTCAGTACGTTTTCAGCATCATTGGGTCTGGACGAGAGTCCCTACTGTTGCACTGAGTGTGGAACCTAAAACAGTTATACGGCCTGGAAAGGAACTCACAGCAGGTAGAGGCTGTACACACATTTGTGTGCAGCTGAAGCTTTGGCCATGGAGAAACCCGAGGAATCCTGCCCTATGGAGAAACCGTGGAAGTGTGGTGACTGCGGGATAGGCTTCTGTGTTCCGTCTGCCCTGGAGGCTCATCGGCACAGTCACACTGGGGTCAGGCCATTCTCCTGCCCTGAGTGCAGGAAGGGATTCAGCAGTTCCTCCACCCTGCTGAGGCACCGACGGGTCCACACGGGGGAGAGGCCCTTCAGCTGCCCCGAGTGTGGGAAGGCCTTCAGCAATTCCTCTGACCTACTGAAGCACCAGCGGGTTCACACCGGGGAGAGGCCATTCTCCTGCCCAGAGTGTGGGAAGGGGTTCAGCAGTTCTTCTGCCCTGCTGACCCACCAGAGGGTCCACACGGGGGAGAGGCCCTTCAGCTGCCCTGAGTGCAGAAAGACCTTCACCCAGGCCTCCACCCTGCTGAGGCACCAGAGTGTCCACACCGGAGAGAGGCCATTCTCCTGCCCAGAGTGCGGGAAGGGGTTCAGCGATTCCTCTGCCCTGCTGACCCACCAGCGGGTCCACACAGGGGAGAGGCCCTTCAGCTGCCGTGAGTGTGGGAAGGCCTTCACACATGCCTCCAACCTGCTTACCCACCGGTGGGTCCATACTAGGGACAGGCCCTTCAGTTGCCCCGAGTGTGGGAAGGCCTTCAGCAATTTCTCCCACGTGCTGATCCACCGGCGGGTCCACACTGGGGAGAGGCCATTCGCTTGTCCTGAGTGCGGAAAGGCCTTCAGCAATTCCTCTGACCTACTGAAGCACCAGCGAGTCCACACTGGGGAGAGGCCCTTCAGCTGCCCTGAGTGCGGGAAGGCCTTCACCCAGGCCTCCACTTTGCTGAAGCACCAGCGGGTCCACACTGGGGAGAGGCCCTTCAGCTGCCTTGAGTGCGGGAAGGCCTTCACTCAGTTCTGCAACTTGCAAAGGCACCAGCGGGGACACCAGCGCTCCCAACAATCTGATTCTGCCGGTGAGGTTGCTGTGGATCACCCCCAGGACTGAACTTCCTGCCCTTTCTGGCAGTGGGTGTGGTGGAAGAGTCGATGGGCTTTTTTTTTTGTTTTCTGCTGGACTGCACCCCACACCCACAGTGGCTCAGCGGTTAGCAGCACTGCCTCAGTGCCAGCGACCTGGCTTCGATTCCACCATTGGGGTGACTGTCTGTGTGGAGTTTGCACATTCTCCCCCTGTGCCTGCGTGGGTTTTCTCTGGGTGCTCCGGTTTCCTCCCACAAACCAAAGATGTGAAAGTTGGGGTGGATTGGCCAAGCTAAATTGTCCCAGTGTTCAGGGATGTGTAGGTGTGGTCCATTAGTCAGGGTAAATGTAGAGTAATAGGGTTGGGAAATGGGTCTGGGTGGGTTACTCTTTGGAGGGTCAGTATGAACCTGTTGGGCTGAAGGGCCAGTGTCCACACTGTATGGATTCTGTGATTCTATGAACTTTGATCCATTGGGCGCTGCTGCTCGTTGAGCCTGGGATTGCACATTCCCACTGAAACAATCCGCACAAACCTAAGCCTGTGAGACCATTGGAGTAGAAGTTAGGCCATTCAGTCCATCGAGTCTGCTCTGCCATTGGTTAGAGACAAAAAAAACTGCAGATGCTGGAATCCAAAGTAGGCAAGCAGGAGAGTGGGAGAACACAGCAAGCCAGGCAGCACCAGCAGTGATGTCAGTGTTTCAGGTATTAACCCAAATCATTGACTTCTCCACCAGAAATGATTTACCAGGATGTTGCTGAGGGTTGGAAGGTTTGGGCTACAGTAGACTGGGGCTGTTTTCTCTGGATTATGGGAGGTTGAGGAGTGACCTTATATGAGTTTATAAAATCATGAGGGGTATGGATAGGGCAAATAGACAAGGTCATTTCCCTGGAGGTTAGACATTCCATAAACAGAGGGAATAGGTTTATGGCAAAAGGGAAAAGATTTAAATGGGATCTATGGGGTAACTTTTTCACACAAAGGGTTGTACATGTATGGAATGAGCTGCCAGAAGAAGTGAAGGCTGTTACAATGACATTATTTAAATGGCATCTGGATGGGGACATGAATAGGAACGGTTTGGAGGGATGTGGGCCAAGTGCTGGAAACAGACCCTTTGGTCTGATTAATTTAGGATACCTGGTCAGCATGGAGAAGTTGGACCAAAGGGTCTGTTTCCAGCACTTGCCCTGTATTCCTCTAACCGTTCCTGTTCATACACCCATCCAGGTGCCTTTTTCATGTTGACATTGTGCCAGCATCCACTGTTTCCTGTGGCAGCTCACTCCATCCACGCACCACCCTCTGCATGAAAAAGTTGTCCCTCAGGTCCCATTAAAATTTTTCTCCTCTCACTTTTAAACCTATTCCCTCTAGTTCTGGACGACCTCAACCCAGGGAAAAGACCTTGACTATTTACCCTATCCATGCCCCTCATGGTTATATAAACCCATAAAAGGCAGCACCTCAGCCTCCGATGCTCCAGGGAAAACAGCCCCAACCTATTCAACCTCTCCCTTTCCCTCCAAACCTTTCCCCCTAATCACGTACTTATCCAAATGTCTTTTATATGTTGTAATTGTACCCGTGCCCACAACTTCCTCTGGACGTTCATTCCACATGTGAACCACACTCTGCAAAACCATTTGTCCCCACCTGTCTTTTTGTCAATCTTCCTCCCCTCACTGTAAATATGTGCCCCCTGGTCTTGAACTTCCCCACCCTAGGGAAGAGACAACTACCTTTATCTATACCTCTCATGATTTTATAAACTTCGCCTCTCAACCTCCTCTGCTCCAGCAAAAAAACACCAGCCTTAATTCCAATTTGCTAATAATAGCGCAGCAATGATTTCAGCTGTGTGTGTCAAGGATCTCTCATTTCTAAGGTAATGCAGTGCCTCTTAGGTTCACCTGATCTTAAAATGAATGGCACCCCATTCATTTCAAATGTCTATGGTTTCTTGCAAAGTCAGTCCTGTTTGGGAAATAGCCAGTGGCATCTTAGACTCCGTAGGCTGCTTCTGACCAGGTTTGTATGCTCTGATTTGAGATGTATGAGTAGAACTTCACAATAAAAATTAATGCAGCCTTTATTCATGACTCATTTTTAAATACATTTGGTGCATTTACAGATGTAATTGAGAAGCTTCTACAAATGAATCTTGGACTGATAACAGTTTGTCAGGATTTTGAAAGTCATTGTGCCTCTGTCGCAGCATAGGGGAGGGCTCTTTCAGATAGAAGACATCATACAGAAAATTCTCCCACGTCAGATGAACAAAGCCGACATGTTTGCAGCAAGTTGTGAAACTTGAAAGGGTTCTGAAAAGATTGACAACTATGTTTGCAGGGTTGGAGGGCTTGACCTACAGTAAAAGACTGAATAGGTTGGGGCTATTTTCCCTGCAGCATCGGAGGCTGAGGGGTGGCCTTATAGAGATTTATAAAAATGCATGAGGAGCTTTTAGCAGAGACATCCCAGGAGTGATACAGCTGGCCAAACCACTAGGTCTTTCCCCCAGGGTGGGGGAGTCCAGAACTAGAGGGCAGAGGTTTGGGGTGAGAGGGGAAAAGTTTAGAAGGGACCTCAAAGGGGCAAGTTTTCACACAGAGGGGGGTGTATGTACAGAATGAGCTGCCAGAGGGAGTGGTGGAAGCTGGTACAATTACAACATTTAAAAGGCATCTGGATGGGTACATGAGCTAAATGCTGACAAATGGGACTAGATTAATTTTGGATATCTGGTTGGCATAGACCAGTTGGACCGAAGGGTCTGTTTCAGTGCTGTACATCTCTCTGACTCTGTAACAGGACAGATAGTTTATGTGTGAACCAGAGGGGCCTGTCAGTAACATTGCCTCAACCGAACTCTGAAACCCAATGTGGTGTTTTTTTTTTAAGGGACTTAGAGCCAAAAAAGATGCACAGTAGGTAAATAGACCCTTCAGTCCAACTCGTCCATGCTGACCGGATATCCTAAATTAATCCAGTTCCATTAGCCAGCACTTGCCCATATCCCTCTAAACTCTTCCTATTCATGTTCCAATCCAAATACCTTTTGAATGTTGTAATTGTACCAGCCTCCATCACTTTCTCTGGCAGCTCATTCCCTACACGTACCACCCTCTCCTTGAAAAGGTTTCCCCTCAGGTCCCTTTTACATCTTTCCCCCTCATCCTAAACCTCTAGTTTAGGATTTCCCCACCCTGGAAAAAAGATTTTGACTACTTACCCTATCCATGCCTTTAATGTTTTTATAAATCTCTACACTCTTCAGCCTCAGATGTTCCAGGGAAAATATCTGCAACTTATTCAGCCTCTCCCTATAACTCAAACCCTCCAAGCTCAGAATCCTTTCAAGTTTCACAACATCCTTGCTGGAAACACAATTTGTAGGTATAGTGTTATGGACAAGGCCAGACCCTAACTTTACTGGTTGTTTTAGGCAGAGGTATCCCAGGAGTGATGCAGCTGGTTTCCAGGAAAACAGAATTTATTTACACACCATGGAATGAAACACAAACAAAGAAAACAATGTAGAATAACAGCCGTTTGAAAACCCAACCAACACAATCTCCCCGCAACTTCAAAAAGCTGCAGTTCCGATTTCCTGCAACATTCCCATAAACACACCCCTCTGGCAAAAAAAGGTCAGTTCATGCACAGATTCTTACAGGAGAGATGTTGGAGAGAGAGTTAGCCAGAAATATCTGTTGAATCAGGGTACCTTTCTTCCCCCTGTAGCTTTGGACAGACTGCTTGCTAAAACTCAAACCAAACCAGGGTAAACAAAATGCAGAACTGTCCTTTCATTGTACAAGCATTTTAGAAAAAATCTCAAACCCTTTTCCCTGATTGATGCCTTAGCCAGTATCTGTTGGCCATTAGCAAAATCCCTAACCCCAGATGATTTGGAACCTCTGCCTTTTACAACCCCTCTTCAAAAAAATACCAAGAACAACATAATCTTCTTAAAGGAGAATCACTGTCACAACAGAGAGCTGAAACATTTGTATCAAAAGGTCGTATTGTTAGCAGGCCAAGAAAACAGTTTTTCAATTGAGCCAATCAATTTAAACCAGGCCCTTTGGCTACAAAAACCTATTAAATTTCAATCTGATGGTTTTGAAAACAGAGGAACAATCCTATCATTAAAAACAATTAGATATATGTCATCAAGGGTATAAAAGAAGGGGGCAGTTAGACAGAGGCAGAAAGCAAACGTCCGATAAGTGGGGGATATCAGTTTGCTGATGAGGGGTGGGAAGGGACGATGAAGAGGGGTAGGTAGAGGTTCAGGCAGAGCGAAAACACTGACAGAGGCCAACTGAGCCAACCGACCTGGCCCTGTGCTAGAGACTCAATGGGACAGAGACAAGATGTATCTTTTTCAGATCTATCTGCAGTGCTTGGACAAACATTACGCTCCATCCAGGATAAAAATGTCCTCCATCTGCTCCTGCAGATCAATTCCGTAGGGAAGGTGCTGTCAGAGAGCATCAGCCCCCATCGGAAGTAAAGTGGATGTGAGAGTAGCCAGTCCGGCAGAAAGGATCCTCTTGCCCCTCCCACTTCACCCACTAAACAGGGTTCAAGGTGTGACTCAGCGACAGTAACCGCAGAATATACTGGCACTGGAGTGTGTCCAGCAGAGATTCACATGGATGATCGCTGGAACGATACACCTAACATACGATGAATGGCTGAGGATCCTGGGATTATATTCATTTGCTTTCAGAAGGCTGAGAGGAGATCTAATAGAAATTTACAAGATTATGCAGTGCTTAGAAAGGGTGGATGCTGGGAAGGTATTTCCATTAGGCAGGGGAGACTAGGACGCATGGGCACAGCCTGATAATTAGAGGGGGTCAATTTAGAACAGAAATGAGGAGACATTTCCTCAGCCAAAGAGTGTGGGCCTGTGGAATTCATTGCCATGGAGCACAGTGGAGGCCAGGACGTAAATGTCTTCAAGGCAGAGATGGATAATTCCCTGAGAGATCAAGAATTTAAGGGCTACAGGGAGATTGCGGGTAAGTGGAACCGAAATGCCCATCAGCCATGATTAAATGGCAGAATGGACTCAATGGGCTGAATGGCCTTACTTTCACTCCTATGTCTTATGGTCTTAACTCATCCATGTTGACCAGATATTCTAAATTAATCTAGTCCCATATGCCAGCACTTGGCGCATACCCCTCTGAACCCTTTCTATTCATATAACCATCCAGATGCCATTCACATATTGTAATTGTACCAGCCTCCACCATTTCCTCTGGCAGCTCATTCTTTACGCTCACTACCCTCTGAATTAAAAAGTTGCCCTTAGGTTTTTTTTTAATCTTTGATCATCCACCTCAGCCTAAAGCTATTACCCTTTTGTTCTGGACACCCCCAAACCCAGGGGACAATACCTTGTCTATTTACCCAATCCATGCCTTTCATGATTGTATAGGTGTATACAAACGCCTCTGCCACACTCAGGAAAACAGCCCTAAACAATTCAGCTCAAACCCTCCAACGCTGGCAGCATCCTTGTAAATCTTTTCTGAACCCTTTCAAGTTTCACAACGTCCTTTCGATAGGAGGAAGACCAGAATTGCACACAATATTCCAAAAGTGGCTTAACCAATGTACCGTACAGCCACAACATAACCTCCCAATTCCGATACGCAGAGGATTGGGAAAGTTGTCTTTTGTGGGTTTTGAAAACTGGGAAAGAATGGAGGGACAACCCGAACTTGTGAGGGTCAGCTTGGAAGCATAAAAAAAAAGGTATCTCCCCCTCCCCAATTACTATCATCCGTCCCTCCTCACCCGGGTAATTAAGACACATACCTGAGTTGCCAGAGTAGACTCCCTCACTAGATTCACCCCAGTTGCTACAAGTGAACAGATTTCCCCCCAACCCCCTCTCCCTTCCAGGATGAGGAGTTGCCCAGAGGAGGGTGTTTTACATTGAAACCGATATGGCCACTTTCGCGTTGTGATGTCGAAAACGGGGCAGGCCGACAGTGGAACTCTGCAGCAGATGGAAGGAGAGCAGTTTGCAAAAATCCCTTCCCTTCAAAGAATCCTCACAGCATGGAAGCAGGCCACTCGGCCCAACAAGTCCAAACCAACGTCTGAATGGTAATTCACCCATATCCCTCCCCTTATTGCCCTACACTTACCCCAGAGTAATACACCAAACTTACACATCCCTGGACACTATGAGGGAATTTAGCCTGGCCAATCCACCCTTGAAGATTTGGATCCCAAGCGGGACCCCTCGGTCTCGAGATCAGTCAAAGAATCAACAGAATGCGGACTGTACAAAGCAAGGTTATCAGTTTAATAAAGTAAGGCAGCCTGATGCAATTCTATCCAGCAACACGGAGGTTAAAGCTTCTGTGCTCCGTGGTGCAATTGCGTAATTGTGTTTTTTTAAGAGACAACACAGCCTTAATTATAAAAGATCAATCAAATGTAATAAGGTGACATGATTGACAGCAGGTTAGTCCAATGATATTTCCTGGGAAACTGATTGTGCGTAAAACAAAATCATCCCATGCTTGTCAGTTCAATGTTAGTTCGAATAGCAAATTACTGTCTTATGATTCATATTATGAAAACTCCATGTTCTCTTATCTCTAATTCCAACCAACTCAGCAAAGCAGCAATTCAAGTTCACAGTGTCAAATCATAACCTGAAGCCATTTTGATACGTTATTTTAAACTGAAAAGCCATTTTGTGGTTAATAAAAACCTACATACACCTGTTGCTCCTAACAACAGCCTCAATTCAAAATTTAAATCCTCATCTCCCCCGGGTTTATCTCCATCATTGCAAGCTCATCAGACGAGCCCCTAGCAAGGGGGGAGATGGTAAAGATCGAATTTGCCCTGCTGTGTGAACTTGCCATTGCCAGCATTGGTGCACAAGAAGGGACAGTTTACCTGTGCGATCCCGAGCAACCAGAGACTGTGTACCAACTATGCCAGGAAGATGTCCTTGTCTGCTGAGAGACTGAATGTTACCAAGAATGACTATTGCAGTGAACAGTTAATTTACAGAAAAAGTCTAAATGGTCTTTACCAAAGGTGTTGTGTGCCAGTTTGATACCAGTTGTGCTATGGGCAGCTCTGGTAAGCCTTGCCCCATCCAATTAGGTCACGCCACAAAAGAGAAGATAGGGAAATGTTATCTTTCAGTAACAATATGTTTCTTCAAAGTCACAATAGAATATTTGGCAGGGATGAAGTGGTCTGTTACGTCCTGACTTCAGCAAAAGACTCTTTGACCCCTAATGGCACCCATGTCTTCCCATTTATGGAATGAGTCAAACCATTCTTGGACAATAATCGCATCTCTTACCAAAAGACCCATGTATTGAACAGCCTCAAGGAAGTCACAAAGATAGGCCTCTTATTGGGAAGGTCTACACTAACCCTGGTTAATATTTTGAATAAAGTAAGTCCTCCTCGTGCTGTAGCTATAGGAACACAGTTTTCCTTGAGTTTTGCAGAGAATGAAAAAATCCAAAATCTCTACAAAACAGTAATATCACTCTTTGGGATATGTAGCTCTTAGTTTTTTTTCTGTAGGAGGATTTTCAGGAATTATTAGTCATCAAAACTGTAATTATATCGTTTGTGGTCTCACCCTTTTGGGTAATGAGACAACTGCTGCTTTATTGAGATGAGGATTTAAAATTTGAATTTAGGCTGTTATTAGGAGCAACAGGTGTATGTAGGTTTTTATTAACCACAAAATGGCTTTTCAATCCAAAATAACATAACAAAATGGCTTCAGGTTATGATTTGACACTGAAATGGAATTGTTGCTTTGCTGAGTTGGTTGGATTTAGAAATAAAAGAGAACAATGGAGTTTTCATAATATAAATCATAAGTAACTTGGTATTCGAACTAACCTTGAACTAGCAAGCATGGGATGATTTTGTAAGTAAAATAATCTGTTTCCCAGGAAATATCATTGGATTAACCTGCTGTCAATCATGTCACCTTATTACATTTGATTGGTCTTTTCTTGTAATTAAGGCTGTGCTGTCTCTTAAAAAAACATAAACGTGTAATTTTCGAATGTAATTGTGTAATTTCGTCACGGAACATAGAAGCTTTTAACCTCTGTATTGCTGGATAAATCTATGTTAGGCTGCCTTATTTCATTAAGCTGGTAACCTTGCTTTAAATAGATCGTACTCCTAGTGATTCTTTTAACCGATCTTGGACCGAGAGCCAGATTGAGGGGGTCTAGATGTTCACCCTAACCTGTAGAATCCCGAACACTATGGATAAATTTACCTCGGCCAATCCACCCTAACCTGCCATCCCTGGACACTGTAGGTAAGTTAGCGTGGTTAACATACACCATCCAGAATATCCTTGGGCATTATCAATAATTTAGTATGGGGGAACCACCCTAACCTGCACATCACTGGACAGTATTGGTAATTAAGCTCAGCCAAGGCCGAGGTTACCACGAGGTTGGAATTCTCTCCCAGAAGATACCGCAGTGAACCTGCACAGTTACTGCCTTTGCTGTTTGAATTCATGTATCGCTGGAATTCGGAGTGCGTCTGGGAAAATTAATAAACAGTGAAATTCACAGCTGATTTTGGAGGAACTGTTTGGGCAAGGATCACAGTCAGCAGCAAAAAAGTGTATTGTTTTTAAGTGGGACCTACAGAAGGTCTGCAGTAGCGAGTAGAATGGGTTCTTTCTTGATTATATGTTTTTTGAGATATGTCTCTTGATTAAATTTAAAATATAAGCCATAGCTATTAATTTAACTTGGGGCAGTGTTTTGGAGAGGAATAAGACGGTGTTAGCTTCTGGATCTGTAGATTGTGAAGGAGCAAAAATGGCCTTTAGTAGAGTTATATGCGCTTCTTGTCAGATGTGGGAGTTTAAAGAGAGTTTAAGGGTTACTGCAGATTATATCTGCAATAAATGCTGTTGGTTGCGAATCTTATGAGATTGAATGCATCGGTTGGACAGACAGTTAGAAGTGATGAGGAATTTGCAACAGCAACAGTATGTGATGGATGGTAGTTATAGGAAGGGGGGGAAGTCTCAGATACAGTCACATAGATGGGTTAACTCCAGGAAAAGTAAGACAGGCAGGCAGTGAGTGTAGGAGCCTTCTGTGGCTATACCCATTTCAAACAAGTATGCCATTTTGGAAAATATAGGGGGTGATGGATTCTCAGGGGAATGTAGCACGAACAGCCAAGTTTCTGGTATTGAGACTGGCTCTAATACAATGAGGGGCATGTCGGGTTTCAAAAGATCAATTGTGTTCGGGGACTCTCTAGTCCATTGTACAGACAGACGTTTCTGTGGACAGCAGCGAAAAATCAGAATGGTGTGTTGTTTCCTTGGTGCCAGGATCAAGGATGTCTCAGAGAGAATGCAGAATGTTCTCAAGGGGGAGAGGGGCCAGCCAAGAGGTCATTGTCCACATTGGAACCAATGATTTAGGAAGGGAAAAGGTTGAGATTCTGAAGGGAGATTACAGAGAGTTGGCAGGAATTTAAAAAGGAGGTTCTTGAAAGTAGTAATATCTGGATTACTCCCAGTGCTACGAGCTAGGGAGGGCAGGAATAGAAGGTTAGAGCAGAGTAATGCATGGCTGAGGAGCTGGTGTATGGGAGAAGGATTCACATTTTTGGAGCATTAGAATCTCTTTTGGGGTAGAAGTGACCTGTACAAGGACAGTATGCACTTAAATTGGAAAGGGACTAATATACTGGCAGGGAAATTTGCTAGAGCTGCTCGGGAGGATTTGAACTAGTAAGGTGGTGGTGGTGGTGGTGGTGGTGGTGGTGGTGGTGGGGGGGGGGGGGGGGGGGGGGAGACCATGGAGATAGTGAGGAGAGAGATCAATCTGAGACTGGTACAGTTGAGAACAGAAGCAAATCAAACATTCAGGGCAGGCAGGGTCAAGGTAGGACTAATAAATTAAACTGCATTTATTTCAATGCAAGGAGCAATTACAGAAACATGGCTCAAGGATGGGCAGGACTGGCAGCTTCATGTTCCAGCATACAAATGCTACAGGAAGGATAGAAAGGGAGGCGAGAGGAGGGGGAGTGGTGTTTTTGATAAGGGATATCATTACAGCTGTACTGAGGGAGGATATTCCTGGAAATACATCCAGGGAGGTTATTTGGGTGGAACTGAGAAATAAGAAAGGGATGATCACCTTACTGGGATTGTATTATAGACCCCCTAATAGTCAGAGGGAAATTGAGAAACAAACTTGAGAGGAGATCTCAGCTATCTGTAAGAATAATAGGGTGGTTTATGGCAGGGGATTTAAACTTTCCAAACATAGACTTGGACTGCCATAGTGTTAAAGGTTTATATGGAGAAGAATTTGTTAACTGTGTACTAGAAAATTTTCTGATCCAGGATATGGATGTATCTACTAGAGAAGGTGGAAAACTAAATCTACTCTTGGGAAATAAGGCAGGGCAGGTGACTGAGGTGTCAGTGAGGGAGCACTTTGGGGCCAGCGACCATAATTCTATTAGATTTAAAATAGTGATCGAAAAGGATAGACCAGATCTAAAAGCTAAAGTTCTTAACTGGAGAAAGGCCAATTTTGATGATATTAGGCAAGAACTTTCGAAAGCTGACTGGGAGCAGATGTTTGCAGGTAAAGGGACGGCTGGAAAATGGGAAGCCTTCAGAAATAAGATAACAAGAATCCAGAGATAATATATTCCTGTTAGGGTGAAAAGAAAGGCTGGTAGGTATAGGGAATGCTGGATGACTAAAGAAAGAAATTGAGGGTTTGGTTAAGAAAAAGAAGGAAGCATATGTAAGGTATAGACAGGATAGATCGAGTAAATCCTTAGAAGAGTATAAAGGCAGTAGGAGTATACTTAAGAGGGAAATCAGGAGGGCAAAAAAGGGGACATGAAATAGCTTTGGCAAACAGAGTGAAGGAGAATCCAAAGAGTTTGTTTTACAAATACATTAAGGACAAAAGGATAGGGCCCCTCAAAGATCAGCAAGGCAGCCTTTGTGTGGAGCCGCAGAAAGTGGGGGAGATACTAAACGAGAATTTTGCATCAGTATTTACTGTGAAAAACGATATGGAAGATATCGAATGCAGGGAAATAGATGGTGACACCTTGAAAAATGTCCAAATTACAGAGGAGGAAGTGCTTGATGTCTTGAATCATAAAAGTGGATAAATCTCCAGGACCTGATCCGCTGTACCCTAGAACTCTGTGGGAAGCGAGAGAAGGGATTATTGCGTCTCTTGCTGAGATATTTGTATCATCGATAGTCACAGGTGAGGTGCCGGAAGACTGGAGGTTGGCTAACTTGGTGCCACTGTTTAAGAAGGGTGGTAAAGACAAACCAGGGAACTATAGACCAGTGAGCCTGATGTCGATAGTGGGCAAGTTGTTTGAGGGAATCCGGAGGGACACGATATACATGTAATTGGAAAGGCAAGGACTGATTAGGGATAGTCAACACGCCTTTGTGCGTGGGAAATCATGCCTCACAAACTTGATTGAGTTTTTTGAAGAAGTAACAAAGAGGATTGATGAGGGCAGAGACTGGTTGGACTGGTTCGAATAAAGGGAGAACGAGCCATTTGGATACAGAACTGCCTCAAAGGCAGAAGACAGAGGGTGGTGGTGGAGGAGGGTTGTTTTTGAGACTGGAAGCCTGTGACCAGTGGAGTGTCACAAGGATCGGTGCTGGGTCCTCTACTATTTGTCATTTACATAAATTATTTGATTGCAAAGAAGTTTGCAGATGACACCAAAATTGGAGATGTAGTGGACATCAAAGAAGGTTACCTCAGATTATAAAAGGATCTTGATCAGATGAGCCAATGGGCCGAGAAATGGCAGATGGAGTTTAATTCAGATAAATGCGAGGTGATGCATTTTGGGAAAGCAAATCTTAGCAGGATTTATACACTTAATTGTAAAGTCCTAGGGAGTGTTGCTGAACAAAGAGACCTTGGAGTGCCGGTTCATAGCTCCTTGAAAGTGGAGTCGCAGGTAGATAGGATAGTGAAGAAGGTGGTTGGTATGCTTTCCTTTATTGGTCAGAGTATTGAGTACAGGAGTTGGGAGGTCATGTTGCGGCTGTGCAGGACATTAGTGTGAGAAACAAAGCTCACTCACTTCAATAATTTCAGTCTGAGACAAGATCTGAAGCAGTAGTATCGTTTATACGCTCTTGCAAGAGGAATGTGGTGTCTGTTTACAAAATAGTCAAACACAGTGTTTAACGAGTACACAATATATATGTAATTCATTCGTCTTCCCTCCTCCCATTGCTCCTCCCCTCTTTACATCTCCCACTTCTCTAAGACCGGCACCCATTACTCTTGTTTATCTTTTGCCTTATCTGTGACAAAATGCTTATTTCTGGCCTCAAGGCCGTTTGACCACATCCTGCTATGGTCCATTTTTAGGTATAGCCTCCTTTACTGCCAGCTGCTTCCTTGCTTGCTAGGACCTTATGACCTCTTGATTGTGGTTTGTTCTTGTTTTTGCAGAAGCAGGAAACAGATGCTTATAACTACTGTTTGTACAGGCATATCTAGCTTAACCCCCTCCCCTCACAGCACCTTATCTATTTGTCTGTAACATCTACCATTGTTTGCAGGCACATTTCATTCTTGTATGCACATTTTAGCTCATACAAAAACAATTATATATTTGCTTCAAATAGTTTTCATTCTTGTTAACTCAGCACTTGGCTGAAACAATTATACACTGGTGAGAGTTCATTTACCTTGCATAAGCAATTTATGATTGCAGAAGTAACACTGCTTTACCTATATCCCACATTGGTTAGGCCACTGTTGGAATATTGCGTGCAATTCTGATCTTGTTCCTATTGGAAAGATGTGAAACTTGAAAGAGTTCAGAAAAGATTTACATGGATGTTGCCAGGGTTGGAGGATTTGAGCTACAGGAAGAGGCTGAACAGGCTGGGGCTGTTTTCCCTGGAGCGTCGGAGGCTGAGGGGTGACCTTATAGAGGTTTACAAAATTATGAGGGGCATGGATAGGATAAATAGACAAAGTCTTTTATCTGGGGTCAGTAAGTCCAGAACTAGAGGGCATAGGTTTAGGGTGAGAGGGGAAAGATATAAAAGGGACTAAGGGGCACCTTTTTCACACAAAGGGTGGTGTGTGTATGGAATGAGATGCCAGAGGAAGTGGTGGAGGCTGGTACAATTGCAACATTCAAAAGGCATCTGGATGGGTATATGAATAGGAAGGGTTTGGAGGGATATGGGCCGGGTGCTGACAGGTGGGACTAGACTGGGTTGGGATATCTGTTCGGCATGGACGGGTTGGACCGAAGGGTCTGTTTCCTTGCTGTACATCTCTATGACTCTCTCAATAACAGTGGATGGTTCCCTCACCAAGATGGCCGCCCGCGCTCCCCGCCCCAAAACAACAGGCGCCTGACCCTCACAAAGATGGCCGCCCGCGCTCCCCGCCCCAAAACAACATGCGCCTGACCCTCACAAAGATGGCGGCGGGTTGCCTAGGCAACCCGCGAGGTCCTTCCCCAGTGAAGTTAAAACTGGGCCGGTGGGTTTTTTCCCGAGGCCTGAGGCCTCCCCCTCGGAGTTTATAAACTCCCCAGTCTCCCTCCTCCCGCGGTTCCCAATCCTACCCTGTCTCACTGTCTCCTCTCCCCGGGGGCAGGAGCCAGGTCTTGGCGCTCGGGCCTGGCGACCTCCCCGGGATGTTCCTGAAACCTGGTCCTGTTCTGAAGGAGGATCCCCGGACCCGAAACACCTCCTCACATTCCTCCCGACACGAGCTGCCGGACCTGCTCAGCTTTTCCAGCGGCTCCTGTTCTTGTTCCTTCAGCCACCGAAACCGCACTCAGTAACACTGCCTCAGTCCCGCAGCGGGACCTACACTGCACATGCGCCAACACAAGAGGCGGGGTCCTGCTGTATGGCGTCATCGCAGGGGAGGGGCGTGGTTGGGGACTACCTCCAAACAATCGGAGACAATGGGGGCGGGGCGATGGTTTTGCCGGCCCCCAGCCTCTTGAAAGGTATTTTTAAAAAAGTTCCAACTTTTTAAAAAACTTTTCAGGCTGTTGAGAAATGTTGTGGGATATAGGTAAAGCAGTGTTACTTCTGCAACCATAATTGCTTATGCCAGGTAAATGAACTAACACCAGTGTATAATTGTTTCAGCCAAGAATGGAAACTGTGAAGGAAATACATAATTGCTTTTCATTACCTGAAATGTGCATACAAGAATGAAATGTGCCTGCAGACAATGGAAGATGTTACAAACAGATTAGATGCAATGAACATTGAGTTATGCCAAACTTGGCACGTTGCCCTCATGTAGGCACTGAAACGAGCCAAGTTAGTTACAGGGTAAATAAGAGTGAGGGTCGCCCGGCTTCGAGAGAGGGAGAAGTAAACAAGGGCAGAGCGCAGCTAGGCAGGGGCAGAACATAATAAGAATTATTGATAGGTTTGAAGGCCAATGAGGTAAACAGGGAAGTACTGAGAGAGACTCAATTAAACTGTATAAATTGTGGAGTAATTTTTGGATCGGTGTGCCTCCTTGGTAGACACACGTCTTACAAGAACGTTTCAATAAAATTCGCTGCTTCAGAATTTGACTCGGACTGAAATTTATTATATTGTGAGCTCTGTTTCTCACAATTTGGGAACTCGTCTGGGGTGTCCATCATCACCAGCCGGGTAGGCACTATCGACGGCTGGGAAGATGCGTCCCGTTCCTTTTAGAATGGTCCCATGTACCTCGGCGGTGGCTTCCCCCATCTAGTCGACTGACTGAGATCCACTGAGAGTCTATCTGAACCAGGCAAAAAGGTTGTGAAATAGGAAATTTAAGTAGGCACAGGGAGACGTTGAGCCAGGCAACTCCGTGCACGGACCAACGTAGGAAAATTGAATTTTAAGTACTGCCTTGGTGGCTGGGATTGAGTTTTAGTAGTTAATAAGGGACTAACGAAGGAACTCAATATGGGCTGTGCCAAGGGTAAAAACAAAAGCCTCCGGAAAAAAAAGGAATTGGAAATGAAGGCGGGTCCCTGACAACATACCGCCAGAAAGTCCGTTGGGCAGGATGTTGTGGAATTGGAAAAATAATACGTGTAGAAGGGGAAAAGATAGGAAAAAGATGAATAAATATTATTGCTTTGTATGGACTAAGGAATTCATTCTTTGTCCCGCCGTCTTCTGGCCAAAGTACGGGTCGGACGAAGACTGTGTTTGTAAATATTTGAATTTATATGTCAACGGAAAACAGCCATACAGTGAGGACGAATCAGATTATACTTCGTGTCGGAAGGGCTAGTAGCTGAAGAGCTACTGAGGGTACACTTCGTCACTAAATCATGGCCAGACATCCAGAAAAAGATTCAAAAGATAGAGGGGTGGAGCGAGAAGCCTCTAGAGGAGTCACTGTGGGAAGCTCAAAGTGTCTGTGACATACGGTATGCGTGTGAAAGAGAGAGAGAGAGAGAAAAGCTGTACAGCTAATAGAAAGTTTAACCCTTTGTGATTTGGTTTGAATGCACATTTGTTTGTTGGCGATTGAATGTTTGTGCTTTGTTCCCTGGAGCTTGAGAGCCAGGACTATTTTGAATCTGTTTTCTAGTATGGAAATTTAACATGATTTCTTTTAAGATTAAGGATTTTACAGTGATTATGAAATAAAATGTTAACTCCTGTTCTTTTTACAGGTCATGACTGCCTTACTATCAGTTACTTAGTAATCTCTTTTATCCTTACATAAAAGCGATTTATGGAGGACAGTTGAAGATTCCGTTCAACATTAGATTGTAAAAAATCAAAAAAATTCTATGGTTAATATCTGTGACCTTGGATTCGGCCATTATTCATGCATTAGATGTTTTTTTTTAAAACTTGAATAGACAAATCCTTCTAAGGCAGCTCCGGTTATTTCACAACCTATAGTATTGTAATTGAGCAATGACTGGTCAGGACTACTTAAGAAAACTAATTTTGGATTTAAATTAAGGAACTAAAACTGGGTAATTATAGTGGATTTCAAAGTTGGGAACTGTATGCATTTTACATTTTAAATATTAAATACTGAATAAATGAATTTATAATATATAAATATATATTTACAAGTAAGGTTCCAAAATGTATAGTTAGGAACAGGCTTTAAAGTTAGACAAGCATAAATTGATGAATTGATATTTGAGGTTACAGGGAGCAAGAAACATTGCAATATTTATTTTTTAAAAATCAAGGTCGAAACAAAACATTGGGTGATGAAGAATGGCCGTGAGGTGGCCCTAAAGCTGTTCAATTGGTTAAATCGGCTCAGCAATTGATCTGGCAACGTAACATAAAAAGCAGAAACAGAAGGCAAAAATAATGACAGCCACGGTTGATGAGGTAATAAAGAAAAGGATAAAACTAAAAGGAGAAGGAAACTGGAATGGTGGCGGGCAGCATGTTGAAAATAAAGGGAGGAGAAGGGATCGGGGAGGAGATGTTAAGGGGTCTGGTGGACAGAAACAAGGAACAAAGTGGAAATCCCCACAGGCGGGATGTTATTACTGTGGAAAGACAGGTCACTTTGAGAGAGAGTGTCCAGATCTGAAAAAGGAAGCAAAGGCAGTACCGTTTATGAACCTCGATGAAGAATAAGGATATCATGGGTTCCTGCCCCCGGGGACCCACCAGGAACCCTTGATAAATTTAAAGGAGGGACCTTACAAAGAGGACGTAGTTTTCCTAGTTGATATGGGGGCACAAGGTCATCCTTAAATTTTAAGCGCAAGAGAGCGGAAATCTCAAAACAAATGTTAGCTGTTTCTGGAGTAAAAGGGGAGGGATTTACAGTTCCAGTTTTTGAACCTATGATAATCGAAAATGGGGAAGAGATAGTCAAAAGTGAACTGTTACATACTCCTGATAGTGAAAGTAACTTATTGGGGAGGGATTTAATCATACTCCTGGGACTGGAGATTGGAGTATGGGACTAGAGATTAGTAATACAAATGGCCATCCTGACTGAGGAAGAGGAGAAGGAAATAGAACCCATAGCGTGGGAACGGGAAGGGAATCGCGGGAATTACGAATACCTCCTTTGGAGATCAGTTCAAAAAGAGAGGGAGATGTGGTTTGCAAAAGACAATATCTGATTTCAATAAAGGGACGCAGGGGACTGCAGCCAGTAATTGAGGGATGGATTAAGGATGGATTAATAAAGCCCTGCTTGTCCCCTTACAATATCCCTATCCTGCCAATAAAGAAATCGGACGATAGTTATCGCCTGCTATAAGACCCCAAGGGCATTGAACCAAATAGTACAAGCCCGCCACCCTGTGGTTCCTAATCCCTATACACTACTGAGTAAGATTCCCCGTGACCATAAATGGTTCAGTGTAGTGGATCTGAAGGATGCCTTCTGGGCATGTCCACTGGCGGAGGGAAATAGGAATATGTTTGCCTTCGAGTGGGAAGATCCAAAAAGAGGGCGAAAACAGCAGTACAGATGGACGGTACTCCCACAGGGATTTACTGAATCCCTGAATTTCTTTGGTCAGGTGTTGGAACAAGTCTTGGAGAAGTTTAATAGCTCCCAAGGAGCTACTCTGATACAATATGTAAATGATCTTTTGTTAACAGGTGAGAAAGGGACAAAACAATAAAAGCCACAAACAAATTACTAAACTTTCTAGGACAACAAGGATTGAGGGTCTCCAAGAATAAATTGCAGTATGTAGAGATGGAAGTCAGATATTTGGGACACGTAATCAGTGAAGGAAAATGAAAAATAAGCCCAGAAAGAATTGAGAGAATTGTGGGAATGCCGCAGTCTAAAACCAAAAGGGAATTACTAAAATTCCTGAGTACTGTAGATTATGGATAGACTCATATGCATAGAAAATAAAGAAATTATGTTTGAAACAATTAGAGGAAGAACCTAAATTATTGAATTGGTCAGAAGAATAGACAATAGACAATAGGTGCAGGAGTAGGCCATTCAGCCCTTCGAGCCTGCACCGCCATTCAATATAATCATGGCTGATCATTCCTAATCAGTATCCTGTTCCTGCCTTATCTCCATAACCCTTGATTCCACTATCTTTGAGAGCTCTATCCAACTCCTTCTTAAATGAATCCAGAGAGTGGGTCTCCACTACCCTCTGGGGCAGAGCATTCCACACAGCCACCACTCTCTGGGTGAAGAAGTTTCTCCTGAGCCTGTCCTAAATGGTCTACCCCGTATTTTTAAGCTGTGTCCTCTGGTTCGGCACTCACCCATCAGTGGAAATATGTTTCCTACTGCTAGAGTGTCCAAACCTTTCATAATCTTATTCGTCTCAATCAGATCCCCTCTCAATCTTTGAAACTCAAGGGTATACAAGCCCAGTCGCTTCAGTCTTTCAGTGTAAGGTAATCCTGCCATTCCAGGAATTGACCTCGTGAACCTACACTGCACTCTCTCAATAGTCAGAATGTCTTTTCTCAAATTTGGAGACCAGAACTGCACACAGTACTCCAGGTGTGGTCTCACCAGGGCCGTGTACAGCTGCAGAAGCACCTCTTTGCTTCTATACTCAATTCCTCTTGTTATGAAGGCAGCATGCTATTAGCCTTCTTCTCTACCTGCTGTACCTGCATGCTTGCCTTCATTGACTGGTGTACAAGAACACCCAGATCTCTCTGTACTGCCCCTTTACATAAATTGATTCCATTGAAGTAGTAGTCTGCCTTCCTGTTCTTGCTCCCGAAGTGGATAACCATACATTTATCCACATTAAACTGCATCTGCCACTCACCTAACTTGTCCAGGTCACCCTGTAATCTCCTAACATCCTCATCACTTTTCACCCTGCCACCCAGCTTTGTATCATCAGCAAATTTGCTAATGTTATTGCTGATACCATCTTCTATATCATTAATATATATTGTAAAAAGCTGTGGTCCCAGCACGGATCCCTGCGGTACCCCACTGGTCACTGCCTGCCATTCCGAAATGGAGCCGTTTATCACTACCCTTTGTTTCCTATTAGCCAACCAATTTTCAATCCAATCTAGTACTTTACCCCCAATACAATGCACCCTAATTTTACTCACTAACCTCCTGTGTGGGACTTTATCAAAAGCTTTCTGAAAGTCCAGGTACACTTCATCTACTGGATTTCCCTCATACAACTTCATAGTTACATCCTCAAAAAATTCAAGAAGATTAGTCAAGCATGATTTCCCCTTCATAAATCCATGCTGACTGTCCTATCCTGTTACTCCTATCCAGATGTGCTGTAATTTCATCCTTTATAATAGACTCCAGCATCTTTCCCACCACGGAGGTCTGACTAACTGGTCTATAATTTCCTGCTTTCTCTCGCCCACCTTTCTTAAAAAGTGGTATAACATTAGCCACCCTCCAATCCTCAGGAACCGACCCAGAATCTATTGAACTCTGGAAAATAATCACCAATGCATCCACGATTTCCCGAGCCACCTCCTTCAGTACCCTGGGATGCAGACCATCAGGCCCCGGAGACTTATCAACCTTCAGACCTAACAGTCTCTCCAACACCAAATCCTGGCAAATATAAATTCCCTTAAGTTCAGGTCCTTCAGCCACTGTTACCTCAGGGAGATTGCTTGTGTCTTCTTCCCAAGTGAACACAAATCTGAAGTACCTATTTAATTCCTCTGCCATTTCTTTGTTCCTAGTAATATATTCCCCTGTTTCTGTCTTCAAGGGCCCAATTTTTGTCCTAACCATTTTTTTGCCTTGCACATACCTAAAAAAGCTTTTACTATCCTCCTTAATATTCTTGGTCAGTTTACCTTCGTACCTCATATTTCCTCTGCATATTTCCTTCTTAGTAATCCTCTGTTGCTCTTTAAAAGCTTCCCAGTCCTCAGTTTTCCCTCTTATCTTAGCTATGTTATACTTTTTCTCTTTTAACTTTATATGTTTCTTTACTTCCCTCGTCAGCCACGGCCGCCCATGCCTCCTCCTGGGATCTTTCTTCCTTTTAGGAATGAACTGATCCTGCAACTTCTGCATTAGACACAGAAATATCCGCCATTGTTCCTCCACGGTCATCCCTGCTAAGGTATTGCACCATTGAACTTTGGCCAGCTCCTCCCTCATAGCTCCATAGTTCCCGTTATTTAACAGAAGTACTGTCACTTCCGACTGTACCCTCTCCCTCTGAAATTGCAGATTGAAGCTTATTGTATTATGGTCACTACTTCCCAATGGCTCCTTCACTTCGAGGTCTCTGACCAATTCTGGTTCGTTACACAATACCCGATCCAGAATTGCCTTCTCCCTGGTCGGCTCCAGCACCAGCTGCTCTAAGAATCCATCTCTGAGGCACTCCACAAAGTCTCTTTCTTGAGGCCCAATACCATCCTGATTTTCCCAGTCTACCTGCATGTTAAAATCCCCCATAACAACTGTAGTGACATCTTTGCGACAGGCCAATTTCAGCTCCTGATTTAACTTACATCCGACATCCAGACTACTGTTTGGGGGCCTGTAGATGACTCCCAAGAGGGTCTTTTTACCCTTAGTATTTCGAAGCTCTATCCACACTGACTCTACATCCCCTGATTCTAGGTCCCCCCGCGCAAGGGACTGAATATCGTCCCTTACTAACAAGGCCACCCCACCCCCTCTGCCCGTCAGTCTGTCCTTACGATAGCACGTGTATCCTTGAATATTCATTTCCCAGGCCCTGTCCACTTGAAGCCACGTCTCAGTTATCCCCACAATATCTTATCTGCCAATTTCCAAAAGAGCCTCAAGCTCATCCATCTTATGTCTAATGCTTCGTGCATTCATGTATAGTATTTTTAATTTGTTACTGCTCTCACCCTTCCCATCAACCCGTATTTCACTCAACCTTCCAGCATGATCCCTTTCCGAGTTTTCTGCCTCATTGGTACAGTTGTCTTTCTTGACTTCTCTTGTTCTAACTTTCCCTTCAATTTCCTTTTTAAACATCCAGCTTGTCCCCTCCCCCCCGCTACTTAGTTTAAATGTAGTGTTGCTGTAGAAAACCTGCCTGCCAGAATGCTGGTCCCTAACCTATTAAGGTGCAAGCCATCTCTCTTGTAGAATTTATGTTTACCAAAAAATATACCCCAGTGATCCAAGAACTTAAATCCTTGCTTCCTGCACCAGTTCCCCAACCACACATTCAAGTCCATTATCTCCCTGTTTCTGGCCACACTAGCCCGAGGAACTGGAAGCAAACCGGAGATAACCACCTTGGACGTCCTGCTTTTCAGCCTTCTTCCTAGTTCTCCGAAGTCTCGCTGTAGTATGTTCCTCCTCTTCTTCCCGACATGTACCACCACCTCTGGCTCTTCACCCTCATCCTTGAGGATTTCCTGCACTCTGTCCGCGATGTTTTTCACTCTAGCACGAGGAAGGCAACATGCCATCCTTAAATCCTGTCTGCTGCCACAAAAACCCCAGTCAGTTCCTCTCACGATGGAGTCCCCTATTACCTCTGTGCGATGTCCGACTCTTCTGCTCTGCCTCTGCGGCAACTTTTGATTAACAAACTTGGCCGCCTTGCGAACTGGCAGTGTCATCAGTCTCTGCTTCCAAAAGCTTCAACTTGTTCCTGACAGGTACTTCTCCCGGGGTCTCTTGCACCTGTCTCCTCTCTGCCTTTCTCATCGTCTGCTCTCTTCTGGCATGATTGGTGTAATAACATCGCTGAAGGTCTTATCCAGAAAGATCTCGTTCTCTCGGATGAGCCGAAGGTCCTCGAGTTCTTTCATCAACACTGCAATATGCTCGGTCAATTGCTGAAAGTGCACACATTTTCCACACATATACGAGCCAGACACACCAGAGTCGTTGACCTCCCACATCAAGCACGTAGCACACTGAACCAGCTGGGCAGTCATGTCTTCACCCTCTTCAACTGTAGCGTAATCACTTCACTCAACCTCCTTGTCAAAGACTCCTGTGCTGACGCCTCACTCTTCGATCCAAACTTCCTTAGACCCTCTTTTTGTGGCACGTCTGTGGACTCTTAATTAAGGTTCGAGGAGGAGGGAGGGAGGGAGACCCTACTTTGTAGGACCTGGGGTTTAGAACACACCCACTCTAATAGTAATCACTTACCTTCCCGACCGGCCTTGCGCTCTGTCTGAACTTCCGCCCAGCTCCCGCCGCTCACTGCTGCGAAAAGGAGTGAGGGAAGAAGAGAGGGAATTAGTTGAAGAACTAAAGAGGAACCTAATCCATGTCCCTGTTCTTGCATTACCTTCCCTAGACAAGCCCTTCCATTTGTTCTAGGGGTCCTAACCCAGCGATGGGGGGGAATAAAGCAGCCAGTTGCCTACTTGTCGAAATTATTAGACCCAGTCTCAAGGGGGTGGCCGGAGTGTATGCAGGCAGTGGCAGCAACAGCCTTATTGGTAGAGCAGAGTTGGAAACTTACTTTTAGGGGAGCCTAAATAGTCAGCACCCCACATCAGGTACGGACCATATTAAAATCAGAAAGCAGGGCGGTGGCTCACAGACTCTAGGAGATGAAATATGAGACAATCTTAATAGAGCAGAATGACCTTGTGTTAGTCACAGACAGTTGCTTGAATCCAGCTGCATTTCTGTGGCAGGGAGAGGAGGTGGCCCTTGGCAATCCAGAACATGACTGCCTTGATATTATTGAATATCAGACTAAAGTGCAGGTGGACTTAAGAGACGTACCGTTGCATCCGGGAGCTCGGTTGTTTATCGACGGGTCCTCCAGGGTGATTGAGGGTAAAGGCACAATGGATATGCTGTAGTATACGGGATAGAGGGAAGTGTTATCAAGGCTGAAAGACTGCCTAATGGCTGGTCAGCCCAAACTTGTGAACTCTATGCCCTAGAAAGATTTTTAGATTAGATTAGATTACATTACAGTGTGGAAACAGGCCCTTCGGGCCAACAAGTCCACACCGCCCCGCCGAAGCGAAACCCACCCATACCCCTACATTTACCCCTTACCTAACACTACGGGCAATTTAGCATGGCCAATTCACCTGACCCTGCAAATCTTTGGACTGTGGGAGGAAACCGGAGCACCCGGAGGAAACCAACGCAGACACGGGGAGAATGTGCAAACTCCACACAGTCACTCGCCTGAGGCGGGAATTGAACCCGGGTCTCTGGCGCTGTGAGGCAGCAGTGCTAGCCACCGTGCCGCCCTTAAGCGAAAGAGCTCTCAGAACCTTAGAAGGCAAGGAAGGAACGGTGTACACAGACTCCAAATATGCGTTTGGAGTAGTACACACCTTCGGAAAAATTTGGCAAGAAAGAGGATTGATAAATAGCAGAGGAAAATAACTAGCACGTGAGAAATTGATAAAACAATTGCTGGAATCCCTGTTACTCCTGAGAGAAATAGCGGTAGTTCATATAAACGGACATCAGAAGGGGAATGAACCGGAAGTGAGAGGAAATAGACTGGCCGATGAGGTAGCTAAAGAAGCAGCCCTGAATCCACAGGGAGCAGTGCTATACTCCCTAACACCTTCAATCATCAGGTGCCCCGTTGTTTACTGCAAAGGAGAAAAAGGAACTAAAACATTTAGTAACTGCAAAGACAGCGGATGGGCGCTGGCTGTTACCTTGTGGGAGGGAAATGTTGAATAAAATGACAATGCCAGAAATTTATGGCTGTCTTACATCAGGGGAATCACTGGGGAGTGCAAGCAATGTGTGATTTAGTTTTAAGGAAATATGGATGCAAAGGGATATATACAATAGCCAAACAGATATGTGAGGGATGCATAACATGTAAAAAAGTAGACAAGAAGGTGTTAAGGAAACAAGTCCCAGGAGGGAGAGAACCTGGGCTAAGACCATTTCAGAGCATTCAGGTAGATTATACCGAATTATCCCGAGTGGGAAGACTGAGGTGTATGCTGGTAATGGTTGATCACCTATCTGGATGGGTGGAGGCCTACCCTTTAGCCACTGCCACCGCAAGTGGGGTGTCCAAGATAATACTCGAACACATAATCCCCAGATATGGGATAGCGGAATGCATAGATTCAGATCAGGGAACTCACTTTACTTCCAGAGTACTGCAGGGAGTGATGAAGGGGTTAGGAATCTCCTGGGAGTTCCAGTCCCCTTGGCACCCACCTTCATCAGGAAAGGTTGAGAGAATGAACCAGACACTCAAGAAGCAGTTATCTAAATTAGTAGCAGAAACCAGACTCCCTTGGACTAAGTGTTTACCTATAGCCCTTTTGCGAGTGCGAGCGGCCCCAAGGAAAGATATGGGGCTGTCCCCTTATGAGATATTGTTTGGCCTGCCCTATCTGGGAATGAAAGGGGAACTGCCAACCCTGCAGACTAAAGATCTGTTCTTAAAGAAGTATATACTGGGCTTAAAAATGTGTTGCTGGAAAAGCGCAGCAGGTCAGGCAGCATCCAAGGAGCAGGAGAATCGATGTTTCAGGCATAAGCCCTTCTTCAGGAATCACTGGGCTTGTCCTCCTCTTTGTCTTTCGTCAGGAAACAGGGTTTATTGGCACAGACTCCACCCCTTGAATTCACCGTCCATTCGATCCAACCGGGGGATCATGGACTGAGACCAAATTGCAACCAGACTAGGAGGGGCCGTACCAGGCACTCTGATGATAAGAACGGCGATAAGAACAACAGAGAAAGGCTGGACTCACTACACTCAGATCAAAGGGCCAGCTGGATCTCCAGTTGAGAGAGAAGTCTGGACAACCAAACCGACAAAAAAACCACTTAAACCTAAGCTAAAAAAGACTTTAAATAACTGATTATATAGTGGCGCGAGCACGGGAGAGTTTCTGTAGTGTTGTATGCTAAGTCTCTCGGTGCTTCAATACCACTGTAGAATGGGAAGAATGTTTAGGTATCCGAAATGAGCTTTTCTAGTCTTAGGATTCTGTCAGGCTATGGTGTGGTCATCTTACTTAGTGATAACGGTTCCAGAAAGTACAAATCTACAAGTTATAGAAACAGATGCCTGCAGCCTACTGGATTGCGGAGATGTAAGAAGTCAGAGGCAATATAATAACTCAGAGATACATCTTAAGTTCTATGAAAAAGGCCCCAAAGCGGGGGCATGGGGTAGAGTTGACGGGAAGGAAGTGTTTTGGAGAGAGACGTGTAAGGGATATCTTTGGGATGGAGGATGTAAAGAATGGCGGAGGCAGGAAGACCGTGAAGGTGATCTCTTGATTAATCCACTCGTCACAGTACACCGGGGTCCCTTCCGGCTAGCTCTTGACTGTCCCGATAAAAAGTGTAACCCTATATATTTAACAATAAAGAAAATGTCATGGCGTGAAGCAGTTTTGGGGGGAGGAACCTGTCAGGTCCAATTAAACAAAACATTTTTGATAGAAATGAAAGCAGACAGGAAGGATTTCTTGGGATGTTGTTTCAATATACACGTGCAAGACGGAACCCGAATAGGGGAAAGGAATAGTAAAGCCCCTTACTCTGACCCTAAGGTGATAAAAATTGTAAAGGTAAACACTTAAAACAGACCATTGAAGTAGAAACAGGATATGGGGATACAAATGCCTGGGTTGATTGGGTAAAGTACACTGTGAAAAGTCTGAATAAAAGCAATTGTTATGCATGTGCCTCTGGGAGACCAATGGCCCAAGTAGTCCCCTTTCCGCTTGGGTGAAAGCGAGACAGGAGGGGCATGACATGCATGATAGCCCTGTATCAGGATGAGACCACACGGAGTAATAAAAATTGTATGCCCCTTCTATTAATGTTCCCTCCCTTAAAGAAGAAAGATTTAAAAATGCTCCCCCCCGTGTTTTCTGCCGTGGTCGGAAATCACACATTTTTTGTAAACAGACAAGGAACAAATCGGTCCAGGTACTTGGGGGAGCTGAAATCATGTACCGAAATTGAGGACGTGACGGAAAAGGACAAGGGAGGGAACTACTCAGCATTAAGGATTCCCCGAGCGGATCTGTGGTGGTACTGTGGAGGGAAAATATTGAGACCAACCCTACCTCCAAATCGGAGGGGCATGTGTGCAATTGTGCAATTGGCAATCCCATTCACCCTGGCATTTGAAACAAAAGAGATAGTAAAGAAAGGGGAATGGAGTAAGAGATCACTATCGGATAATTCGTTTGATGAGCGGATATATCTAGACTCTATAGGAGTTCCAAGAGGGATACCGATGAGTTCAAGGCTCGTAACCAGATCACAGCAGGCTTTGAATCGGCTCTCTTCTGGTGGGTAGTAGTCAACAAAAATGTAGACTGGATAAATTATATTTTCTATAATCAGCAAAGGTTCAATAATTACACTAGAGACACAATTAAAGGCATAGCCGAACTACTTGATGCAACCAGCAGACTGGCCTGTGAGAATAGAATGTCCCTAGATATGATCCTAACAGAAAAAGGGGGAAATTGTGGGATATAGGTCGAGCAGGTTGCTTCTGCAGCTGTAATTGCTTCTGCAAGGTGATGAACTAACTTACACAATTGTATAATTGTTTCAGCAAAGAACTGAGTTAGCTAAACTTGCATGCAAAGATGAAACTATATGAAGGGAGTCAAAGTTTGTGAGCAGATTTGTAGCTCGGGTGCTCGTTGTTGTGGTTCTGTTCGCCGAGCTGGGAATTTGTGTTGCAGACGTTTCGCCCCTGTCTAGGTGACATCCTCAGTGCTTGGGAGCCTCCCGTGAAGCGCTTCTGTGTTGTTTCCTCCGGCATTTATAGTGGTTTGTACCTGCCGCTTCCGGTTGTCAGTTCCAGCTGTCCGCTGTAATGGCCGGTATATTGGGTCCAGGTTGATGTGTTTGTTGATAGAATCTGTGGATGAGTGCCATGCCCTGGCACTCCCTGTGAATTCCCTGGCTATTCTCTGCTTGGCTTGTCCTATAGTAGTAGTGTTGACCCAGTCGAACTCATGTTGCTTGTCATCCGCTGTGTGGCTACTAAGGATAGCGGGTCGTGTCGTTTCGTGGCTAGTTGGTGTTCATGGATACGGATCGTTAGCTGTCTTCCTGTTTGTCCTATGTAGTGTTTTGTGCAGTCCTTGCATGGGATTTTGTATACTACATTGGTTAGTAACATGAACACCAACTAGCCACGAAAGGACATGACCAGCTATCCTTAGTAGCCAGGGAATTCCCAGAGGCATGGCACTCATCCACAGATTCTATCAACAAACACATCGACCTGGACCAAATATATCGGCTACTGGAGCGGACAGCTGGAACTGACAACCGGAAGCGGCAGAGACAAACCACTATAAATGCTGGAGGAAACATCACAGAAGCGCTTCACAGGAGGCTCCCAAGTACAGATGATGTCACCTAGACAGGGGACGAAATGTCTGCAACACAAATTCCCAGCTCGGCGAACAGAATCACAACAATGAAGGGCATCAGTTAAGATTAGGACGAGCAACAATGGAATATGTTACGGACAAGTATATAAGGAGGAAAAGAACACTGAGCCATGCCAGCTCAGCAGATTGCCTTCACATAGGCACCAGAATGAGCCAACTTAGTTGCAAATAAGGGATAAAACAAACAAGAGAAAGGGGCACCAGGCTTAGAGTAGTGGGAGAAGTAAACAAGGGCGGACCACAGCGAGGCAGGGGCAGAATACAATAAGGAATAGTGATAGCGTAATATGCTAGGCTAATGAAGTAAATGGGGAAGTACCGAGAGAGACTCAATTAAACTGTATAAATTGTGAAGTAATTTTTGGATTGGGGTGCCTACTTGTTAGCCACCCATCTTGCAAGTACGTTTCAATAAAATTCGCTGCTTCAGAATTTGACTCGGATTGAAATTTATTGATACGGGAACTTCGTTTCTCACAGGCAGGTGTCTATTTCCTAATGCGTGTTGGGTGTACAGTAGTTATTGTAATAAACAGCACGTTTCCGGAGTCCCCACTTAAATACAGCTGCTGTTTGTCTACTTATCTGGATGTTGGCAATTTCCTCAATTAGATATTGATTCAGGGGCTTGGTGGTGATGGGGAATCTATCCTTGACTGAGGACAGTATCACAGGCACAAAGCATTAGACTTTTAAAAATATTTTTATTGAAAACTTTTCTTTATAAAACTTATAACACTACAAAAATATTAAAATAACATTATAACAACTAACAACAGTAAACCAACTACTAAACTACTCTACAAAACAAATCAAAACTTTACTCATTACAGATCAATAAATTAATAAATAATTCTGCTTGGCCCCAAATAAAAGAACCAAACCAACCATTCAACTTCTGAAATGTCTGCCTAGGAAAAAGCAAAAGGAGCAACAGCCCAGGATATAAGAAGCCAGGAAGAACATTCATTTTAATAAGAGCCACTCGACCTCACCATGATATCGGAAGGGCCCCCCATCTTCAAAGATCTTGTTTAATCTTGTCAAAAAGGTCGACAAAATGAGCCTTAAATAACTGATCAAAGATGGGGGTAACAGAAAGGACTAAGTAAAGAAAACCTCTCTGTGCCCACTGAAAAGCAAACCCACCCTCAACGTCAGATATTCCCCTAAGACACCCCACAGGCAAAGCCTCCGACTTTGAAAAATTAATCTTGTAACCTGAGAAAGAGCCAAATGAATTGATCCACTGTATCAATTGGGGCACTGAAACTACCGGGTTCAAGAGAAAAATAAGAACTTTATCCACATATACTGTGCTCTTATGCGTCTTTGATCCCACCTCTGGGCCGACTATATTGGGGTCCCTACAAATAGTCTCTGCCAGCGGCTCAATCACCAATGTGAAAAGTAAAGGTAAAAGGCCACAGCCTTGCCGACTGCCCCTGCCATGTTAACATTACTAGGCCTTACACTATTGGTGAGAACTGCTGCTGGAGGATCACTGTAAAGGACCCTCACCCATCTAGTAAACACTTCACCTAGGGTATAAAAATGATCTAGACACTCCACCCAGTCAAATGCCTTTGAATCAAGGACATGATAATGAAATATCAAGGCTGCTTGAGAAAAGAAAGCCAGTAAAGTTGCTGAATGACTTCTTGCTGTCCTATTATTTCCAACACTTTTGAAGGCAGCTTGTTCCAGGTCATTGTCACCTAAATGAAGTTTTCCTGCGTACACACTTCAGGTTATCTGGCTATGTGAGGGTTCTCAGGTTTCTGTGTGCTGATCAGCAGGTATCTGGCAATCTACAAGAATTGCCACCGATGTTATGTCCATTTAACTGTACTAAGTGTTCACTTATTTTGTGATTTCTTTTGCAGGAAGACATGCAGAAAGAAATCTGAAAGCAAATGATACATCAACTTCTGACGGAGCCACTTGATTCAATGGGTCTTGAATATCAGCAGCCATTCACATTGAGAAGAAATGTTTGCTTTTGTCTGCATGAGAGATTTTGGACACTGGTGTGGCAGGAAGAATACTGAGACACCCGAGTGAGGGAGATTCAGTGCGCTGACTGTGAAAAGTGCTTCACACCATTTACTCGGCTTGGGGGATCAAAATCTCACCTCTCACAGTGGGGAGAGACTGTGTCGCCATTCTGTTTGTAATTTCAACCCCAAAGTGACACAAGGAAAGCTTCCGCCCCCACCCCCACCTCCATGGTGAAATATGGGGACTGTGAGAAAAGGTTCCCTTCCCTATCGATGCTGGAAACCCACAGACACGTTCACACGGGGGAAGAGGGAAGAGACCTTTCACCCGCTCCGTGTGCGGACAGGGATTCAGTAAGATGGGCCATCTGCAGACACACCAGCGGGTCATGTGGAAGAGAAACCGTTCAAGTGCTCCATGTGCAGGAATGGATTCACTCAGTCATCTACACTGTTGATCCACCAGTGGGTCCACACCGGAGAGAGGCTATTCACTTGCTCTCCGAGCAGTAAGGGCTTCATCCACTACTCCCACCTGTGAATGCACCAGCAAGTTCACATGCCATCACAGGGGATTGAAGGAGTGATGGCTGAGTGCTATTATCGACTGGACTATCAACCCAGTTCTGCAGACCCCTGGGTTCAAATTTCACTGCAGCAGATGACAGGATTGGAATTCAGTCTGAAATCTGGAGTTCAGAATCTCATGATCAAACCATTTTCGGGGAAGGAAACTGCCGTTTTGGGAAAGGATTCACTCAGTCGTTCCAGTTGCATCGTTTACCCTACAAGTGACTCCTGACCCACAGCAGTGTGGTCGACTCTTGACTGCCCCCCAGCCTGGCAAATAAGCGGGAGAATCTTACTTGGAGACAGGGTATAGGTTGAAATTGCTGAGTGAGATAATACTTCCTACGGGTTAAGGCTGTCCCAAGGATCCAATTACAAAGGGAAACTCAGCTGATCAATAGTAAAGGAAGTGGGGTACAGGGGAGTCTGAGCTGTTTAAAAAAAAAGCTACTTTTTGTCCACCTTTGTGCTGGGGAGATCTCAAGTTGTAACAAAGTTAAATCGCAATAAAAGTTACCTGAACCTACCTTTTGGACTCAGAAATTGAAGGCTATGAGGCCCAATGGTTTTTATTTTAAAGCTGCTCATTTCTTTCAGCCTCCAGCGTGAGGTTTCCAATGTCATATATTAGAAGGAGCAGTCAATGTGTAGCTCATATTATTAGAAATTTTGAATTTTTCAGGACTGCAAGTTCATTGTTTCATCGGCATTGTAAAGTTTACTGACAGCAGCTGGACGTGTGGGCTGTGTTCATTGGAAACAAAGTTAAAAATTACACAGCACCAGGTTATAACAATAGGGGTCATCTCAGCTCAGATAATGCATCGACGGCGTGAAGTCAAAGTCTGTCTGTGTTCCAAAGTTAGGTCAGACTGATTGTATTTCTAAAGTGGGAACTACAGAATCTTACATGGATTTATGCAGTTTTTGAGCAATTCAGAATAGATTGGACTACTGCAAGGAAGTGTACAGACAACTGACCAGGAACACGACAGGCAACAGCCAGCCAATCCGACCAAAAAGCACACCCATGAATTAACAACATTGATCAAGACTTTCAATTCAATCCTTCAGAGTTCTCAAGCACCCTCTTCCCATGTATTCTCACGAAGGCAACTTCTACTGCCTTCGTCCCATTGTATCAGGCCACGGGACTGTGTGAGAGAATCTCTCTGGCTATGTTGAAGGCATCTCGAAACCCATTGTACAAGGGACCCCACGCTTCTGTCGCGACACTACAGATTTCTTCCAGAAACTCAGCACCAACAGACCAGTCGAATCAGGAACATTGTTTGTCACAATGAACGTTTCAGCACTCTACACCAGCATTCCCCACCATGATGGCATCACAATAACAGCCTCAGTAATGAACACCAGCAACTGCCAATTTCTGAGCTCTGTCCTACAACTCATCTGCTTCATCCTCGACCACACCATATTCACCTTTGACAACCAGTTCTTCATCCAGACACATAGAACTGCCATGAGGACCAAATTTTCAACCCAGTATGCCAATATTTTCATGCATAGGTTCGAACAAGACTTCTTTTCTGCACAGGACCTCCAGCCAACACAATACACCAGATATATTGACAACATTTCTTCCTCTGGACCCAAGGCGAGGAGTCACTGAAACAACCACACAGTGATATCAACAAGTTTTGTCCCACCATCACACTCACCATGGACTACTCTTTAGTATCTGTCTCATTCTTGGACACATGCATCTCCATTAAGAATAGGCATCTCAGCACTTCTCTGTACTGTAAACCCATGGATAACTTGACAATGCTACACTGCTCTAGTTTCCACACAAAACATATTAAAACAGCCATCCCCTATGGACAAGGCCTTCGCATACATAGGATCGGTTCAGATGAGGAACGTGACAGACACTTGGAAGTACACAAGCATACCTTCAAAGGAACGGGATACAATGCTCAACTCATCAATTGCCAGTTCCAATGTGTCGCAGCGAGAAACCGTAATGACTTCCTTAGGAGACAAACACGAGCTGCAACCAAAAATGGTACCCTTTGTTGTCCAGTACTTCACGGGAGCTGAAAAACTATGACACGTTCTTCACAGCCTGCAACACATTATCGATCAGGATGAGCACTTCACCAAGACCTTCCCCACACCTCCACTTCTCACCTTCAAACCACCAAACTTTAAACAGAACATTGTTTGCAGCAAACTGCCTGGCCTTAAGGCAACATGATACAACCTTGTCATGGCAGAGGCTGCAAAACATGTCAGAGTGTCAACACAACTACACATGGGTTCACCACCCACTATGAGTGCAGCTGGTACTCATGTGACCCCGACAACATTGTTTATCTCATACACTGCAGGCACTGACGCGCTGAGGCATGGTATATTGGCGAGACTGAGCAGAGGCTACGGTAATGGATAAATGGACACTGCACAACAATCACCAGGCAGGAGTGTTCCCTCCCAGTCAAGGAACACTTCAGCGGTCTGAGACATTCAGCCTCGGACCTTCGGGTGACCATCCTCCAAGGCGGACTTCTGGACAGGCAAAAATGCAAATTGCTGAAAATGTGTTGCTGGAAAAGCGCAGTAGGTCAGGCAGCATCCAGGGAACAGGAGAATCGACGTTTCGGGCATAAGCCCTTCTTCAGGAACTTATGCCCGAAACGTCGATTCTCCTGTTCCCTGGATGCAGCCTGACCTGCTGCGCTTTTCCAGCAACACATTTTCAGCTCTGATCTCCAGCATCTGCAGACCTCACTTTCTCCTCAAAAATGCAAATTGGCCAAGCAGAGGCTGATAGCCAAGTTCGGTACCCATGGGGATGGCCTCAACTGGGACTTTGGATTCATGTCACACTGCAGCTGACCCCATTACATTATACACTCTCTCATACACACACATGCTCCTCCAGACCAACACACTCACGCAGACCCTCTCTCATACACAAGCGCTCTCTTATATGCTCACACACACACACAGCCTCTCACAGACTGATAACCCATTACACTCTCACACAGACACACACTCACACCTCACCCCGCTCCCCCATACACACTCGGTTTCCCTTGCGTGCACATGCACAAGTTTGTGGGGTGAATATGTACGTGCAGAATTACAATATATTTTGTTCAAAACCTGCATTAATCCACGTAAGATTCTGTAACTCCCACTTTAGGAATAGAATCAATCTGACCTAACAGTGGGACACAGACTTTAACTTCACACCTTCAATGCATTACTTTAGCTGAGAAGACACCTTTTGTTAAAAGCAATCTTGAGAATGTAACTTTTAAAAAGTTTTGATATTTACATATGAAGGAACAGAAACTATCATGGTCATTCTAAAAGACGTAAGCTAAATTTGTTTAATATTACTCCCATGACACTATAATCCTCTTGCGATAAAGTCTGTGTCTAATTATTCTGCTCCACAACCACCCGATGAAGAAACAGCGCTTTGAAAACTAGTACTTCCAAATAAACCTTTTGGAATACCCTGGCGTTGTGTGATTTTTAACTTTGAAAATCTGTCAGTAATACCAGCATCTCCATGCTGCGCATGCTACTCTGTGTCAGCAACGCAGTGCGCATGTTCACCGGTGTCAGCAAAACACTACGCATGCTCATGCAACAAGCGGAAATGTCCCACGACCTTGTTTTGATGGACCAATGGGACGCTCAGGAGGACCGGATGGCGACTGGTCCTCCTGCCAATCACAGCAAACCCATTGTCAGGATGCGGAAGTTGGACCAAGATGTTGCTGTTCCTCTCTCTGAATTAAGATTGAGCTTCAGTCTAGACCCCAACTTTCTTCCTCACTCCAACATCTGTGAGTGCAGCACTCTCTTTTTTCACCCCCTTTTCAATTCCGGGGTTCAGCTGTTGACTTGCAGGAACTGAAGGGAAACGGAGTGAACCCAGGGAGGGGACAGACTCGGGAAAGTTAGTCCAGGTCAGTTGAAAAACACATGGTAAATACAGGAGAATTGACATTTCGGGCATGAGCCTTTCATTAGAAATGATGTGTGGATGCACAGAGGGCCTCAACGTCCTTCTACACCAGTCAATGCCAGTTGTCAGACAGGTGCAGCAAGCAGTGAGCAAGGCAAGTGGTATTTAGCAAGAGGAATTGAGTTGAGAACTGGTGATGTCTTCCTGCAGTTAGAGCGTCATTGAATATATTCAAGGCTGAGTTCATCTGATTTTTGAACAACAAACAAGTGGATGATTATGGAGGAAGGCAAGAAAATGATTTTAAGACCAATACAGAACAGTTACAGAGTAATACAGCACAGAAACAGACTCTTCAGTTCAAGTAGTCCATGCTGACTATGTTCTCAAACTAAACTTGCCCCACCCTGTGTTTAGCCCATATCCCTCTGAACCTTTCCTGTTGGAGTCATAGAGATGTACAGCATGGAAACAGACCCTTCGGTCCAGCTTGTCCATGCCGACTAGTTATTCCAATCTAGTCCTATTTGCCTGCACTTGGCCCATATCCCTCTAAATCCTTCCTAAATCGGATGCCTTTTAAATGCTCTAATTATACCAGCCTCTACCACTTCCTCTGACTGGTCATTCTGTACACATTACCATTCTCTTGGTGAAAAAGCTGCCTCTTAGGTCCCTTTTATGTCTTTTTCCCCCCTCACCCTAAACCTATGCCCCCTCGTTCTGGACTCCCCCACCACAGGGAGAAGACTTTGTCTATTTACTCAGCCATGCCCCTCTGTAAAGTCACCCCTCAGCCTCCGATACTCGAGGGAAAACAGCCCCAACCTATGTAGCCTCACCCAAGAGCGTAAATCTTTCAAACTTGGCAACATCCTGGTAAATCTTTTTCTGAACGCTTACAAGTTTTAAAACATCCTTCTGATGGGAAGGAATCCAGAGTTGCATGCAATTTTCCAAATGTGGCCTCACCAATGTCCTGGACAGCTACAACATCAACTCCCAACTCCTTTACTCGATGCTCTAACCAATAAAGGAAAGCATACCAAATGCTGCCTTCACTATCCTATCTACTTGCAACTCTACCTTCAAGGAACTATGAACCTGTACTTCAAGGTCTCTTTGTTCAGCAACACTCCTCAGGACCTTACCGTAAAGTGTATAGGTCCTACTCTGAATTGTTTGTCCAAAATTCAGCACCTCACATTTATCTAAGTTAAATTTCATCATTCATGTAATTATCCAAATGTCTTTTAAATGTTTTAACTGTACCTGCATCCACCTCTTTCTCTGGACATTCACTCCACACACAAACGACTCTCTGTGGGGAAACAAAATGGTGCCCCTCATGTCTTTTTTTAAAAATCTTTCTCCTCTCTTCTTCAAAAGTTGCTCCCTAATCTTGAATCCCCACCAAGGGAAAGGATCTCCGCTGTTCACCTCATCGATATCACTCATGATTTTGTCATCCTCTATTAGGTCACCACTCAACGTCCTCTTCTCCAGTAGAAACATTTCTAGCCTATTCACAGAGATGCAGGTATATTCATATTCACTTATGATCTGTTCAATGCTGGTGCAGGCTTGACAGGGTAAATGGCCTGCTCCCAATTCTCTCACTCCTAGTCCAGGACAATAACAGACCATTAAACACAGGAGCAGAAATTAGGCCTTTCAGCCCATCGGGACTGCTCCGTCATTAAATCATGGCTGATAAGTTTCTCAATCTCATTCTCCCACTTTCTTCACGTAACCCTCGATTTCCCTCTTGACACTCAAGAACTTATTTGTCTCTGTCTTAAATATATTCAGTGACCCGGCCTCCACAGCCTTCTGTAGCAGTGAATTCCACATGCTCATCACTTTCTGGCTGAAAAGGTTTCTCCTTATCTTTGTTCTAAAAAGGTTGTCCCTTTACTCTAATGCTGTGCCCTCAGGTCCTAGTCTCTCCTACCAATTGAAGCATCTTCTCCACGAGCACTCTGTCCAGGCCATTCAGTATTCTGTCTGTTTCAATTAGATCTCCCCTGTGTGTGGGCCTGTGTATCAGCACAGACCAGACCCTTCAGGATGAGGTACAGCAGGGATTAGGTTCAGCAAAGTGAGAGTGGAGGGTGTGTGTGTGGGAGATGGAGACTCAACTTTTAGGGAATGAGAGGGGAAAGAAAGAATTGATAGGATGGGCTGATAGGCCAAGGAGTGGCAGAATGAGTTTAATTTAGATAAATGTGAGGTGTTGCATTTTGGTAAGGCAAATCAGGGCAGGACTTACACAGTTAATAGGGAATATTGCTGAACAAAGAGACCTTGCAGGTTCATATTCCTTGAAAGTGCAATTGTAAGGAGACAAGATAATGAAGAAGGCATTTGGTATGCTTTCCCTTATTGGTCAGAGCATTGAGTACGGGAGTTGGGAGGTCATGTTGCGGCTGCACAGGACATTGGTTAGGCCACTTTTGGAATAGTGTGTGCAATTCTGGTGGCCCTCCTATGGAAGAATGTTGTGAAACTTGAAGGGGTTTAGAAAAGATTTACAAGGATGTTGGGTTTGAGTTGTCGGGAGACACTGAATAGGCCGTGGATATTTTCCCTGGAGCATGGGAGCCTGAGGGGTGACCTTATAGAAGTTTATAAGGAGTGTGGATAAGGTGAATAGCAAAAATCTTTTCCTCGTGGTAGGGCAGTCCATAGGTTTCACTTGAGAGGGGAAAGATTTAAAACAGACCTGAGGGGCAACTTTTTCAGTGTGTTTATTGAATGAGCTGCCAGAGGAAGTGGTGGAGCCTGCTGCAATTACAACATTTAAAAGGCACCTGGATGAGTATATCAATAGGAAGGGTTTAGAGGGGTATGGGCCAAATGCTGGCAAATGGGACTAGTTTAATTTAAAATACCTGGCCAGCGCAGACAAGTTGGACCAAAGGGATTGTTTCCATGCTGTATGACTCTGATAATCATTGGTGAAAGCAGAAGTGTCGTTGTGAAGACTGGGCTTTCAGAGCAGCTTTCAAAGATATTTTGCCCTGACTGGGAGCAGAAGTTATAGTGAAATCTTTCATTTGTGAAACAGCAACTGAGTGAGTGAGTACATCCTGGATTTTGGTGGAAAGTGGGAATTCATTGCACTGTGGGGTTGAAGTGCTTTAAGGTTTACTGGCAGTAAGTAAAGTGTGCTGAACAGGGAACCAATGGGAAATGTAGGGTTATAAGTTCGTATTAATAAGAGCAAGAATAGGCCATTTGGCCCATCCACCCTGCTCTGCTATTCATTAAGATTATGGCTTATCGATCCTTTTAAACTGCTCATTTGTGTCAGCCTCCAACACTGTATTTCCAATGCTGTTCATCAGAAGGAGCAGTGAATCAGTAACTGGTATCGTTAGCCTCACGATTTTCAGTACTGCAGGGATAGCATTGTTTCATCAGCATTGTAAAGTTTATTGGCAGCAGTGGGAGGCGTGGGCTGTATTCATGAGAAACAATTCTGCATTTAGATAACACACACACTCTCGTGGGACTTGTCTTTGGATTGGCAGAAGGTGGGAGGTTTTGGGTGCTGTGATCCAGGGCAGACAACTGCGGTAAATCATAGAATACCAACAGTGTGGAAGCAGGCCATTCAGCTCATCAAGTCCACGGCAGTCCCTCCGAAGAGTAAACCACTCGTGCAGCTACCCCACTCCCCCATCACCAATCCAGTTGTTTCTGCTGGTGGGTGAGATTAGCAATAGATGACATGGCCTCAAGATTAAGGGGAGTCGTTTTAGGACAGATGAGGAGGAACTGCTCTTCCGGGAGAGTAGTGACTCTCTGGAACTGTCTGTTCAAGGAAGCAGTAGAGGCAGCTTCATTGAGTATATTCAAGACACAGTTGGATGGGTTATTGCATGGTAGGGAAATTAAGGGTAGTTGGGATAATGCAATGGATCGATCAGCCATGATCTTAATGAATGGCAGAGCAGGGTGGATGGGCCAAATGGCCTACTCCTGCTTCTATTGCTATGAACCTGTAACCCTGTATTTCCCATGGCTAACCCACCTAACCTGCACATCCCTGGACACTGGGCAATTTAGCATGGCCAATCCAAATCAAGGCAGGTGAGCAATCTTGTGATGTGGAAAATGAGCATCAGAGAATGATAGAAAGGGACAAGGAGAGTAAATGTACCAGCTATCAAAGCTGGATTCAGAAGATCACAAAAACTGAAACTAAAAATGGCGTGTCTGAATGTGTGCTGCATTGTAACAAAAGTGAATGAATTGACTGCACACATTGAAGAGAATAATTATGATCTGAGACTCCTTACAGGGACATGGCTTCAGGATGACAAGGAGTGGATCCTGAATATCGAGGGGGTACATGGAATTCAAGTTGAATGGGAAGCCAGTTAAAGGTAAAGGCACTGCCAGTCAAAGCACTGATAACATGGTAGTCTGGTGTAAGCTCGGATTTTAGGTCCTGATTTCCCTGTCCTCTTATCTCCCTGTTCTCACAGAGTAAGATATTGTCTGTTCTCAGCTCTGCTGGATTTCTGCTGAAACTTTGACCCCACTTTTTACACCTTCCGGAACAATGAAACATTCAGTCACTCAAGGCCTGACCCACAACCTCCCAGCCTGTCAACTGAACAGTGTTATCATCGCAGAGAATAAACCAAGAAAAATGGAACAAAATTAGGAATTAAATAGGTTCTTGTTTAATGTTTGTTTGTTAGGACGTAAACCAGAATTAGGTCTCCCAGGATTTTTATTGTGCCCTAAGTGAGGAATTCTCTCTCCCTTACATCTAACTATTAGTACCCAGCTATGATTTATAACAATATTTGCATCAACGGAAATAAAGCATCTGTTATCAAATAGACATAGAAATATACAGCACGGAAATAGACTTTTTGATCCAACACATCCATGCTGATAAGGTATCCTATGTAAATCTAGTTCAATTTGCCAACATTTGGTCCATATCCCTCTAAACCCTTCCTATTTACATACCCATCCAGATGCCTTTTAAATATAATTGTACTGGCCCCTTCCTCTGGCAGCTCAGTCCATAAATGCACCATCCTCTTTGTGAAAACGTTGATCCTTAGGTCCCTTTTAAATCTTTCCCCTCCCACCCTAAACCCTCTAGTTTTGGACACCCCCACCCTGGGAGAAGTGCTTGCCTATTTACCCTGTTTATGCCCCTGTTTTAAAAAATTCTCAAGGTCAGGTTCGTAGGAGAGTAGTCTGACACAGAACAAACGACCAAGAGGCGAGTCTGCTAGAATATGAGCATTTTATTCCCCGCAGCGTCGCCACAACCAGGTCTCATACTTACAACGGGTCTGGCTTATACTCACTCTACATGTTACCGGAACTGGGAGCCGTCAGTTCTCGTAGAGCGGTTGCCAACAACCCACGCTCGGCGGTTAAACGTAACCCCGGAGCAGACTCACCGAACTGGAGACTTTTCCAGCTGATATACTCTTTTCCAGATATAAACATTCATGTGAACAGCAGAGCAAGGCTAAAAAACACATTCCATTCTGGTTACATACAGATAAGAAGATTCACACGGGGAGGTGTGCAATAAGATTCACACAGGACTAAGCAACACCTCCATTCCGGTTAGATTCACACATGTATTGGGACATAATTTTTAACCGTTTCACCACATTCCACTGCTTGGCCCAATACATGTGTTACATTATGATTCACACATGTATTGGGACATAATTTTACACCACATTCCACTGCTTGGCCCAATACATGTGTTACATTATGCTTAATTCAGTTCAATTCGTTTCAGTTAATTTCAGTTCAGTCAATTCAGTGTAGTTCAATTCAGCTCAGTTCAGGTCTGTTCAGTTCAATTCAATTGTGTTCAATTCAGTTCCGTCCATTTCAATTCAATTTAGCTCAGTTCCATTTTGTTCCGTTCAATTTGATTCACTTCAGTTCCACTCAGTTCAGTTCAGTTCAATCCCATTCAATTCTGTTAACTCCGCTTCAGCTTTTTGGACATGCCCACATCCTCCGCTGTACCCCAGGCAAGGGGTTCTTCGGCAGGACTGGGATCCTCTCAAGGGTGGACAGCAGCGACCCTGGGGTTCCTCCGGTCGCCCCCCACCATTTCTCAAACAAACTGCCACGTACATGCCCACATCCATGCCATCCCGGGACGGTCGGGACCTCCACAGTTTGTTCTTCTGGTTTCTTAGTCTTTTTCCAAAACATTGTTCTGTATCAAAATCTCTCCACAATTGCGATTGACCCTGCTCGCAGCGCCAAAATGTTTTAAAAAATTCTCAAGGTCAGGTTCGTAGGAGAGTAGTCTGACACAGAACAAACGACCAAGAGGCGAGTCTGCTAGAATATGAGCATTGTATTCCCCGCAGCGTCGCCACAACCAGGTCTCATACTTACAACGGGTCTGGCTTATACTCACTCTACATGTTACCGGAACTGGGAGCCGTCAGTTCTCGTAGAGCGGTTGCCAACAACCCACGCTCGGCGGTTAAACGTAACCCTGGAGCAGACTCACCGAACTGGAGACTTTTCCAGCTGATATACTCTTTTCCAGATATAAACATTCATGTGAACAGCAGAGCAAGGCTAAAAAACACATTCCATTCTGGTTACATACAGATAAGAAGATTCACACGGGGAGGTGTGTAATAAGATTCACACGGGACTAAGCAACACCTCCATTCCGGTTAGATTCACACATGTATTGGGACATAATTTTTAACCGTTTCACCACAGCCCCTCATGATTTTATAAACCTTGACAAGGTTACCCCTCTTGCCTTTGACGCTCCAGGGAAAGCAGCCCCATATTATTCAGCCTCTCCTTATACCACAATCCTCCAACCCTGGTGACATCCTTGTCAATCTTTTCTGCACCCTCTCAAGTTTCACAACATCCTTCCTACCCTGTAGCAGGGAGACCAGAATCTAATGCAATATTCCAAAAGTAGCCTAACCAATGTCCTGTATAGCTGCATCATGACCTCCCAACTCCGATACCCAATGTATTCTATGGACCAAATAAAATCTCTGCAGTTCAGAAAGAGGCTATGATTTTATTCTGTGTCCCAGTCAATTTTAGTCATTATCTCTGGTGTATGGTGTGTCAGGATGGGATCACTGGTACCAGAATTGCATGCAATATTACAAAAGTGGCCTAACCAATATCCTGTGAAGTGTACCAAACACCACCTTCACTATCCTGTCTACCTGTGACTCCACTTTCAAGAACTATGAACCTGCCATAGAGTCATGCAGCATGGAAGCAGACCTTCGGTCCAACCAATCCATGCCAACTATAATTCCAAATTAAACTCGTCTCTCCTGCCTGCTCCTGGCCTGTATCCCTCCGAACCTTGCCTATTTATGTACTTAAACAAATGTCTTTTAACTTTACCCACATCCACCACTTTTTCAGGAAGTTCATTCCACACATGAACCACCCTCTGTAAAAAATTAGTATTTGAATGGCAAGGATTGAAAGGTTCAGAAGATTTACAAGGACGTTCCAGGGTTGGAGGTTTTCAGCTTCAGGGAGAGGCTGAATAGATTGGGGCTGTTTTCCCTGGATCGTTGGAGGCTGAGGGGTGACCTTATAGAAGTTCATAAAATCATGAGGTCTTTTCCCTGGGGTAGGGGAGTCCAGAGATTGAGGATGAGAGGGCAAAGATTTAAAATTACCTAAGGGGCAACTTTTTCATGCAGAGGTTGGTGCGTGTATTGAATGAGCTGCCAGAGGAAGTGGTGGAGGCTGGCACAATGACAACATTTAAAAGGCCTCTGGATGGGTGTTTGAATAGGAAGGGTTTTGAGGGACATGGGCCAAGTGCTGGTAAATGTGGCTAAATTAATTTTGGATATCTGGTCGGCCTAGACGAGTTGGACCGAAGGGTCTGTTTCCGTACTGTACATCTCTATGACACGGAGGTTGAATAAGTCCTGATCTGATTTGCATTTCCAAAATGCAGCACCTTACATTTATCTGCATTAAACTCCATCTGCCACTCCTGAGCCCACTGGCCCATCTGATCAAGATCCTGTTTTAATCAGAGGTAACTTCCTTCGCTGTCCACTATACCTCCAATTTTGGCATCATCTGCAAACTTACTAACTATACCCACTATGTTCACATCCAAATCATTTATATAAATGATGAAAAGTAGTGGACTCAGCACTGATCCTTGTGGCACATCACTGGCCACAGGCCTCCAGTCTGAAAAGCAATCGTCCACTACCACCCTCTTTCCTCTACCTTCAAGCCACTTCTGTATCCGGTTGATTAGTTCTCCCTGTATTTTGAGATCTTACCTTGCTAACTAATCTTCCATGAGGAACTTTGTTGAATGTCTTACTGAAGTCCATGTAGGTGAAACCCACCACTCTGCCTTCATCAATCCTCTTTGTTACTTCTTCAAAAAACTCAGTCAAGTTTGTGAGACATGATTTCCCATTCACAAAGCCATGCTGACTATTGCTAATTGGACCTTGCCTTTCCAAGTACATGTACATCCTGTCTCTCAGGATTCCCTCCAACAACTTGCCTATCACCGATGTCAAGCTCATTGGTCTGTAGTTCCCTGGCTTTTTTTGACCAGCTTTCTTAAATAGTGGCACCACATTAGCCAACCTCCAATCTTTTGGAACCTGTGACTATTGATGATACAAATATCTCAGCAAGGGGCCCAAAAATCACCTCCCTACCTGCCAGAGAGTTCTGGGGTACACCTGATCAGATCCTGGGAATTTATCCACTTTTATGTGTTTCAAGATATCCAGCACCACCACTTTGGTAATATGGACATTTTGCAAGATGTCACCATCTATGTCCCCACATTCTATATGTTCTTCTCTACAGTAAACAATGATGCAAAATACTCATTTAGGATCTTCCCCATCTTCTCCACTCCACACATAGGCTGCCTTGCTGATCTTTAAGAGGCCCTATTCTCTCCCTAGTTACCCTTTTGTCCTTAAATGTATTTATAAAAACCCCTTCTAAGTCTCCTTTAACATATTTGCCAAAGCTATTTCATGTCCCCTTTTCGCCCTCCTAATTTTCTTCTAAAGTATACTCTTCTAAGGATGCATTCGATTTTTCCTATCCATACTTGTCATATGCTTCTGTCTTTTTGTTAGCCAAGCCCCAATTTCTCTAGTCATTTGCATTTCCTACACCTACCAGCCTTTTCTTTCACCCTAACAGGAATATACTGTCTCTAGACTTTCGTTATCTCATTTTTGAAAGCTTCCCATTTTCCAGCCGTCCCTTTACCTGCGAACATTTGCCCCCAATCAGCTTTTCAAAGTTCTTGCCTAATACCATCAAAATTAGCCTCCCTCCAATTTAGAACTTTGACTTTTAGATCTGGTCTGTCCTTTTTCCATCGTTATTTTAAATCTACTACAATTATGGTCACTGGCCCCAAAGTGCTCCTGCACTGACACCTCAGTCACCTGCCCTGCCTTATTTCTCAAAAGTAGGTCAGGTTTTGCACCTTTTCTGGTAGGATCATTGACATACTGACTCAGAAAAGTTTCTTGTACACACTTAACAAATTCCTCTTGATCTAAACGCTGAACAGAGGCAGTCCCAATCGATGTTTGGAAAGTTAAAATCCCCTACCATGACCATCCTTTTACTCTTACAGCTAACTGAAATCTCCTCATTACAAATTTGTTTCTCAATTTCCCGCTGACTATTAGAGGATCTATATTACAATCCCAGTAAGGTGATCATCCCTTTCTTATTGCTCAGTTCCACCCAAATATCTTCCCTGGATGTATTCCCAGGAATATCCTCTCTAAATACAGCAGTAATACTATCCCTTATCAGAAACTCCACATCCCCTCCTCTCTTGCGCCCACACCATGCTTCTTATAGCACTTGTATCCTGGAACATTGAGCTGGCAGCCCTGTCCGTCCCTGAGCCACGTTCTGTAATTGCTATGATATCCCAGACCCATGTTCCTAACCATGCCCCGATTTCATCTGCCTTCCCTGTTGGGCCTCTTGCATTGAAGTAAATGCAGTTTAATTTATCAGTGCTACCTTGTTCTCTGCTTTTTTCCTTCCTGCCCTGACTATTTGACTCACTCCCTTTCCCAACTGGACGAATCTCAGGTTAATTTCTTTCCTCACTATTTCTCTGGGGCCCATCCCCCACTTACTCATTCAACCCAAAGGACCAGCCACGTTACTATACATCAAGAACATTTCTGAACTGACAGCCAAACTACTACGACCACTAGGACTCATAACAGCACACAAACCACAGCCACTCTCAGACAACAACTCACCAGGACAAAGGACCCGATACCCAACATGAGCAAAACCAACGTAGTGTACAAAATCTCATGCAAGGACTGCACAAAACACTACATAGGACAAACAGGAAGACAGCTTACGATCCGTATCCATTCGCCGTTCACCTGCTCAGTGTGCGGGAAGGGGTTTGCGAATTCTTCCAACCTGCGGGCACACCAGCGGGTCCACACGAGAGAGAAGCCCTTCACGTGCTTGATGTGCGGGAAGAGGTTCACGCATTCATCTGCACTGCTGATCCATCAGCGGGTCCACACTGGGGAGAGGCCGTTCACTTGCTCCGAGTGCGGGAAGGCTTTCCATCGTACAAGCAACTTGCGGAAGAATGAGCGGGTCCACACGGGGGAGAGACCCTTCAGGTGCCCCAAGTGCGGGAAGGGGTTCAGTCAGGTGGGCGACCTGCAGAATCATGAGCAGGTCTACACGGGGGAGAGGCAACTCACCTGCTCTGAGTGTGGGAAAGCCTTCGGTCATGTGGGCGACCTGCGGAGGCACCAGCGGGTCCACACTGGGGAGAGGCCGTTCACCTGTCCCGAGTGCGGGAAGGCCTTCCGTTATGTTAGTAACCTACGGACCCACCAGCGGATCCACACAGGGGAAAAGCCATTCACCTGCCCAGAGTGCGGGAAGGGGTTCCATCATGTGGGCAACTTGCGGAATCACGAGCACGTCCACACTGGGGAGAGGCCATTCACCTGCCCTGAGTGCGGGAAGGCCTTCGGTCATGTGGGCATCCTGCAGAGGCACCAGCGGGTCCACGCGGGGGAGAGGCCATTCACCTGCCCTGAGTGCGGGAAGGCCTTCTGTTATGTGGGTGACCTGCAGAAGCACCAACAGGTCCACACCAGGGAGAGGCAATTTGCCTGCTCAGTGTGTGGGAAGGGGTTCAGTCATATGGGCAACTTACGAAAGCATGAGTGGGTCCACACAGAGGAGAGGCCCTTTACCTGCACTGTGTGCGGGAAGGGATTCATCAATTCTTCCAGCATGCTGACTCACCAGCGGGTCCACACCGGGGAGAGGCCATTCACCTGCTCTCAGTGTGGGAAGGGTTTCACCCACTCCTCCTACCTGCAGAAGCGCCAGCAAGTTCATTTGCCATTGCAGGGGGATTGAAGGAGTGAGTGCCATTATCGACTGGACTATCAACCCAGCTCTGGGGACTCCCGGGTTTGCAGGGAAGATCTGAAGCTGTAACAAGGTTGGGTGGCAATAAAGGTTACCTAAATATACCACCGGACTCAGACTCTCATTAAAACTGAGCTCCAGCAGATTTTTGTTTTCATGCTGCTCATTTCTTTCAACCTCTAGCACTAAGTTTCCAATGTTGTGTATCAGAAGCTAATATTGTTAGGAACTGTTACATTTTTCATCTCTGCAGCTGCTGCATCATTTCATCAGCATTGTAAAGTTTACTGGCAGCAGTGCAAGGTGTGGGCTGTATTCACTAGAAACAAAGTTTAAAAACCACATAACAGCTGGTTATAGTCCAACAGGTTTATTTGGAAGGACTAGCTTTTGGAGTACTCCTTCATCGGGTAGTTGTGGAGCAGGATCATAGGACAGAATTTGTAGCAAAAGATTAGTGTCATGCAACTGAAATGGTATATTGAACAAATCTAGATTGCTGTTATGTCTTTCACCTTTTAGAATGGGTTGCAGGTTTAGGTTCATTAATACGTAAATCACAGAACTACTTTTAAGTCACATTCTCGACGTAACTTAAGGTGACATTTCGGCTCAGACAATGCATTAAAGTTGAGGTCAGAGATCATCTGTATCCCAATCTTGAGTCAGACTGGTTCTATTTCCAAAGTAGGAATTCATAAAATATTGCGTGGATTGAATACCTGCAGACTGTGTGCTTTTTGAGCAAAACTGAATGTAACTGCATATATAATTCTGCAAATTCTGCAAGGTAGAAGAAAGAGGGTAGTGGTGGAGGGTTGCTTTTCAGACTGGAGGCCTGTGACCAGTGGTGTGCCACAAGGATCAATGCTGGGTCCACTACTTTTCATCATTTATATAAATGATTTGGATGTGAACATAGGAGGTATTAGTTAGCAGGTTTGCAGATGACACCAAAATTGGAGGCATAATAGACAGTATAACAGGATCTTGAACAGATGGGCCAGTGGGCTGAGGGTAGGCAGATGGAGTTTAATTTGGAGATGGAGATAAATGCAAGGTGCTGCCTTTTGGAAAAGCAGGACTTAGACACTTAATGGTAAGGTCCCAGGGAGTGTTGCTGAACAAAGAGACCTTGGAGTGCAGATTCATAGCTCCTTGAAAGTGGAGTTGCAGGTAGACAGGATAGTGAAGAAGGTGTTTGGTATGCTTTCCTTTATTGGTCAGAGCATTGAGCATTGGTTAGGCCACTGTTAGAATATTGTGTGCAATTCTGGTTTCCTTCCTATCAGAAAGATGTTGTGAAACTTTTAAATCTTTTCTGAACCCTTTCAAGGACGTTGCTAGTGTTGGAGGGATCGAGCTATTGGGAGAGGCTGAATAGGCTGGGACTATTTTCCTTGGAGGATCAGAGGCTGAGAGGTGACCTTATTGAGGTTTATAAAATCATGAGGGGCATGGATAGGGTAAATAGACAAAGTCTTCTCCCTGAGGTTGGGGAGTCCAGAACTATAGGGCATAGGTTTAGGGTGAGAGGGGAAAGATATAAAAGGGACCCAAAGGAGCAACTTTTTTCACACAGGGTGGTGTGTATGGATGGAGCTGCTGGAGGAAGTGGTTGAAGCTGGTGCAATTACACCATTTAAAAGGCACCTGGATGGGTTTATGAATAGGAAGGGTTTAGAGGGATATGGGCCAAGTGCTGGCAAATAGGACCAGATTAGATTAGGATATCTAGTTGGCATGGACAAGTTGGACTGAAGGGTCTGTTTCCATGCTGTATATCTCTATGACTCTGACTCTAAATGCAAGTTCACCCCATAGTATGTGTGTGCATGTGAGTTTGTGTGAGAGTGTGTGCTTAAGAGTGCATGTTTGTGTATGTGCATGTGAGGTAAAGTGTGTGTGTGATGGGAGTATAAGCCTGTCAGAGGGTGAGAGTTTCGGAGGAGGGCGGGGGGGTTGTGGGGGTTGGTGAATGTGTGTGTCTGAGAGGGGTATGGATAAAAGCAAGGGGTTGCATCTTGGTAAAACAAACAAAGCAGCACTTGTACAATTAATGGTAGGGCCCTGGGTCTTGATGTAGAACAGAGATACCTGGGGGTTTCAGCACATAATTCTTTGAAAGTTACACCACTGGTAGACAGGGTGGTTAAGAAGGCGCTTAGCACATTTGCCTTCATGCTTTGGACTTTCTCACAAATATGGTGCACCAAAAGACAGAATTTTTATAAGACATGGCAGCCCTTTTTGAATTATCTGGAAGCAGATTTGTCTGCCATTTTAATTAGGGCCTTTGTGTAGCCATGTTGGTTTGGTTTAGTGAACTCTATGCCCTGACAGGAAGAATTTCAAACAAATGTTGGGGTAATAATTGATGCTCTTGAAGATTGAGAGCTATGGTCTTATTGCACATTATTTATTGATCTGTAGTGAGTATAGTTTTGATATGTTTTGTGTAGTAGTTGGTTTACTGTTATTGTTGTTAGAATGTTATTTTCATATTTTTATAGCTTTATCATTCAGAAAAAGGTTGCAATAAAAGTATTAAAATGTCTAATGCTTTGTGTCTGTGACATTGTTATCAGTCAAGGATAGTTTCCCTATCACCACCAAGCCCCTGAATCAGTATCTAATTAAGGAAACTACAAACATCCATAAGTAGAGAAAACAGCAGCTGTATTTAAGAGACAGAAGGTGAGGTGTTTTTTCTCCAGGCGTCAGGTGGTTAGAGTTTGGTGGTGGTGGAGGGAGAGTTAAAATGATCGGCCACAGGGCAGTGGAGTCATTTAATTTCAGTGTCCCAGAGCTGGTCTCTAAAATGTTCTGCAAGTTGGCCTCCATTCTCCCCAATGTAGAGGAGACCAGGTAGAGAACTGGACATATTTATAAGATTTATTTATTTATAAGTTGTATAAATCTTAATCTCCCAGAGTTATTTTCTAAAAAAATTTAAATTAAATTGGGCGACAATGAAACAGTTTGTTGATCAGACTTGAATCATCACCCTCAAATGAGACAATGCCATTGACAGCAGTGAACAGCTGTTTTTGTTAAAAAGCACAAGTTCTTGATTTATTTTCACAACTTACTGATATTCACATCCGCACATTCAATGTCAAACTCTGACATCAGAAATGACATGACACCATTAATTTTTTCTTACAATAATCCAACAAACAAATTAATAACACAGTGAATACCAAGTCCGATTAATATGAAATTAAATTTGACCAAATAAAATGTAAAATCAAATGGGAGATAACAAATGGGGGAAGGGCATAAAGCAAGAAATGCAGCATCATAGAAGGTGCTCCTCCAGGGAGTGTATTTTACCAACTACAACTGCTCAATATAAACAAACACTCTGACATGACCCTCCGGTTTTAATGTAAACCATAGCCCCATACAGTAGGTACCATTTAAATAAGTTAATAGATACAAGCCTTGAGCAAATCCAGCCTCCAGCCGGACCCCCCGCTTCTTGGAGCTCGGACCTTCCTCCAGCTCCGGGGGGTTGTTGAGCTCCTGGGCTCCGGCCGCCGCCGAAGAAGCCGCGGGCGCCGGCTCTCTCTCCTCCACCGCCGACATTTTTAATTTGTTTTCTCGTTCACCCGGTAACCGTCACCTCCCCCTTCCCGGGCCCCGGGAATTATACACAAATAAACAATAAACCCCACCGGGGACTGTCTCCTTTTCTTCACAACTTTTGTTTGAAAAGTTCCGGCTTTAATTTGAAATGTATTTTAAAGGTATTTTCTGAGGTAAACGATGCCTGTCTGTCCCCCTCCCTCCGTCAGAAACCACCCGCTGAGTCGATGAGAAAACCGCAGCCTCGTACCGCCATCTTTGTTGTTCTTCTTCTTTCCATCTCCTCCTTCAGTGACGCGCGTCATCTCCAATCAGAGCGCACCTTACTCCACCTGACCAATGGCGGCTGGCTTTGTGCGTCGTGTTGGTCCCACCCTCTGCAATCTCTCTCTCCGATTCGTCGGTACCGACCACAAGCTTTGGGATTGGTGGGGAATTTCACAATCACGTCAGTGTATCCGCCCTTTTCATTCCCGTTCATTCATTCAGCAGCAGATGACCCAATTTACTGCAACGGGCTGTGGGGCTATAGCGGTAGTGTCACATATTCAGGGGGAAGATGTGATTTTTAACGTTATCAACCAATTCAACTGTGGCACCTCCACATCCATTCATTCAACTGAAGATGGCTCAATTTAGTGTAATGGGCTCTGGGGGTATAATATTTGTATCCCATGTTGAGAAGAAACCTCTCCCCATTCATTCACTAGAAGAGGGCCTATTTGCTGCAGAGGTTTTTTTTAAGGCGCAGTGGTAGTGTCCCTATCTTCGAACCCTGAAATCCCACTGCTATGAGGATGCGTAATAACAAATTTTTTAGTCATAAGTCACATGACACCAGGTTAGAGTCCAGCAGGTTTGTTTGGAGGGGATCTTACAGAAATATATTAAATTATGAAAGAAATAGAAGTATGATGTTGCATTGGTAGGTGAGACTAAGATAAGAGCACATGGCCTCAAGATTAGAGGAAGCAGGTTTAAAACTGAACTGAGAAGAAACTTCTTCACCCAGAGGGTTGTTAATCTATGGAATTCCTTGCCCAGGGAAGTATTTGACATTACTTCAGCAATCACTAGAAGCAGTAGATACGTTTTTGAAAAATAAAAGAATTAAGGATATGGTGAAAACGCAGATAAGTGCAGCATAGTCCACGAAAAGATTAGTCATGATCTTATTGAGTGGTGGAGCAGACGCGAAGGGCCGGAAGGCTGACTCTTGCTCCTAGTTCTTATGCTCTTATGTTGAAATCACAAGCTTTTGGAGTGTAGTCACTTCAGCAGATGAAGTCATGAAAAAACAAGTGCTGGAAAGAGAATTTAGATAAATGAAAGACAGAGCATCTCAACGGTCAATTACTTACTCCCATACCTATTTCTGATTATCTTACTACACAGCAAGTTGTGTTTTCCAAACATTAATTTTATTTCCATTGTTTAAAATCAAATATTTAAGATGAACAGTTTGTTTTTCGTCACTTGGACACACTGTGAATATCATAAACCCTCTCATGAGATATCATAGGAACAATTCATAAACTAGATTTGTCACTGAGTCACTCAAGGAGATACTAGAAAGGAGAAAAAATCCCAACATGTGCAGGGAGGAAACCGACGCAGACATGGGGAGAACGTGCAAACTCCACACAGTCAGTCGCCTGAGGCGGGAATTGAACCCGGGTCTCTAGCGCTGTGAGGCAGCAGTGCTAACCACTGTGCCACCGTGCCGCCCACTACAGTACCTTGTACTATTCTTCACTGAACACTGCAATTGCTTTCCTTTTCAGTTTAATGATCCATAATTGAATCTGACTCCAACACACTCTCTGGCAGACAGTTCCAGAGGTCAAAGTAATTTCAATCATTTACGAAGTTAGTTTTGGATCCATCCCAAAGACAATTCCGATGGACTTTTGCTTCCAAACATTTACAGTAAGTTCTTGGTACTACATTTCCAACTTAGTAGGTTTATTCCAGTTTTATAACATATTGGGGTGGCACACTGCTTAGCATTGCTACCTCACAGCATAAGGGACCCAGGTTCAATTCCAGCCTCAGGTAACTGTCTGTGTGGAGTTTGCATGTTTTCCCTGTCTGCACAGGTTTCCTTCCACTGTCGAAAGAGGGGCTTCGGTACATCTGTGTGGACCTCCTCCAATTAACCGAGGGCAATGGGGCACTGTGAGGATCAACAGATCAGACAATCAGTCAGCAACTTCTCTCCGGGAGACTTGTCTCAAGAAAGGCAGCGGTTTCTTATCTCATCCATTCTCCTACCCTCCACAAACTCCACACCGACAGTCGCCCCAAGGGTGGAATTGATCCTTGGTTCCTGGTGCCATGAGGCAGTGCGAATCACTGAGTCACAATGCCACCCCTGAGCCGTGAGGTTGCAGTCCAATGGAAAACAAATACAGTGCACCAACTCTCCCACTGCACCCACTGTCAGGAGAATCAGTCCTGGGGAGGACTCATGGCAATGTCAGCGTTGGAATCTGATTGTTGTGAGCGCTGGTGCTTCCGCAAGTTGCGGGAAAATGTAAACCTCTTCCCGCACTCAGGGCAGCTGAAGGGCCTCTCCCCGGTGTGGACTCGCTGGTGCTTCAGCAGGGCAGAGGAATCACTGAAGGCCTTCCTGCACTCGGGGCAGCTGAATGGCCTCTCCCCCGTGTGGACCCGCCGGTGGGTCAGCAGTGTGGAGGAGCGGGTAAAGCCCTTCCCGCACTCGGGGCAGGAGAACGGCTTCTCTCCAGTGTGGACGCGCTGGTGCCGAAGCAGGGCAGAGGAATTGCTGAAGGCCTTCCCGCACTCGGGACAACTGAATGGCCTCTCCCCTGTGTGGACCCGCCGGTGGGCCACGAGGTTAGAGGAAACAGCAAAACCCTTCCCGCACTCGGGGCAGGAGAACGGTCTCTCGCAGGTGTGGATCCGCTGGTGGGTCAGCAGGTTGGAGGGCTGGGTAAAGCACTTTCCGCACTGGAGGCAGGAGAAGGGCCTCTCCCCAGTGTGGACCCGCTGGTGCCTCAGCAGGTGGGAAGACCTGCTGAAGGCCATCCCACACTCGGGGCAGCTGAAGGGCTTCTCACCCGTGTGGACCCGCAGATGGGTCAGCAGAGCAGAAGAGCGGGTGAAGCCCTTCCTGCACTGCGGGCACGAGAACGGTCTTTTCCCGGTGTGGACCCACTGGTGCCTCAGCAGGGCAGAGGAATCACTGAAGGCCTTCCCGCACTCAGGGCAGCTGAATGGCCTCTCCCCTCTGTGGACCCATTGGTGCTTCAGCAGGTCCGAGGATTTGCTGAAGGCCTTCCCACACTCAGAGCAGGGGAAGGGCCTCTCCCCAGCGTGGACGCGCTGGTGGGCCAGCAGGTGGGAAGAGTAGGTGAAGCCCTTCCCACACTCAGGGCAGGAGAATGGCTTCTCCCCAGTGTGGACTCGGCGGTGGTCCAGCAGGCGGGAGGAGCAGGTAAAGCCTTTCCCACACTCGGGGCAGGAGAATGGCCTTTCCCCGGTGTGACTTCGCCGATGAATCTCCAGGACAGATGGGGCATTGAAGCCTCTCCCGCAGTCGCAACACTTCCATGGTTTCTCCACGGTGTGGGATTCCTCTGGTTTCACCATGGCCGCAGCTACAGCCCCTGCCCACAGTAAATTCCTCTTTCCTGGCTGTATAACTGTTTCAGGCTTTACACACAGTGCGCTGTAACAGTAGAGACACTCATCCAGTCCCACTAATGCTGAAAATGGTCTGAAACAGAAACCAAAATGTTTTGCTCCTTCTCACAGAATCATAGTTCAAAATCGTTGCGGTCCCGATGGATTGAGTGACTGTCAGACATTGATGTGAAAGTGGGGACTGTAGACGCTGGAGAGGAGTTTAAAAGTGCGGTGCTGCAACAGCACAGCAGGTCAGGCAGCATCCAAACAGCAGGAGAATCAACAATTCAGGCATAGGCCCTTCATCTGTTGATTTTTAAACTTCAGTCTTCAGATCTTCAAATACTCTGGAAAAAGAGATTACAAAAGTCATCACGGTCAGTCCAGGGTAGAAATTCAGAACAAGCTACTCCACTTTCTGCAGAACATTTTTTTCTTTTGCTGTTCCACAAAATTGAAAGCATCCCACACTCTCTCTCTTCCTCTATTCTCACTCCCTCAAATTAATTCTCCTGAAGTTGCTGATTCAGGATCTTACAGGGACAGAAAAAGCAAAAACGTCAGGACTGACACCTTCGAATTTTGGATAACACCACGTGAAAGTTAATATCTTTCAGGATATTGGGATATTGCTGAGAGTGAGCAAGTCTGATTTTGGGAAGCAAAACAAGTGTAAATTCAGGTTGAACCTGCAATACAGCTTCTTGATAAAAAAAAAGACATGATTTGGTTATCGTCCCTGTGGTGGTGGTGGTATGTGGTGGGTGGAATGTGACATCAAGGCATTGACACAGACAACCCGAGAGAAACTAAACATACAGACATAGCAAATGTTAGTGGCAAGCCAGAGTCAGATCTACAGCACAGAAACAGCCCCTTCGGGCCAACCAGATATCCTAGCCTAATCTAGTCCCATTTGCCATCACTTGGCCCATATCCCTCTAAACCTTTCCTATTCATATACCTATCCAGATGCCTTTTAAATGTCATAGCTGTATCAACATCCACCACTTCCTCTGGCAGCTCATTCCTTACACACACCACCCTCTGCATGAAAAGGTTACTCCTTCGGACCCTTTTAAATCTTGCCCTCCTCCACCCTAAACCTTTTACCCTCTAGTACTGGACTCTCTCACCCAGGGAAATGTCCTTGTCTATTTACCCTATCCATGCCTCTCATGATTTTATTAATGACTCTCAGTCACCCCTCAGCCTCTGATGCACAAGGAAAAACAGCCCAGCCCATTCAGCTCAAACCCTGGCAACATCCTTTTAAATCTGTTCTGAACCCTTTCAAGTTTCACAACATCATTCTGATAGGAGCGAGACCAGAATTGCATGCAATATTCCAAAAGTGGTCTACCCAATGTCCTATCAGCCACAACACAACTTCCCAACTCCTATCCTCTGTCAGAGGATTGGGAAAGTTTTCAAAACCCACAAAAGACAGCCAGGAAAGAATGCAGGGACAAACCAAATTTGAGGGTCAGCTTGGAAGCATCAATGAGAAATCAGCGGACTGGGTTTATTAGGTATCCGTTCTTCTTGAATACGTATACGTATTTCTCTTCTGCTCTTCGCAGTTCCTCTGGGCTGCAATGTGTGGTGGCTCGTTGAAATAATCTCCTGATGCAGCTTCGTTTGTGGGCGTTGGGATGATTGCTTCTGTAGTTAGGTATTTGGTCCGTGTGTATTGTTTCTTGTAGACGCTAGTGTGAAGTTCCCCATTGACTGTTCGCTCTACTGTGACATCTAGGAATGGCAGTTTGTTGTTGTTCTCCTCCTCTTCAAACCAGGAGCCCCCCTTAGGCCCATAGTCTCACTACCCGGAACACCAATATACAGACTAGTCAAAGGCCTCCAGTGAAGACTAAAACACCAAGTCGAAGATTCATGCCACTCCATTCACTCCACCCAAGAATTCCTGAACACCAAAGACACCAAGATAGAAGAGGATGAAATAATGCTGTCCTTTGACATAACAGCCCCGTTCACATCCATTAACATCAACGTGGCCAAAGAAACACTGACTACACTACAAGAACCACCAAAGACACAAACACCAAACAGCACCAACTTCATCAGCAAAGATAACATTGTCAACCTTGTGGAACCGTATCTTATCACCCACTTCACATTCAATAACAAGCCCTACAAACAAATCAACAGAACATCCATGAGACCACCAATATCAAGGTTCCTAGCAGAAGCAATAATGCAGAGACTCGAACAAACAGCCCTCCCAATGCTCCAATCCAACTTTTGGGTCCGCCACAGTGATGACACCTGTCATCACAAAATGAAACAAATTAGAGGAAACCTCCAACACCATCAACAATATCCTTACTGGCATAAAATTCACAAAAGAGAACAACAAAGTGCCATTCCTAGATGTCAGTAGAGCGAACAGTCAATAGGGAACTTCAGACTAACATCTACAGGAAAACAACATACACAGACTCAAGTACCTAATGCAGAAGCAAATCATCCCAAACAAATCTGCATCAGAACACTATTTCAACGAGCCACTACACACTGCACCATCCAGAAACTACGAAGAGCAGAAGATAAATACTTATACAGCATATTCAAGAAGAACGTACCCAATAAACCCTGTCCGCTGATTTCTCAACAACAAACTCAAACAAGCAGACACATGCGCAGAAACCCTAGCCACACTACCTTACATCAAAGACATCTGTGAAATGATGTCCAGACAACTCAAACCTCTCCGCATCATGGTAGCCCACAAATCTACCAACACACTTAAGCAGCAGCTAATGAACCTGAAAAAACAAATGTTATTTACAAATTACCATGCAAGGAAGTATAGACATGGACTCTGCCCCCATAGTTCTCGGTGGCAAGAAATGCTGGGATGAGATAAGGAAGATTTTTTTCAGTCAGAAAGAGGTGACTCTGTGGAACTCATTGCCACTGAAATGAGGAAAGTAACTGAGTGCTTTTAAATCAGATAAAGATAGGCTCTTGATTAGTAAAGAAATCAAGGGTTATAGGGGGGAGGCAGGAAAATGGGGTTGAGAAACATTGGCCATGATCGAATGGTGGAGCAGACTCAACAAGTCGAATGGACTGATTCTGCTTCTGTATCTTATGGATCAGGAACCACAAAGATCTGACTTAATTTTCACTACTTTTACTGTGTTCCTGTCGTATTAATGGCAAGCATGTGGCAATACGTTGTAGATTTCTCAAGCTAGATCTTCTATTTCATATCAAATATTGATAATTGGAGCTAATATTAGAGAGAGTAAAGGTGCTTATTTCTTGGATAAATAAACCCGTCATGCATTTTAAGCTTAAACCTTGCATACTTGCGAAATTAGAGTTGCCATTTTGCCCGCTGTCATCAAATCTCCAATAAAACCTCCCTTTTACTTGATAACCCATTTTGGGAAATAATAAACATAACTGAGGTTTTGTGTTTTATGCAAGCGCTTTAAGCTTTTGATATAATGATTTTAAGCCATCTACACAGAGTATGATTGAATTTCTAAACTTAAGTAACAGCCTTAAAGTATTTGTATCACTCACATAATTGTAATTAATGTAAATATTGAATTAAACTTATTGAAAAGAACATACTTGCTGAATTAGAGTCAGCATTGTTTTCAATGCTTTGTCCATTATTCCCTTTCACCTCATTACCTATTTTAGAGAAAAAAAAAATATTGCATATGCTTGAACATTTACTTTTTTTGGCAATATTATAAAATGAAGAAAGCAGTTCAGTCAACTTCAATCTTCATCCGGTCACTTTTTAGAAAAGGTTTTGAGCACAGTTATAAAATAATAATGCAAGGTTACCTAATTTGCAGCATTGCTTGAGACAGATTTAATAGTACAAGAAGTTATGATCTCCATTCAGTAATGTCTCGATTTGAACATAGTTTAAGTTAAGCTAAGGGTGTTGCAGGAATTGAAGTCATTGTGAAAATGTTACCAGGGAAAACATTGGATAAAAAAAAATTCTGGTTTGAGTTTCTTCTTTGGGTATAAACAGATACTGGATCCAAGTGTCCTCCCAATCTTCTTAAAATATCCCACAAAATAAACACAATGCAACCTAAATAAATCAGGCCCAAAAGAAATTCAGAACCCACACTAATATATGGCAAGGAGGAAAGTTTTAAACTACAGGGCAATAAAGATGGGTTGGTCAGATGGGCAGAACAATGACAGATGGAGTTCAATCCTGAAAAGATTGAGATGATACATTTCAGGAGGATCAACAGGCAAGGGAGTACATGAAGAATCACAAGAATGTAGAATGTATTGAAGATCAGAGAAAGGTATATGTGTTCATAGATTCTTGAAGGCAACAGGACATGTGGATGAAATGGTTAAGGCGGCAGATGAAATACTTGCCCTCAATAGTTAAGGCATTGAACATGAGAGCCAGGAGATCATGATGGAACTGTACAAGACATTCGTTGGGCCACAGCTGGAGTACTGGATCTGGTCGTCACATTATTAGAAGGATGTGATGGCACTAGAAAGGGTGCAGAAAGGAATACTAACCCAGGGTGGTGCATGTTGGTGGGTTTCAGCTATGAGAGTGATTAGATCGGCTGAGGGTATTTTCCTTAGAGCAGAGAAGGCTGGGTGAGGACCTGTTTGTACAGATAAGACACTTAGGGTCTAGATAGAAGAAACTTTTCCCCTTGGTGGACGGCTTCAGCAGTTAGGGGGCATAGATTTAAGGAAAGAGATAGGACATTTTAATGGAATTTAAGGAACAATATCACCTAGAATGTGCTGGAGATGGATGAATTTACTTATGGGAAGAATTGGTTTGTTTGAAGGGATGGATATAATGAAATAAAACTGTTCAGAAGATCATTATAATGTGCTAAGAAAAAGAACTGGAGGTAGACCTCCAATAGTGGAAACAATGTAAAGAAGTTTCACTGTCCCATCTGAGAAAAACAATTCTGCTAAACTTCTCAAACGAACCCGAACATGTGTCAGAACTTGTTTGTTTAAAATCAATTGAACCTATTCCAAGTATTTAGGAAAATGAGAATCATCTTTAATCCTGGCCCTATTGGCTGCAACCAAAAGTGATAGGAAGCTTTTTCAGTTTCATTGAAATGGAGCTGTCAGAGATATTGGCTCATGAGAAGAACAGAAGAGGGTTGTTTGAGCTTATTGAGCAGTTTGTAGACTCAAACAAGGATCCAGAAAACAATTTTCTGTGGCACAGAAGCAAGGACAATTAACAAGGATTGATGTTGGTACTGTGTGTCCAAGTGTCTCAGTCTTCAAAGTTCTAGATAAGTTAAACTTCTGAAAAATTGAAGGTGTCAAAGGAAGATCAGTGGGGAATCAAGGGTTTTGGGGAAAAGGCAGGAAAATGGAATTGAGGGTTATCAGATCAGACATGATCTCACTGAATGGTGGAGCAGAATGGCCAATACTGCTATTTCTTGCGGTAAATCGATCTGGGTGTTGATAAATGCTTTTGTGTGATTTTTCTTTGTAGTCAGCAATATTTTGTATTTGGAAGAAATTGGCTTTTGTGTTGGATCTCAAATAACGCTTGAGGCTCCACTGAGGGTTGTTTAGCAACTGAGGTTACATATCATCATCAAGTTAAATCAAAATAAGCTTAAAAAATATATGGTAAAACTGTAGGTGTGACTGCTGAAGGCCAAATAAAACATTTTCAGTCGCAAAAATGTCTTTACTCCATAATGTTTCGTTTTACATGCAGTCAGCGACAACCAATCAAGGTGTCGCAGAGTAAAGTTAGGTCTCACCAAGACAGCTGACATGTCCGTACAATATTGTTGTAGCGCTCTTTAACCACAGGGTATATACTAGTGATTCATTTATTTTGCACTTTCCCCAACATCCCAAATTAGGTTGAGGTTTGTGACAGCATCCTGATGGGAAGCCCGATGTAACATGCTCAGATTCTGCTGCAGTAGTGTGATGTGTTAAATTCCCAATGATTTTCAAAAAAAAAGAGTGAAAGGCAGTGGTTGCATGTGTTGACAGCACAGGTATTATTTATATTGGCTTTGAGATAGGGAACAACCATCACCTCCCAAATTGTGTTTTGTTTGCACAACAACTTTGAGTATGAAAAGCGTTCTATTTTTAGACGGCCTAAATGCATACACCGTTTCTTATCAGCATACCTTAAAATCAACATTAAAAAGCACAAACAATTCATTTTCACTGTAAATTACATACTTTAAAATCAAATATTGCAAGACATACAAACACATTAAGAAGTCAAAATTTGTGAAGAAAGCACATCTTTTCTGACAGTTCAGACAGGGAAAAACTTTGTTCTTGTGGTGGTCAGTGGAGACTTACTCGATCAAATATTAACTCCCAGTGTATCTCACATAGATGCTGTATAAATCAAGATCTTATTGATCACTGTTGACAAAATTAAACCTATTGACCTGACTCTTTACAAAATAAGAACAAATTTTAGTACATAGCATTTTCCCATAAGACAGACGTTTGCAGTAGTGCAGTTATGTGAAAAGAAACCTGCGCTGTTAATTTAGTTTGTTGCTCCACTTCATAAATGTTGTTTTCATTTATTTTGAAAAATCAACCCTTCCACTCTTTCTAAAGGTACATGACACTTTACTTTTTTTTTCTTTGCCAATTTTCTTTCACCAACAAAAGCAACTTTTTTGGCATTGGGTGGGGGAGCTCTGCCAGCTGCCAATTTCTTGCTGAAATTGTTTCACTTGACATATGAGTCTTGTCAATAAATGACAGCAACAGCAGCAGCTAATACTGATGATAACATTTCAACAAAAGTATACCAAGGTGCTTCACATTATGTATCACCCAAGCTGGAGAAATGTGAGGATCTCCTTCTCGGCCTTTCCCCTCAGCTGAGGTGTGGTGACCCTCAAGATAAACCACCACCAGCCATCTCTAATGAGAGAGAACAGTCTAATCCTCTGGGAAGACTGTGATGAATGTGTTTAAAGTTGAAAGACTGTTGAAATATAAGTGGTTAGCAATGCTGCCTCACAGCACCAGGGACCCGGGTTCAATCCCATCCTGGGGCGACTGTCTGTGTGGAATGTGCACAATCTCCCCGTGTCTATGCTGGTTTCCTCCGGGTGCTCCGGTTTCCTCCAAAGATACAATCCAAACATACGCAGGCTAAGTGAATTGACCATGCTAAAATTGCCCATAGTGGTACATAAGTCAGGGGTAATTGTAGAGGAATGGGCTTGGCTGGCATACTCTCTACAGGGTCGAAGGGCATATTTCCACACATCGGGGTTCTATGACTGTAACAAACACTACATCTGACAAACGGGTATAAAACTAGCCACCAGGATATATGAACATCAACTAGCCACAAAAACACATGATCCACTAACACTAGTCTCTTTACATACAAAGGAGGACACCATGTTGACTGGGACCATCCATCCATCCTATGACAAACCACCATCCTATAAGCCAACCAGAAACACACACAAGAATTCCTTGGAGCATGTCATTCTAACTGGAAATCTATTGATTTGGACCCTATCTACCATGCTCTGAGAAAAAGAATGGAAATGATATCACCCACCCTAAGAAACCAAAAGACATAAATAGAAAGCAGGACATAATACCAGCGCTTCACTCGACTCACTGATGATGTTACCCAGTATGGTGATGAAACATCTGAAAATGACCTTCCAGCTCAGCGAGCAAACTTACATCCAGAATGAGAAAATCCTAGTTGACACAAAGGCTGCCACAAAGTTGGAATTCTCTCCCAGAAATGACAGTTGATGGTGCCCTCACCAAGATGGATGCTCGCGCTTCCCGCCCCAAGACAACATGCGTCGTACCCTCACGAATATGGCAACCAGTTGCCCCCAGAGGTCCTTCCCCAAACAAAGTAAACACTGGGCCTGTGGAGCTTTTATTCGCAGCCTCAGGCCTCCCCAAGGAGTTTATAAACTCCCCAGTCTCCCTCCTCCCGCGGTTTCCAATCCTCCCCTGTCTCACTGTCTCCTCTCGGTAAAAACAATGACCGCAGATGCTGGAAACCAGAGTCTAGATTAGAATGGTGCTGGAAAAGCACAGCAGTTCAGGCAGCATCCGATGTGCAGTAAAATCGACATTTCGGGCAAAACCCCTTCATCAGGAATATAGGCAGAGATCCTGAAGGGTGGAGAGATAGCTGAGAGCAGGGTGGGGGTGGGGAGAAAGTAGCATAGAGTACAATAGGTGAGTGGGGGTGGGAAGAAGGTGATAGGTATGTGGGGAGGGGTGGTGGAGTGGATAGGTGGAAAAGAAGATAGGCAGGTAGGACAAGTCATGGGGACAGTGCTGAGCTGGAAGTTTGGAAGTGGGGTGAGGTGGAGGAAGGGGAAATGAGGAAATTGTTGAAGTCAACATTGATGCCCTGGGGTTGAAGTGTTCTGAGGCGGAAGATGAGCCGTTCTTCCTCCAGGCGTCTGGTGGTGAAGGAGCACCGGTGAAGGAGGCCCAGGACCTCCATGTCCTCGGCAGAGTGTGAGGGGGAGTTGAAATGTTGGGCCACAGGGCGGTGTGGTTGATTGGTGCGGGTGTCCCAGAGATGTTCCCTGAAGCGCTCTGCTAGGAGGCGTTTAGTCTCCCCAATATACAGTAGGCCGCCTACTTGCGGAGCGTTTCAGAGAACACCTCTGGGACACCCGGACCAACCAACCCAACCACCCCATGACTCAACACTTCAACTCCCCCTCCCACTCCACCAAGGACATGCAGGTCCTTGGACTCCTCCATCGCCAGACCGTAGCAACACGACGGTTGGAGGAAGAGCGCCTCATCTTCCGCCTAGGAACCCTCCAACCACAAGGGATGAACTCAGATTTCTCCAGTTTCCTCATTTCCCCTCCCCCCACCTTGTCTCAGTCCCAACCCTTGAACTCAGCACCAGCTTCCTAACCTGCAATCTTCTTCCTGACCTCTCCGCCCCCATCCCCACTCCGGCCTATTACCCTCACCTTAACCTCCTTCCACCTATCGCATTTCCAACGCCCCTCCCCCAAGTCCCTCCTCCCTACCTTTTATCTTAGCCTGCTGGGCACACTTTCCCATTCCTGAAGAAGGGCTCATGCCCGAAACGTCGATTCTCCTGCTCCTTGGATGCTGCCTGACCTGCTGCACTTTTCCAGCAACACATTTTCAGCTCTGATCTCCAGCATCTGCAGTCCTCACTTTCTCCTCTATGTTTAGAAATCAGCAAGGATACTGCAGAATGCGAGGTACAGACTTCTACATTTTGATGTAAAGTTATATTAGAGGTAGCCACTACCATAGTATGGATGGCAGAGAGAATCTGGGTGCAGGAAGGCATACCTTGAGCAAGCTTAGTAGAAAAATAGGCAATAGGGCGCCAAGAGGAGCCATGTTGCTGGGTGAGAACAGCTGTCGCACAGGTATCAAGAATGGCAACATAAAGATGAAAGTGGCAGTCATACAAACGTCTGCCTAGCGTGGGTGCTGAAGAGAAGGTAGTTTTAAGCTCTGTAAAGACTTGTAGTTGTTATGGGGTGAGTTCATACCGTTAAGGCACATTAGTCGAGGATAGGGGAGATAATTTTTGATCAGAAGGGACAATTAGGAATCCATTGTCGGCAATAATTGATGAGGTCGAGAAACTACCGTATCTGTTTAGGAGTGGTTGGAGGGGCAATACAAAGAATAGGATCAATACGTTCACGTGTCAAGCACCGATCGAATTCAGAAATGAGAGTACCTAGGAACTTAACTTCTTTCTGATTAGTCTTAACTTTGCTGGGGGGTACAATATAGCCACATTGATGTGGATGGTTGAGAAAGGTAGTGGAGTCAGTGTGATTCGACACTTTGTCAGGGCTAGTTAGGAGGTCATCGATGTATTGAACTACAGTGACGTTTCCAGGAAATTCAAATAATTCAAGCTGCGTGTGAAGAGTCTCTGAAAAGAGTGTCGGCGACTGAATAAACTTTGAGGTAGGCAAGTCCACATATATTGGCGGCCCTTAAAAGAAGGCAAAAATGTATTGGGCTATTGGATGCAAAGGAAGACAAAAGGAAGACAAAAGAATGCATGTTGGAGGTCAACGATAGTGAAGAGCTTGGCATCAACTGAAACTTGGCTGAGGATAGTAGCAGGATTAGCAACTGGAGGATTATGAGCCTCAATGATTTTATTTCCTTCATGAAAACCGTGAACGACATTCAGGACGCTCCGGTTTAGGGATCGGAAAGATAGGTGTATTGACAGAAGAATAGCATGGGACTAGAAGGCCTTGCTGTAGAAATGAAGCAATGACAGGTTGAATGCCAGCTTCACCTTCTGGTTTCAGGGGGTATTGAGATATAGACAGGAGGACAGAATTAGGTTTGATCAGAACAATGATGGGTGGGACCTTAGCAAGGCCCACTTGTGTTTTAGAGTCCACCCAGACTCCAGGATATACTGCGTCCTGCGGGTGAGGGTGGGCATAATGATGATGAAGGCTGCTATGAAATGACTAAGGATGTGCATAAAATAGGATTGATCCTTGAGTGAGCAGCTGAATTTCACGGCAAGTTTGATCAGCATGGTCAAAAAGAGTCTTAGCATCAAAACCGACTTCTTGGGCTTTGTGTTTTGGGTTCAGGTTAGTGGTGACACAGGGGAAAATGAGAGGGCCAGTTTTCCAGCTATGAAGAGGAACTAACACGAAAAGAACGCCACCAGCTGGTGACCTGATCTCACCAATCACCCAAGTGTGCTGAGTAGTGCCCAGTAAGGGATTATAGTGTGTTCAAGCCTGAGATCATAAGCTAAAGTAATGTGGGGGTGAGGGACGTTATGTAAAATAGGATCAAAAGCATAAGAATCCAAATCAAATGACCACCATCGAGGAGGCTTTGGTTTGGTATTGATGCATTGAACAAAATGAGGTGGATCCTGAATCAGGATACCATCATCATGACATTCAATAGTAATATTTAGAGGACAGAGGAGATCTCTAGCGAGTAGAGGGATACGTAATCCATTAGTAACAACAAAGCAAAAAGGGAGCGTGGCACAAGTTTTCCACACCACTGTCAGAGGGACAGCGTATGCATGTTTATTAGAGGAACCATCAAAACATTGCAGGATTTCATCATCGTCCAAGATTTGAAAATCAAAAGCATTAGCAAGATGGACGGGAAGTGATGAAACAGTGGCTCCTGTGTCAAACATAAATTCAATATCATGGCTATTATGGTTAAGAATTAGCATAGGTCCATGCTCTGGGCTAGCGGTAAGTATGAGAAAATTCAAAGCAGGAAGCTGCCCCATATCTGGGAGTCAGTTTTGAAAAAGGTTTTGTGCAGTAAAAGGGCAACCTGCTGAGGTCACTGGGGAGGGAGACCAGGAGATTGGCTGTTGTTTTTACTGCAGTGATGAACCAGGGACTGCTATGGAAATGACAGTTCTTGGACCAATGTCCTAGTTCACTGCAATTGAAACAAAGGTGTAGTTGTTGGGGGACTCTAGGGGGTGGGGGAGGCAGTGAAGAGTAATGAGAGGATGTATAGGGGCATCATGGACTGTTGGGGAAGGATACATAGGAGGACCGCAAGGTCCATTGGGATGTTGTGAATATACAATACCATTTCTACTGTCATGCCATACTGGACGATAGTATGAAGGTTTCATTTGCTAGCTTGACTGACCTTGCAGACGAAAAGGTCTACTTTGAATCCTGGGTTTAAGTTTAGCCACTGTAGTTTGGGCAAGTTCTGTCTTACTCTTGGGATTCTTTCATTGTCAGAAGTAACAAACCTCTCGGCTGAATTGTGCAACCTCAGCATCTTGCCAGTGGATATTGTGGGTTTTAATAGCTTTCTGTACCTGATCAGGTAAGAGAGTCATACATAGGGCATTAAATTGGGATGATCACCCTTGCAGGTAGTTAGCGTCACCAGAGGAAGCACCATAGCATTCCTTAAAACGGGTAAGGAACTCCTCAGCCTCTTCGCCTGAGCTAGGTTTACATGTTAAGACTTTACCCACATCAACTACACAATGCACTGCTTGGTGGAGACAGGTAATAATCCAATCTGATAGTTTCTGCCGGGTGCCGGACTACAGGCTGGGTATGATTATTACCTTGTAACATTTCTCAGAACTCGCCCATTTTTCAGGCAAAAGGCTGCATTCTGAGGTGAAGTAGGTCTTGGGAGGCAGCATTATAAATGGTCTTAGTCCTGTTAATTACATGTATAAGGCTAACATCTTCTATTTTGTACGGTCAGTCAGGGAGGATCCGTCAGATCGATGTTGTATAATGATTCATGATTGGGGAACTGCAGGGATTGGGACTAGGACCCCAGGTATTCACAGTATATGTCAGTGATTTAGATGAGAAACTAATTGGAATATATCACAAATTGCAGATGATACAAAGCTGGGTGGAAGGGTGAGCTGTGAGGAGGATGCAATGTTATTTGGACAGGCTGAGTGAGTGGGTAAATGTATGGCAGGTGCAGTTTAGTGTGGATAAATGTGAGGTTATCCACTTTGGTAACAAAAATAGAAAAGCAGATTATTTCAATAACTGTAACCTGGGAGATGGGAATGTTCACCAAGAACTAATCCAAGATGGAGACTGAGAAAATTTGTGGCTGTAAGAGCTTCTCTTTTTTAAAGATATTTTCAGTGTTGGAGGCGATTTCCTTGAATTCCAGGAGCAGCAATTACTGTTTTATATGCTGTTGCATTGTTTTGGAACTTTGGAGTAAAAAAAATCAAGTCAACAGCACTTTTAAAAGAGAGAAAGACAGCTAAAGGCAGCGAGCACATGGTCTGAAAGAGAGAGAGAGAGAAAAAAAAATCATACACTGCTAGCTGACACAGCAGTAAATCTATGTAGTTCCTGCCTTTGTTGTTTGAAATCATGTATCTCTGAACATTGGAGTGCATCTCGGGAAAATTAACAAACACAAAATTCACAACTGGTCTTGGTGGAATCTGTGTGGGAGAGCTCACAGCACAGAAACAGATAAGTGCATAGTTTTTAATGTGTAACCTTGCTGTAAGTCTGCGGTAGTGAATAGAGTGGGTTCTTTCTTGATTATTTGTTTTGAGATTTTAGAAGCTCACCAGCGGGTCCACAACAGGGAGCGGCCAATCACCTGCTCCGAATGCAGGAAGAAATTCATTGATTCTTCCAGCCTGCAGACGCACCAGCGGGTCCACACCGGAGACAGCCTGCTCACCTGCTGTCAGTGTGGGAAGGGTTTAACCCCCTCCTCCCACCTGAGGAGGCCATTGCAGGTTGATTTAAGGAATGACAGCCGAGTGCCATTATCGACTGGACTATCAACCCAGCTCTGGGGACTCCTGGGTTCGAATCACACTGTGGCAGATGGCAGAATTTGAATTCAGTCAGAAATCTGGAGTTCGGAATCTAATGATGAAACCATTTTCTGGGGAAAAAATATCCCATGAGATTCGCTGATGTCAGAGTCTGTCTGTATCCCAATTTTGAGTCAGACTGGTTCTATTTCCATCGTAGAATTTATAACATATTACATGGATAGACTGTCTGAAGATTGTGCGTTTTTTGAGCAAAATAGAATGTACTTGCAATTAAAATCCTGCAATTGCAAATTCACACCATAGACTGATGTGTGTGTCTGCATGAGAGAGTGTGTGTTTGTGTATGTGCGTGCTTGGTAAAGTGTGTGAGTAATGGAGTATAAGCCTGTGAGAGGGTGTGTGCATGTGTGTGTGTCTGAGAGCGAGCATGAGTGTGAGAGTGAGAGAGAGAGAGTGTATAGTGTAGTGGGGTCACCTGTAGTGAGACATGAACCCAAAATCCCAGTTGAGGCCACCCTCATGGGGTTCCAAACTTGGCTATCAGCCTCTGCTCAGCCACCAGAAACGATTAAGCAGTTACACAACACATATTGGAGAGGGCAGGGTGGGCCTTGTCTTTCAATTTGCAGAAGTTGAGACGCTCTGGATACTGTGATCCAGGGCAAACACAGGCTGGAGGACCTTCGGCTCAGAAAGATGCAGCTGGAAGCCGGGCTGCAGACACGTTGGGGGAAAAGGGGAAAGTTAACTGGACACTTTATTGGGAGATGGTCTTTCCTCTACGGACAAAGCCTTCTGACTGGGTCAGTGGACAGGGTCAGGAGGGTGTCAGCACAGGTCAGACAGATAAAGGGGATCTGAGAGAGGTCTGCACGAGCGAGGAGCTAACTGGCTGTGTGGTGGGAGTAAGAACAATGTTGGGGAGGGGGCAGTGGTGGTCAGGGAGAGAATAGTGGCAGGGATTGTCACCATTCTCTGCAGTTGGCAGCAGAAGACCAGATTGCATCAGTGTCTGCCTGGCGCCAGGATTTGGGAACTGGTGTGCTCAGGGCTGGAGAAATGGAAAAGGGAAGTTGCAGCGGGCGTGGTCTAACAATGTCAGGAGGAGAGAGCCGCTGCTGAAGGCTCATGAGAAGTCAGAAGCTACAAAGACAAAGCAGAACTTCAAAGCTCTGGGTGGCACGGTGGCTCAGTGGTTAGCACTACTGCCTCACAGTACCACGGACTTGGGTTCAATTCCACTCTCATGTAGCTCTCTGTGTGGACTTTGGCATGTTCTCACCTTTGTGTCTGCGTGGGTGAACTCTGGGTGCTCCAGTTTCCTCCGACAGTCTAACCATCTGAAGTTTAGGGTGGATTGGCCATGCTGAAGTGTCCAGGCATCTGCAACCTCGGGTGGATTAACTCTGGGGAACTGCAGGGAAAATGGGTGGGATGCTGCTGGGAAGGTCAGTCTGAATTTTATGGGCCGAATGGCCCGTAGGGATTATATGAATCTACTGTCTTAGCCATGTGTCTATTGAGAAACGACTGCCCCCAAGTCTGCTGTGGATGGAGTGGATTCCAGTTCATGGAACACTGACACCATTCCTGGGTAAGGTGGGATTTGAGCTGTCACTTCCCCAGCCCACTGACCCCATGCATTCTCTCTCTCCTTACAGTCTGCACTCACCAAATCTCTCTGCCCAGCCATTCTCTCTCTCTCCCCCCCTCATTTTCTGCCCCCCATTCTCTGTCCAAGTCTTTCTCCTCCCCCCACCTTCTGTCCCCTGTCCATTTTTTCTCTCTCTCTCCCCCTACCCTCTGCTCCCCTATCCATTCTCTTTCTCTCTCTTCCCCCCCACCCTCTGCACCCCTGTCCATTCTCTGTCCCTTCTACCTTCCCCCCATCCTTTCTCGTACCTCAAGCCCTCTTTGACTGCTGTATCAAGCCCTTCTCGGGAAAGAGAGAGTATGAATGGTGATGACTCAACCTGGAAGACAGGGGTGCACAAGAAATGGCTGATCTTTAAAATTGAGAACAGCTGAAATGATATATTAATGTCTAAAAGCATAAAGCTGCAGACATGTTTCTGAAACTTGCATTGAATTAGGCGGGTAGAGTCATACAACACAGAAACAGACTCTGCAGTCCAGCTCACCCATGCTGACTGGATACCCTAAATTAATCTCGTGACCCATTTGCCAGTATTTAACCCATATCTCTCTCAACCCTTCCAATACATATACCCAACCAGATGTCTTTTAAATGTTATAATGGTACCAGCTTCCATCACTTCCTCTGGCAGCCCATTCCACACACGCACCACCCTCTGTATGAAAAAAATACAAATCTATGCCTTCTTCACTCCCTCGTTTTATCTGTACTGATACCTTCGGGGATCTCTGGACATGGACAGCAAGGTTCCTTTGTTCCTCAGCACTCTGTAGGGACCTGCTATTTATTGATTACTTTCTTCCATTATTACTTTTCCCAGAATGCCTGGAGATTAAATTCCATCTCTCTGCCCCATTTACCAGCTGATTGATATCAAAGTGTAGCCGGAGACCATCCTCCTCACTATCAATACCACCACCTTTCCAGAGTTTACTCCTAAACAGAGGGGGGCAGCACTGTCTCCAGCTGAGCAGTGGGAATTGTGTGTGTGTGTGTTGTGGGGGCTTGGAAACTTTGCAAACTCCCTTTCCTTCATTTTTTATTTCCCCCAAATCCATGCGATTTGAGTTTTTATAACAGAAAACAGCACAGGGTTTAATTTTAACTTCCCACTGGCTGAAACTTTGTCCTCCCCTCTAACGTCTAAGAGTAAAACACTTTAATTCCCCTCCCCTCCCTCCATGTGTAACACAGAGTTGTGGGATTGGCACCTGTTTTTATTTTGTGATCTATTCCAAATGAAATTTTATCTCTGCGCAGGCACAAGTGAACAGTCTGTTTTTGTGCTTTCTGCGAGATCAGGCTAGCAGCTTTTAAATCCTTATGTTAAGCAGCAGAAGCAAACAGCAATTGTATTTTGAGAAGGGTAATTCTAGCTCTGGTAATCCCGTTGGGTCAACAGAGAGAGAGGGAGAGCATGTCACATCTAAAGTGCATACAGAAGAGTTGTTACACTTGTTCAGTCAGTTGAGTTGGTTCTGCCCTCAGATGTGACTGGATGTTGCTTTTCATGGATCATAATTAAACTACAACGGAACACATTAAATTCAAGGAATTCAATTGAAAGGGCAGTTTGAGTGAATAAATGGAAAACTGCTTAAAGATTGGCTCCTGGTCTTTTACTTCACCAATTAGAAGTTGTTGGTTTGACAGCTCTCCTAATCATAGAATCCATACAGTGTGGGAGCAGGCCATTTAGCCCATCGAGTCAACACTGACCCTCCAAACAGCATCCCATCCAGACTCACAAAAATGTACACCGCATGTGTGCAGAGAAGGGGATGCTGGGAGTGAGTAGGAGGCTTTCACCACCACCATCTCCCTCCAAGACCCAAACATCCCCACAGCACCACCTGTCCATTCCATTCCTCCACCATCACAGTGCCTCTGGCCTTACCCCCAGCCAACCACAGTGCCACTGTCCATTCTCCCCGCCACTCACAACGCCCCCTGTCCATTCTCCCCACCACTCACAGCATCCCCTTACCATTCTCCCCACCACCCACAGCACCCTGTCCATTCTCCCCGCCACCCACAGCACCCTGTCCATTCTCCCCGCCACCCACAGCACCCTGTCCATTCTCCCCCACCAACCACAGCACGACCTGCCCATTCTTCCCTGTGGCACCCACAGCACCCCCATACATTCTCCCCCGCCATTCATGGCTCCCCCCTCTCCATTCCCCCGTGCCACCCACGGCACCCCTGTCCATTCCCTCGCCACCCCCGGCACACCATCCATTCTCTCTCTCTCTTTCTTTTTCTCACCCCCACCCTCTGCATCCCTGTCCAGTCCCTCTTCCCATCTTCTGACTCCCCATGCATTTTCTCTCTCCCCCACACCCTCTGCTCTCCATCCCTCTGTTCCCCCATCTATTCTCTTTCTCCACCTACGTTCTGCCCTCTGTTCATTCTCCTGCCATCCACTGACTCCCATCTATTCTCTCTCCCCTCACACTCTGCACTCCACTCTTTATCTACCCCACAATGCTCTGTACCCCATTCTCTCATGGCCCCCTCCACCATTCTCTGCTACCCCATTCTCTCACTTTGCCCCCCACCCTTTGCCCTGCCGGTCTTTCTCTTACCCCCCCCCCAACCTCTGCCCCGCAGGTCTTTCTCTCACTCCCCAATCTTTCTCCAACCCAACCCTCTGTTCCTGTCCATTTTCTGTTTCTCTGCACACCACCTTCTCATCCATTCTCTCTCTTTTCTCCCCATCCTTTCTCATGCCTCGAGCCCTCTTTGATCACTGTATCAAGGCCTTTTCAGAAGAGAGAGAGAGAGAGAGAGAGAGAGAGAAAATAGATGGTGATGACTCAACTGGGAGTCAGGAGGGGTGACAAATGGCTGATCTTTAAAATTGAGAATAGCTAAAATGATACATTCAGAAACATCATTAATGTCTGAAAGCATGTTCAATTTTTATGAGCTGCTGAAATCTCCCTGAAACTTGCATTGAAATAAGCGCAGTTAGGCCACAGCTCAGGACAGGCTGTAAGGGGTGAATGGCCTATTCTTAGTCTCATGAAATTGGTTCTGACTATGTCAAAATAGAGTCATAGATTTGTATAGCACAGAAACAAACCTTCGGTTCATGCCGACCAGATATCCCAAATTAATCTAGTGACCCATTTGGCCCATTTCCCTCTGAATCCTTCCTATTCATAGCCCTATCAGAATGCATGTTCAATATTGTAACTGTACCAGCCTCCACCACTTCATTGCATACACATACCACACTTTGTGCAAAAAGGTTGGCCCTTAAGATCCTCAGAAATCTTTCCCCTCTCATCCTCAACGTATGCCCTCCAGTTCTGGACTCCCCTCCCCTCCCCTCGACTCGCCTCCCCTCCCCTCAACATGCGGAAAAGACATACAAAAGTTGATCAGCCAGACAAAATGCAAAAGCAATAAAATGTCGAGCCACGGGGGAACAAAATTGTTGCTCTACCTTTGTTTTCTTATTTGCATTTGGACACTTAAAATCTGTCCGTAAAACTAGAACCCCACAAACGTATATTGCCGATAATTGCCAGTGTCAGCAACGCAGTGCGCATGCTCATCACTGCCCAAACGAAAGGCGCGCGACCTGCTTTTGATGGACCAATCGGGAGCCCTGGAGGACCAGAAGGAGCTTGGTCTTCCTGCCAATCAGAGCCACCGCATTGTCTGAATGCGGAAGTTGGACCCCGAGCCTCTGAAGCTGCTGCTCGTGCTCCTCTCTTTGGAATGTAGATTGAGCTTCACCCCAGACTCCAACCTCCTTTCTCCGTCCAACATCTGTGAGTATGGTAGTCTCTTTTCTCACCCACCTTTTTTCATTCTGGGGTTCGGTTGTTGGCTTGCAGCAACTGAAAGGAAAAGGAGTGAATCCAGGCAGAGACACACTGGAAAAATTGGTCCAGGTCTGTGTCTCAATTGGCAAAGTTAAAAATCACACAACACCAGGTTGTCGTCCAACAGGTTTAATTGGAAGCACACTAGCTTTCGGAGCGACGCTCCTTCATCAGGTGCCGCTCCGAAAGCTAGTGTGCTTCCAATTAAACCTGTTGGACTATAACCTGGTGTTGTGTGATTTTTAACTTTGTACACCCCAGTCCAACACCGGCATCTCCAAATCATGACTACAATTGGCAAAATACATCGGCAGGAGACTGCAAGAACGCACTAAACCAGGCAGCATAAGGAGGTGGACAAGTCCATGTTTTGGGTGTAAACCTTCTTCGTGGCGGAGTGGGCGGTGGGGGAGAGTGTAGGGGGAACTGTAGATGGGGCATTAAAATGGGTGGTGACTGGGAGGACCAGTCAGTTACTGCGGACCTGGCTGCGATGCTCGGCGAACCGTTCCTCAAGTTTACTCTTGGTCTCCCCGATGTAGAGAAGTCCACAATTGACAAACACATGGCAAATACAGTACCACAATGTGAAGTTATAGCATTGCTATCAAAAAAATGCAGAAAGGAGGTGCATTATTTAAAAGGTGATATATTGGGATGTGGATCAAGTGAGAACTGGAGATCAGAGTCGAAAAATGTGGTGCTGGAAAAACACAGCAGGTCAGACAGCAACGGAGGAGCAGGAGAGTTGCCGTTTTGGGCATGGGTCTTTCATCAGGAATGGGTGTACAAAGGGGCCTCAGCGTCCTCCTACACCAATCACTGCCAGTTGTCAGACAGGAGCAACAAGCAATCAGCAAGGCAATGGTACATTAGCAAGAAAATTTGAGTTCAGAAGTTAACCAACCTCTGGACTTCTGGTACCTCTCCTGTGACTATTGATTTACAGATATCTCAGCAAGGGGCCCAGCAATCACTTCCCTAGCTTCCCACAGAATTCTAGGGGCAACTGATAAGGTCCTAGGTATGTATCCACCTTTGTGTTTCGAGACATCCAGCACCACTCTGTAATATGGACATTTTTCAAGGTATCACCATCTATTTCTCGACAGTCTATATCCTTTTCCACAGTAAATACTGATGCAAAATACTCATTTAGTATCTCCCCCATTTTCTGTGGTTCCACACACAATCCACCTTGCTGATCTTTGAGGTGCCCCATTCTCTCCCTAGTTACCCTCTTGTCCTTAATGTATTTGCAAAAACCCTTTTGATTCTCCTTCATCCTATTTACCAAAGCTATCTCATGTCCCCTTTTTACCCTCCTGATTTCCCTCTTAAGTATATTTGTTTTATACTTTGTACCTTTTATACTCTTCTAAGAATTCACTCGATCTATCCTGTCTATACCTGACATATGCTTCCTTTTTTTTTGAATCAAACCCTCAATTTCTCTAGTCATCCAGCATTCCCTACACCTATCAGACTTTCCTTTCACCCCAACAGGAATATACCATCTCTGGTCTCCTCATTATCTCATTTCTGAAGGCTTCCCATTTTCCAGCTGTCCCTTTATCTGCGAACATCTGCCCCCAATTATCTTTTGAAAGTTCTTGCCTAATACTGTTAGAATTAGGATTCCTCCAATTTAGAACTTAAACTTTTAGATCTGGTCTATCCTTTTCCATCACTATTTTAAAACTAATAGAATTATGGTCGCTGACCCAATGTGCTCCCCCACTGATACCTCTGTCACCTGCCCTGCCTTATTTCCCAAGAGTAAGTCAGGTTTTGCACCTTCTCTAGTACATGCACATACTGAATCAGAAATTTTCTTGTACACATTTAAATTCCTCTCCAACGAAATCCTTAAACCTATGGCAGTCCCGGTCTATGTTTGGACAGTTAAATTCCTTTCCATAACTGTATAAGGGGGAAAAAATAGTCTAAAACTGGGCACAATCCTCCAGATCCGGCCTCAGCAATGCCATGTATAGTCGCAACAACATTTCCTTACCTTTTGTATTCTATTCCTTTAGCTATCAAAGCCAACGTTGCATTCACTTTCTTTCTTATCTACTGTACCTGCATGCTAGTTTTCTGTGACTCATAAATGATGATACCCAGATCCCTCTGCACCAGAGCACCCCAAAGTCTCTCCACATTTAGACAGTAGGTCACCTTCCTTTTTGTTTGACCAAAATGCATGACCTCACACTTATCCACCTTAAACTCCATCCGTCACATTTGGGCCCACTCTCTTAACCTATCTATATCCATTTGTAAGGTTCTTATTTCCTCATTGCAATTTACTGACCCACCTATTTTTGTCAATCACAAATTTGGCAAAAGAGCCTTTTATCCCTGTATCCAAGTCACTAATGTGGATTGTAAATAGTTGGGGTCCAAGGACCCAACCCTGTGGCACCTCACTGTTACATCTTACCGTCCAGAAAAAAAGCCATAGACTCAGTCTGACTGTCTTCTGCCGATCAGCTAGTCACCTATTGAAGTTGATAAATTACCCCTAATCCCATATGATCCCACCTGTGAATTAACTTTTTGTGTGGCACTTCAGCAAATGCCTTCTGAAAGGTAGATATATTACATCTACAAGGTCACCATTATCCACTTTCTGTTACATCTTTGAAGAACTTAGTCAAATCTGATTTGCCCTTCATAAAACCATGCTGACTCTGATGGATGGAGTTTTGACTTTCAAAACGTTCTGATATTGCTTCCTTGATAATTGATTCTAACAACAGTTGTTAAACTAACTGGTCTGCAATTTCCCACATATTGCCTCCCTCCCTTTTTTGAATACAGGTGTTATATTAGCATTTTTCAAATCCACTGGAACCATAAGACCATAAGATATAGGAGTAGAAATGAGGCCATTCAGCCCATTGAGTCTGCTCCACCATGGTTGACTGGTTTATCAACCCCATTCTCCCACTTTCTCCCCATAACCTTTGATCACCTTGACAATCAACAACCTACCTATCTCAGTCTTAAATAAACTCAATGAATCTTTCTCACATCTAGAGAACTTTGGAATATTATAACTAATGAATCCACCATCTCCACTGCACTTCCTAATGTATTTTTAAGAAGCTATGAACCTAGACTCCACGGTCTCTTTGTTAAGCAATACTCCCAAAGACCTTATCATTATGTGTTGAAGTCCTGCTAAGATCAGCCTAAATTGGACAACTGCATGATGCATCTCGGGCCAGAGTCTGGGGTGTGGATTACCAGGTGCTGGGGATTTGTAAACTTTTAATCCCATCAATTTCTCCAACACCATTTCCCTCTGACTACTCAGTTCCTTCAGTTCTGCTCTCAATGGACCATGTGTTCCCCAACATTTTGGGGACGTTATTTGTGCCCTCCTTTTGTGATTATATCAGCAACATATGTGGTTAATTGGTCTGCCATCTTTGTTCCACATGAGAACTTTGCCTGTTTCTAATTGTAATTGTTTTCACCAATCCTTTTCTTTCCCCCCTTCACATACCCCATTTTCCCCTTTTAATCAATCCTTTTGTTGAAACCTGAACTGCTCCCAGTCTTCAGACTAGCTGCTTTTTTTTTTAGCTAATTTGTATGCCACTTCTTTGGATCCAGTCCTGTCCATAATATCCCTTGTTAGCGGTGGCTGGGCCACCTTTTGTTTTATTTTTCAGACAGGATGGAACAACTATTGCAGTTGCTCCAGGTGCTATCTAAATGTTTGTCATTTCTTTCAATAATGTGCCTCGTTTGTTGCAGCCTTTTTGTGCCTGTAATTTCCTTGCTTTAGATTTAAGTCCCCAGTCTCAGTATCAACTCTGTTGCTCTCCATCGTAATGGAAAGTTCTCACTCAGTTCTTCACTCTTCCGCAAGGGACCTCTCACAGCTACATTGCCAATTATTCCCTTCTCATGGAGGAATTAACATTTTGGAATTAAATTGCCATTGGCCAACAGAACCATTGCAATTTTTGGGAGATTGTGTGCAATTCGGGTCTCCCTCCTATTGGAAAGATGTTGTGAAGCTAGAAAGGGTTCAGAAAAGATTTACAATGATGTAGCCAGGGGGTTTGAGTGATAGCGAGAGGCCAAACAGACTGGGGCTATTTCCCCTTGCACGCCGGAGGCTGAGAGGTGACCTTATAGACGTTTATAAAATCATGAGAGGCATGGATAGGGTAAATAGACAAGGCCTTTTCCTTGGGATGGGAGAGTCCAGAGCTAGAGGGTAACAGGTTCAGGGTGAGAGCTGTGGGATGGGGGCGCAGATTTAAAAGGGACCTCGGGCATCTTTTTCATTCAGAGGGTGGTGCTTGCAACGAATGAGCTACCAGAGAAAGTGGTGGAAGCTGGTACAATTACAGCATTTAAAAGGCCTCTGGATGGGTATATGAATTGGAAGGGTACAGAGGAATAGAAGCCAGGTGCCAGCAAACGGGGTGATATTAATTTGGGATATCTTGTTGGCATGGACAAGTTGGACTGAGAGTTTCTGTGCTGTATATCTCTGACTCTGGCTTTCCACTAGACATTTGCCACGTCTGTATGTTCAGTCTCTCTCTGGGGTCGGTGTCAAAGCCTTAATATCTCATTCCACTCCCACTTCCCGGGATGTTAACCATTTCATGTCTGGTTTTTTCTCAAGAAACTGTATTGCAAGTTCAACCTGAATTTACACTTGTTTTGTTTCCCAAAATCAGACCTGCTCACTCTCGGCAATATCCCAATGTTGTTGTGAAAGATATTAACTTTCAGGTGGAGTTATCCAAATTTCAGTGATGTCAGTCCTGACGTTTTTGCTTTTCTGCCCCTGTAAGATGCTGAATCAGCACCTTCAGGAGAATTTGTTAGAGCAGAGTGAGAACAGAAGGGGAGAGAGAGTGGGATGGTGCTTTCAAATTTATGAAATAACAAAAGAAAAGAATGTTCAACGGCAAGTAAAATTCCTTGTTCTGAATTTCTACCCTGGACTAACAGTGACGACTTTTGTAATCTCTTTTAACAGAGTATTTGAAGATCTGAAGACGGAAGTTTCAACATCAGCAGATGAAGGGCTTATGCCCGAAACAGACTTTGCTGCTCCTCAGATGCTGCCTGACCTGCTGTGTTTTGCCAGTGCCGCACTTTCCGACTCGGACTATCCAGTGTCTTCAATCATCACTTTGATGTCAATGTCTGACAGTCATTCAATCCATTGAGACCGCAACAATTTTCAACTATGGATCTATGAGAAGGAGCAAAGCTTTTGGTTCCTGCTTGCGTGCGTTTTCAGTATCAGTGGGACTGGATGAGAGACCCTACTGTTGCAGCGCACTGAGTGTGCAGCCTGAAACAGATATACAGGCCTGGAAAGAGGAACTCACAGCAGGAAGGGCCTGTACACAACTTTGTGTGCAGCTGAAGCTTTAGCCATGAAGAAACCCAAGGAATCCTGTCCTGTGGAGAAACCGTGGAAGTGTGGCAACTGCGGAAAAGGCTTTTGTTTCCTGTCTGTGTTGGAGACTCATCGGCGCAGTCACACTGGGGAGAGGCCGTTCTCCTGCCCTGAGTGTGAGAAGGGCTTCGTCAATTCCTCCAACCTACTGACCCACCAGCGGGTCCACACGGGGGAGAGGCCGTTCACCTGCCCCGCGTGCAGAAAGGGCTTTACCCAGGCCTCTGCCCTGCTGAGGCACCATGGGTCCACACGGGAGAGGCCCTTCAGTTGCCCCATGTGTAGGAAGGGCTTTATCTGGGCTTCCAACCTACTGACCCACCAGTGGGTCCACACAGGGGAGAGGCCCTTCCCCTGCACCAAGTGCGGGAAGGCCTTCAGCCATTACTCAGACAGGCTGAAACACAAGCAGGTCCACACTGGGGAGAGGCCCTTCAGTTGCCCCGAGTGTGGGAAGGCCTTCAGCGATTCCTCCAACCTGCTGAGACACCGGTGGGTCCACACCAGGGAGAGGCCGTTCAACTGCTCTCACTGTGGGAAGGGCTTCACCCGCTCCTCCCACCTGCGGAGGCACCAGAGAGTTCATGTGCCATCGCAAGGGGATTGAAGGAGTGATGACAGAGTACCGTTATTGACTGGATTATCAACCCAGTCCTTGAGACTCCTGGGTCCGAATCCCGCTGAGTCAGATGGCGGAATTGGAATTTGGTCAGAAATCTCGGTTCAGAATCTAATGATGAAACTGTTTTCATGGGTGGGGGGAGCTGGAGAAAACCCCCATCTGATTCACTCATATCCTTTTTAGGGAAGGAAACTGCCGTTGTGGGAAAGGATTCACTCAGTCAGGGCAGGAGAACGGCCTCTCCTCGCTGTGACTGCGCCGATGAGTCTCCAACACAGACGGGAAACAGAAGCCTTTTCCGCAGTTGCCACACTTCCACGGTTTCTCCACAGGGCGGGATTCCTTGGGTTTCTTCATGGCTAAAGCTTCAGCTGCACACAATTGTACAGGCCCTCCCTGCTGTGAATTCCTCTTTCCAGGTCTGTATATCTGTTTTAGACTCCACACTCAGTGCGCTGCAACAGTAGGGTCTCTCATCCAGTCCCACTGATACTGAAAACCAGCTGCATCCTTTACCCGGTCTGGCCTTTGCGTGACTCCAGACCCATAGCAGTGTGGTTGACTCTACACTGCCACCTCCAGCAAATGAGTGGGGAGCAATGTACTTGGATACAGAGTGTGGGTTGAAATTGCTGAGTGAGGCAATACAGGTTCCAAGGATCCAATTACAAAGGGACAGCTTGGTGCTGACCAATAGTAAAGAAAGTGGGGGGTAGGAGGAGTGTGAGCACTTGGGCCTTGAGCTGTTTAAAAGAAAAAGCTACATTCTCAATACCTTTTTGCTGGGGGGGATCTGCAGTTGTAACAAAGTTGGGTCGCAGTAAAGGTTACCTGAATGTACTGAAGGGCTCAGACTCTCATTGAATTGATTTATTGTCACATGCGCCACGATACAGTGAAAAGCTTTGTCTTGTGAGCAGTACAGGCAGATCAGAGTTAAGTAGCAAAGATGTGTAAATAATAAATAGCTGCAAAAACAAAAAAAACAGGTCCAGGTGAATGTTAAGAGTTTGAGAGTCCATTCGGTATTCTAACCACAGTGTGGTAGGAACTGTTTCAAAACCGGCTGGTGCATGTGTTCAGGTTTCTGTACTATCCACCCCGATGGTAGAGGTTGTAGAAAAACATTGCCAGGCTGTGATGGGTCTTTGAGAATGCTGGCGGCCTGTCCTTGACAGTGGGCCTGATAGATGGATTATATAGATGGGAGATTGACCTTTGTGATTGTCTGGGCTTAGTTCACCACTCTGTGTAATTGTCTCTGATTTTGAATGGTACAGTTGAAAGCTTTGACCTCCAAGAGGTTTTTGTGTTAAAGCTGCTCATTTCTTTCAGCCTCCTGCACTAAGTTTCCAATGTCATGAATCAGATGGAGCAGTGAATGACTAGCTAATATCATTTGAAATTGTAAATTTTTCAGGAGTGCAGTTACTGCGTCATTTCATCGGCATCGTAATGTTCACAGACAGCACCGGGAGGTATGGGCTGTCTCCACTAGAAATGATGTGGAGGAGCCAGTGTTGGACTGGGGTAAACAAAGTTAAAAACACAACACCAGTTATAGTCCAATAGGTTTATTTGGAAGCACTCGCTTTCAGAGCGCTGCTCCTTCATCGGGTAGCTGTAGAGCAGGATCATAAGACACAATTTATAGTAAAAGATCACAGTGTCATGCAACTGATAGGATATACTGAACAAACCTAGAATGATAGTAAGTCTTTCATCTTTTAGAATGGGTTGCAGGTTTCCGTTCATTCATATGTAAACCCCAGAACGACTTTTAAGTCCCCATTCTCAAATGTTTTATAAAGGTTTTATAAAAATAGGTGACATCTCAGCTCATATAATGCATGAAAGGTGTGAGGTTCAAGTCTGTCTGTATCCCATTCTTGCTTGAATCAGACTGGTTCTATTTCCAAAGTAGGAATTTATAAAATATTACATGGATTAACTGTCTGCAGATTGTGCACTTTTTGAGCAAAATTGAATGTATCTGCAAATGCAAATTCACCCCATAGACTATTATCTGTGTGTGAGTGTGTGTATGTTTGCGTGTGTGCATGCTTGGTAGAGTGTGATGGAGTATAAGTCTGTAAGAGGGTGAGTATTTTGGTTGGGGTGAGTGGTGCCTATGTGTGTGTGTCTGAGAGACAGCATGTTTATGACAGAGTTGTGGATAAAAGCGAGGGGTTGCATTTTGCTAAAACAAGGGCAGGACTTGTACAGGTAATGGTAGGACACTGGGTTGTGTTGTAGAACAGAGAGACATGGTGGCTTTCAGGTTCATTGTTCTTGAAAGGTGCATTGCTGGGACACAGGATGGTTAAGGCGGCATTTAGCAGCATTGCCTTCATTGTTCACAACGTTGAGATAGGATTTGGGACATCATGTTGAGGATGTCCAGGATGTTGGTGAAGCCACTTTGAGTGCTGAGTACAATTCTGGTTGCCCTGTAATAGGAAGAATACTATTGGAGGGGATTTGGAAAACATTTTCCAGGATGTTGCCAGGACTGGAGGGATTGAGTTATAAGGAGAGACTGGGACTTTTTTCAGTGGAGTGCAGGAGGTTGAGGGGTGACCTTATTGAGACTTAGAAAATCATGAGTGGTGTCGGTAAGACAAACAGCAAAAATAGCGACGAGCATGGACGGTTACATCAAGCTACAGAACAAAATTGTGGCTCTACTCTTTTTTTTTTTTCATATTAGCATTTGACCACTTAAAATGTGTCAGTAACAGCAGCATCTCCAGAGCATACTGCACATGCTCCTCGGTGTCAGCAAGGTCTGTGCGGGTTAGCCAGTGTCAGCAAAAACTGCATGCTCGTCGCCGTCCCCGGAAACGGCTCGCGACCTTCATGGACCAATGGAGAGCATTGGCGGACTGGAAGGAAACGTATCCTTCTGCCAATCAGAGCCCCCCTACTGTCTGAATGTGGAAGGTGGACCATGTCCTTCTGAAGCTGCTGCTGTTCCTCTCTCTCTAAATGAAGATTGAGCTTCACCCCAGACTAACTTCCTTCCTTTGTCCAACAACTGTGAGTATGGCACTCTTTTCTCACCCTCGTTTTCCATTTATTTTTCATTCAGGGCCTCAGTTGTTGACTTGCAGCAACTGAAACGGAAGAGAGTGAATCGGGGGGGGGGGAGGGGCAGACTCTGGAAATGTTGGAAAAATGACTACTGCAGATGCTGAAGATCATAGTGTGGTGTTGTAAAATCACAACAGGTCAGGCAGCATCAAGGGAGAGTATGAAGGAATGGAGACTTTCAGCTTCTGTGGAATGAAAGAAAAAGAGTTCACTATAAATTAGAATTGATCAGATAGACCAATGGGAGATGGAGTTTAATTTAGAGAAATACGTTTTGGTCAAGCAATCCAGGCAGGACTGACAGGGGAGTGTTGCAGAATAAAGAGACCTTGGAGTGCAGGTTCATACTTCATTGAAAATGGAGTCTCGGGTAGACAGAATAGTGAAGGCAGTGTTTGGTATGCTTTCCATTATTGGTCACAGCATTGAGTATGGGAGGTCACGTTGTGGCTGTGCAGGACATTGGTTAAGCCACATTTGGAATGCTGCATCCACCTCTTGTCTCCTTTCTATCGGAAAGGTGTTGTGAAACTTTGAAAAGGATCAGAAAAGATTTACAAGGCTGTTGCCAGAGTTGGAGGGTTTCAGCTACAAGAAGAGGCTGAGTAGGCCAGGGATATTTTCTCTGGAGGGTCAGAGGCTTATAGAGGTTTATAAAATTATGAAGAGCAAGGATAGGATAAATAGACAAGGTCGTTTCCCTGGAGTCAGTGGCGGAGGGGTGGGGAGGGGAGGACTAGAGACATAGGTTTTCAGTGAGAGGGGAAAGATATAAGAATTCTGAGGGGCAACTTTTCCACGCAGAGTGTGGTGCATTTAAGGAGTAAGCTGCCAGAGGAAGTGGTGGACACTCGTACAATTGCAACATTTTAAAAGGCATCTGGATGGGTTTATGAATAGGAAGGGTTTGGAGGGATATGGGTTAGATGCTGGCAAGTGGGACTAGATTGGGTTAGGATATCTGCTCCGCATGGACAGGTTCGAGTGAAGGGTCTGTTTCTATGCTGTACATCTATGACTCTGTCTATTTGATTACAGATGCTGCTCCTCTCTCTGAATGAAGATTGAGCTTCACCCCAGACTGCAACTTTCTTCCTCTGTCCAACATCTGTGAGCACAATACTCTCTTTTCTCACCCACTTTTTCAATTTATTTTTCATTCTGGGGTTCAATTGTTGACTTGCAGCAACTGAATGGAAAGGGAGTGAATCCAGGGAGGGAACAGACTCTGGAACAGTTGGTCCAGGTCTGTGTCTCGATTGACAATATAGACAGTCAGGAGACTGGAAGAACACAGCAAGCCAGGCAGCATCAGGAATTGGAGAGGTCGACGTTTCAGGTGTTTCTTCCGGATGGGGGATGGGTGTAGGACAAGATGCAGATAAAGGGGTGCTGGGAGCAAGGTGTTGAAGAGGGTCCAACCTGATAGTCGATGGGAGGAAGGAATCTGGTTGGTGGCAGGGAAGAGTGAATGGGAGGGGCAGAGGCCATGAAGGGAGTTGGGGGATGGGAGGGGAGAAATTAGACAACTCCAGGTGGAAGATGAGGTGTTCCTCCAATTTGTGGATTGGATCGTTGTGGCAATGAAGGAGGCCAAAGCTGGTCATCTCAGAAAGGGAGAGGGAAGACGAATTAAAATGGGTGGTGACTGGGACATCTGGTCAGCCTCTGCAGACCCTCTTGCCCTTGTTTTAGCAAAATGCAACCCCTGGCTTTTATCCACACCTCTCTTATGTACACACTCTCTGACACACGCACATCCCCAATACTCACCCTCGCACAGGCTGATACACCATAACACTCACTTCACCAAGCAAGCACACATGCAAAAACACACTCACGCACAAACTCACATGGAGACACCTGTGCTGCCCTGCATAGTTTGCAGAAATCTCTTCTCTTCAGAGAGTCCCCACAGTGTGGAAGCAGGTTACTCGACCCAACGAGTCCACCCGACCCTCCAGAAAGTAACTCCCCTACCCCCATTTCTCTACATTCACCCCTGACTAATGCACCTAAACTGGACATCCCTGGGCACTATGGGTAATTTGAGCATGGCAAATCCACCCTAACCTGGACAAAGTTAAAAATCACATAACATCAAGCTATTTAGAAGCACTGGCTTTCGGCACGAAACTCTTTCATCAAGTGGTTGTGAAGAATAAGATCATAAGGGACAGAATTTATGGAAAAACATTGCAGTGTCCTGCCACTGAAATGATATATTGAATAAACCTGGATTGTTAAGTCTTTCATCTTTTCAAATGGGTTGCAGGCATCATTAATATGTAAATCTCCAACTTCCTGTAAGGCACTTCTCAACATACTTAAGGTTTTGTAACAAAAGATAACATCTCAGCTCAGACAAAGCATTAAATGTGTGAGGTCAGAGTCCAAACCTTGTTCTATTTCCAAAGTCAAATTTACAAAATATTATATGTATTTAATATGCCTGCAGATTGTGCATTTTTAAGCAAAATAGGATGTATCTGCAAATAAAAATTCACCCCCATGGACTTGTGTGTACGCGAGCCTGAGAGAGAGAAAGTCTACTTCTGTGCTGTACGTGTCTATCTCTATTTGATAAGATGCTTCATTTCTGGTGCAAATATTGTAAATCATAGCTGGGTACTAACAGTTCGATGTAAGGGAGAGAGAATCCTCAAGTTGGGCACAATCAGAATCCTGGGAGAGTCCTATTTCTGGTTTGCTTCCTAATGAACAGACATTAGGCACTAGCACCTATTTATTTCTCATGTTGTTGTTTCATTTTTCTTGTTTGATTCCCTGCTATGACTACACTTTTGTGTCTGGTTGGTTGAGAGACTGGGAGATTGTGCATTGGGCTTTGATTGACTGACTTTACACCTTCTGGAACAATAAAATATTCAAAGAGGGGGTGGGGGTCAAAGCTTCAGCAGAAATCCAGTAGAGCTGAGAACAGACTGACATCTTATTCTGTGGGAACAGGGAGATCATAGGACAGAGAAATGAGGACCTGAAATCAGAGCCGACACCAGACTACCCTGTGGTCAGTGCTTTGATTAGCAGTGGCAACCCTCTACCTTTACCTAGCTTCCCATTTGACTACCACCTCGATATTCAGAATCTAATCCTTGTCATCCTGAAGCCATGTCTCTGTAAGGAGTCTCAGATCATAATTATTCTCGTCAATGTGTGCAGACAATTCATTTACTTTTGTTACAGTGCAGCACACATGCAGAAACACCACTTTTTGTTTCCATTTTTGTGATATTCAGAATCCAGTTTTGATTGCTGGTATATTTACTCTCCTTGCCCATTTCTATCATTCTCTGATGTTCATTTCCCACATCACTACATTGCTCACTAGCCTTGATTTGGATTGACCAGGCAAAATTGCTCATCATGCCCAGGGATGTGCAGGTTAGGTGGGTTAGCCATGGGAAATGCAGGGTTATTGTTTCATAGTAATAGAAGCAGGAGTAGGCCATTTGGCCCATCCAGCCTGCTCCGCCATTCATTAAGATAATGGTAAAACTATCTATCGTCTCAGCTCCTCCTCCTTGCATTATCCCAACTGTCCTTAATTAACCTACCATGCAAAAACCTGACCAACTGTGTCTTCAATATACTTAATGAGGCTGTCTCTACTGCTTCCTCGGGCAGAGAATTCCATAGATTGACTACTATCCAGGAAAAATAGTTCCTCCTCATCTCTATCCGAAATCCAGTCCTCCAAATTATGTGGCCTAGTCTCATCCACCAGCAGAAATGTCTGGATAGGGTAGGGTTTCATCCCTACAGTGCAGTGAATTCCCACTTTCCACCAAAGTCCCGTACATAACTGGATATTAATCTACCTACATCTAGGTGGATAGGCTGGGACTTTTCTCACTGGAGCACAGGAGGTTGAGAGGTAACCTTAGAGATTTATAAAATCATGAGGGGGGGGGGGGGGGGGGGGAGATGAGGTGAATGGTGGGTGTCATTCCCCACGGGTGGGGATTTTAAGATTAGAGAGCAAACTTTGAAGGTGAGAGGAGAAAGATTTTAAAAAGACTTGAGGGGCAGCATTATTTTTTTAAAGAGTGGTTTGTGTGTGGAATGAACATCCCGACACAGTGGTGGATGCAGGTACAGTAACAACATTTAAAAGACATTTGGATAAGTACATGAAGAGGAAAGGTTGAGAGGGATATGGGCCAAACACAGACAGGTATGACTAGTTCAGTTTGAGAACATAGTCAGCATGGATTAGTTGGACTGAAGGGTCTGTTTCTATGCTGTATGACTCTGTAACTGTTCTGTACTGGTCTTAAAAGCCATTTTCTCGCCTTCCCCCATAAACATCCTCCTCTTTGTTGTTCAAAAATCAGATGAACTCAGCCTTGAATATATTCAATGATCCCCTCACTGCAGGCAGGCATCCCCACTTCTGAACTCATTTCCACTTGCTAATATACCACTTGCATTGCTCGCTGCACCTAACAACTGGCATTGACTGTTGTAGAAGGACGCTGAGGCCCTTTTGTACATCTACACGTCATTCCTGATGAAGGGCCCGTGCCTGAAGCGTCAACTCTCCTGCTCATCGAATGTTGACTGAGCATTTCCTGTACCACACTTTTCGACTCTGATCTCCAGCATTTGCTGTCCTCACTTTCTCCATATCCCAATATGTTACCATTTAACCAATGCATCTCTTTGCTGCTTTTTTTTAAACACAGCAAAGGCTCTAACTTCACATTGGGGTACTGTATTTGCCATGTGTTTGCCAATTGTGGTCTTGGGGAGACAGAGGGTAAACGTGGGGAACGGTTCGCCGAGTGTCACAGCTGGGTCTGCAGAGGCCGACCGGACCTCCCAATCACCACCCATTTTAATTCCCCTTCCCACTCCCTTTCTGACATGACCATCTTAGGCCGCCTCCATTGCCACAACAAACCAAACCACAAATTGGAGGAACACCACATCATCTTCCACCTGGGCAGCCTACAGCCTGGAGGACTCAACACTGAGTTCTCCAATTTCAAATAACCTCCTTCCCCACTCCTCGAATCCCTTCCCAGGCTCTTCCCCACCCCTCCCTGCCCCCAACCAGATTCCTTCCTCCCAGTGACCAACTTGTCTCCACCTATCCCCAATTCACCACCCTGCTCCCAGCACACCCTTGTTCTGCAGCTTTCCCAACACCCACCCCCAGTCCTGAACAAGGGTAACACCCAAAGCAAGGAACATGCGCAATGCTTGTTGACACAGAGGAACGTATGAAATATGCTCAGTGGTGATGCTGGCATTATTGACAGATTTTGAAGTGTCCAAATGCCAATAGGAGAAAAAAAAAAGGTAGAACCACAACTTTTTTCCCCCATCTGGCTCGATATTTTGTGACTTTTCTGTCTTGTCTGGCTGCTCAACTTTCTTATGTCTTTTCCCTAGTGTAGGGGGTGAAAGTCTGCACTAGAGGGCCTAGGTTCAGGGTGAGAGCAGAAAGATATACAAGGTACCGAAGGGGCAACGTTTCCATGCAGAGGGTGGTACGTGAATGGAATGAGCTGCCCGAGGAAGTGGTGGAGGCTGCTCCAATTAAAGCACTTAAAAGGTCTCTGGATGGGTATACGTATAGGAAGGGCTCAGAGGCATGAGCCAAGTGCTGGCAAGTGGGACCAGATTAATTTAGGATATCTGGTTGGCATGGACGGGTTGGACCGAAGGGTCTGTTTCCGTGCTGTACATCTCTACCATTCTAAATAATAAAATGTATACATTGACAAATTACAAACTATATCCATGTTAAAAAGGCTCAGTACACCACACACTTCACTAACCATTCTCAACAGGTCCGGCCCCTTCAATGACTGAGGAACATCCTCCTCCAGAATGCTCACCGGCTCCTGCCTGCTGTACAGCCGGCCGGTGTGGCCGTGACACAGCAGCTGCGCCAGGAAGGCGGCGGTGCCCAGTGACGGGTGTCTGCCCCGGGCCGCACGGCGCCATTTTCCTAACGGCCGCCCTCCCGCCGCTTCCCCGCTCGAGCGCCTTCTCCTCCCAACCGCCTTCGCCCCCGCGTGACGTCTGCTTGGATATGGGCGGGGCCGGTGGGCCTCACCGTCACCAAGCCACAGCCACCTCGCGCTACAACTGCTGCTGCCTGAAGCGGGAAATCTGCATTTTAAAAGGGACATGGACATTTAATGGACTATTTCTGCAAATAAATCGAAATGGACAAAATTACATTCAAAGGGATGTAGGCACATTCAAAGGGATATCTTAATATGCAAAATGACGCAGTCATATCTAAATTAATCTACATTTCGAAGAGACGTTGCCCTATTTATAAGTAGAAATGATGCTTTAAGAGACAGTCATATCTAAAGGGGTAAAGATACATTATCGAGGGACAAGATTGCGCTTAGAGGAACATAACACATTTAAAGGGCATAACTATATTTGAAGGGGCATTTTTATATTTAAAAAGACACATTGAAATCTCATAATTAAAAGTACATGGTAATATTTAGAAAGCGTGACCATGTTCGAAATAGTGCAGCCACTTTATAAGAAAAGGGATTTGGGCTGGGGCGCGGGGGAGAAGGGGCGGGGGGATAAGATTTAATTTTTAAGAAAATAAGCAAGTTATTACGATTTGGAATGATCTTGAAGGGATGATGGCAGCAGTAAGTGGCAAACGTTAATACAAAATTCTTGAAAAGAAAATGATTCCAGATATATGCGGATGCAGGAAAATAATTCAACAAAAGAGCCATTACAAATTTATGGAGCAAACAATATCTTTTTGAGAGATATAAATGGGAGCATCAATATTTAAGTAGGAATTCCAATTTTTGTTCTCCTCCCAAAAATCTGTCTTGTCAGGATGCAGTGTAAGCCAGTACAATTTGTTATGCCACAGTAGGCCTTGCAACTCAACCTCATTGTGTCTTCACCCAATATTCACATCTGTGTGCTTAGTCGTCAAGCTTTCAAGGGAAAGAAGGGATGATGGAAAATACTGGCTCTGCCAGTGCTGCTCACATTTCATGAACAAATAAAACAGATCATGGTGCTGCCATCACTGCAGGTGTCAGAATTAAATGATCAGAAAAATTCTGAACTCACTACAAACAGTTTGTGCACAATGCCGTTATTTCTACTTATTCTTATTATTTTGACTGCGATTTAGTCTGTACCAAATTAAGAGCAGCCTTGGTTTACGTTTCATTGGCAATTCTACATGTTGACTTTCTATTATCACAATCTCTTTGACATTCTTATATGTATTGAAATTAATCTTCAGATTGTTCACAACTGAATGACATTACCAGACCGAAAATTCAGAGCTTAAAAACGTTTTGGCATTTGATGAAGTTATTTGGCAATAGCAATAGCAAATGAAATATCAAAGAAATACAAAGTTATGAGGAGGGTTACATATCTTGTTTAACCAAATGCAATGGCAGTGCAGAGAATTTCAGAAATGCGCAATAAATATTCACAGTGTACCCCTTATTCAACTCATTCAAGAATTTCAAATTGTGTTTGAGGCAATTCAATGGCAAATGGCAACATTTGTTTGTTAATACACTCACCATAAATTGTGAATATGATTTTGATAAAAATAATCTGTTTAATCCCAAATGGAGCAATTAAGTGCAAAGTTACTTTCAACCATTTAATAAAACACTGCAAATTTTATTTCATATGAAAATACATTCATTTTATAAAATCTTTACAAAGGAAATATATTAAACAAAATAGCTTTCCTGGGTGTCAATATTTACAACAGTTATGCAGCTATTATTTGGCAATCGACCAACTAATTGAAATAATTTCAGAATAAATTAGCTGTTTCATTATTATTCATTGAGATATTTTAATTAAAATGTCACAAAGGAAATCTTTAACACAAAGCAAAGTTAGATAAAATACAAAAGTATCTTGCAGAATTCACTTCAACAGATATGATTTGAATCACAAAAAGATGATGCTCAATGTACTAAATGATGGACAATCACTGGTAATGATGGAAAAATATTGTAAAGAATGTATATATCTCAATTATATCTTAAATGAATATTTACTCTCCCTTGGACAACAACAACTGAAAAGTTGTTTTGACAAATTGAAAACTACAATAGCAAAGCTTTAGAAAATCCTCCACTGAGCCAAATCTTGAATAAAAGCTTTTTTCAGGAAATCCTTTAAAGATTTCAGGCTTCTCCAGCTTCAATTAGCTGAAGAAGAAAAAAATGCATCTAGTTGGAGACATGAATAGAAAAGAATCAGAGGGCTATGCACCAAATGCTGGCAAATGGGTCACTAGATTAATTTAGGATATTTGGTTGTCTGGACTGAAGGGTTTGCTTCTGTGCTCTACAACTCTACGACTCTATTTCTACATCGTCAGAATCAATTTCTCAAAACTAGGATTAGGCCATTCATCCTTTACAGCCTGTCTTGGGCTGTGGCCTAACTACGCACGTTTCAATGCAAGTTTCAGAAAGATTTCAGCAGCTCTTTTCAAAAAGTGAACATGCTTTCAGACTTTAACAATGTTTCTGAATATATCAATGTAACTATTCTCAATGTTAAAGATCAGCCATTTCAGAATGTCATTTAAACGTAGAGCTTTTCTAACAATAGGTGTGAATTCTGTCTGTGTCCCAATATCGAGTCAGACTGACATTGTTATTCGAAAAGCTCTGCATTTAAATGACATTCTTGAAGGTAATTTGAAACAAATTCTGGGATTAACGTACCAAAGAACAGAAGCCCATTCTAAAATATGAAAGATTTAATCTAAAATTGTTTAGTGAAGGACATCTCCATGACCGTGGACTCTTTTGGCTATAAATTCTGTGATCATGATCTTACTGTCCACGACCAGCTGATGAAAGAGCAGCACTCTGAAATGGAGTGATCAGTAACAATGTCTCATTTGGATCACCCAAGGTTAGAAATGGAAGCATCTCTCTCCAAGGTTACAGTTTGATTTGCCCTTTCAACGTTCTTGAAATTTATGGGGTTCCATTGTCGGGTTCAATTCTGATCCATTAAAATCAGTATCCAGTCTCATCGGAGTGCAGAACCAACTCAACTGACGGAACAAACAAAACAACTTTTCGGTTTGCTTTTTAGATGTGACATCTTCTCTCCCTCCCTCTCTGGTGACCCAACAGGACTACCAGAGCTGGAAGTACCATTCTCGAAATACGATTGCTAACCTACAGTTTTCTTTTAAGGATTTAAAAGCTGCTAGCCTGATCTCGCACAAAGCACAAAAACAGACTGTTCACCCGTGCCTGCGCAGAGGAGAAATTTCAGGAGGAACAGATCACAAAATAACAACTGTTACCAGTCCCACAACACGTGTTTCCTTGGACAAAGTTAAAAATCTCAACACCAGGTTATAAACCAACAGATTTATTTGGAAACACTAACGTTTGGAGCACCGCTCTTTTATCAGGTTGGTTGTGGAGAATGAGATCATGATCATGGCATTTATAGCCAAAGGAGTCCAGTGTCATGGAGATGTGATATATTAAACAATTTTAGATTAAATCTTTCATCTTTTAGAATGGGTTTCTGCTCTTTGGCATGTTAATTCCCGAACTTGTTTTTAATTACCTTCTCAAGAAAGTCATTCAAATGCACAGCTTTTCTAACAATAGGTGTGAATTCTGTCTGGGTCCCAGTGTTGAGTCAGACGGACATTTTTCTTAGAAATGTTGTGCATTTAAATTACATTCTTGAGAAGGTAGTTTTTAGATTAGGGTGTAGTTTAGGCTGGATTGGCCATGCTAAATTACCCTTATTGTTCAGGATATGCAAGGTAGGGTGGATTAGCTATGAGAAATATGAAGTAAGGGGGTGGGTCTGGGTGGCAATGGTGCTAAATGCCTTCTTAACCATCCAGTCTACCAGTTCTTTGCAGGTTGCATAACTATGTATCTGAACCCTCCCAGGTCTCTGTTTTAAAGTCCTGTCTTTCCTCATTTTAGTAAAATGCAATCCCTTGCTTTTATTCATACCTCTCTCATATACGCACACCCTAACATGCTCACAGGATCAGTCCTCAGCAGAGGCCTCACCTTCATTCCTCTCCGCTCTCAGATTAATGAGTTCAACACACGGCGTGACATCGAACAATTCTTCCGCCGCCTTCGCCTCCGCGCCTACTTCTTTAACCAAGACACTCGCCCACCCTCTGACAACCCCTTCTCACGCCTCCAACACACCCCATCCACCTGGACACCCCGTGCTGGCCTCCTACCTGTCCTCGACCTCTTCATAGCCAACTGCCGCCGCGATATTAACCGCCACCTGAACTCCCCCAGCCCTCTCACCCACTCCAACCTCTCACCCTCGGAACGCGCAGCCCTCCACTCCCTCCGTTGCAACACCAACCTGACTGTCAAACCAGCAGACAAGTGAGGCACGGTAGTAGTTTGGCGCACCGACCTTTACACCGCTGAGGCCGAATACCAGCTTGCAGATACCTCCTCCTACTGCCCCCTAGACCATGACCCCACCCCCCACCACCAAACCATCATCTCCCAGACCATCCATAGCCTCATCACCTCGGGGGATCTCCCATCCACTGCCTCCAACTTCATAGTCCCACAACCCCGCTTCGACCTCCTGCCCAAAATCCACAAACCTGACTGCCCTGGCCGACCCATTGTCTCCGCCTGCTCCTGCCCCACCGAACTCATCTCCGCATACCTTGACACGGTCCAGTCCCCCTTAGTCCAAGAACTCCCCACCTACGTTCGGGACACCACCCATGCCCTCCACCTCCTCCATGATTTTCGCTTCCCCGGTCCCCAACGCCTTATCTTCACCATGGACATCCAGTCCCTGTACACCTCCATCCCCCTTCACGAAGGATTCAAAGCCCTCCGCTTCTTCCTTTCCCGCCGTCCCAACCAGTACCCTTCCACTGACACCCTCCTTCGACTGACTGAACTGGTCCTCACCCTGAACAACTTCTCTTTCCAATCCTCCCACTTCCTCCAAACAAAAGGAGTAGCCATGGGCACCTGCATGGGCCCCAGCTATGCCTGCCTCTTCGTAGGGTATGTGGAACAGTCCAACTTCCGCAACTACACTGGCCCCACCCCCCACCTTTTCCTCCGCTACATCGATGACTGTATCGGCGCCGCCTCGTGCTCCCACGAGGAGGTTTAACAGTTCATCCACTTCACCAACACCTTCCACCCCGACCTCAAATTCACCTGGACAGTCTCAGATTCCTCCCTCCCCTTCCTCGACCTTTCTATTTCTATCTCAGGCGACCGAATCAACACGGACATCTACTACAAACCGACCGACTCCCACAGCTACCTAGACTACACCTCCTCCCACCCTGCCCCCTGTAAAACACCATCCCATTCTCTCAATTCCTTTGTCTCCGCCGCATCTGCTCCCAGGAGGACCAGTTCCAAAAACGTACAACCCAGATGGCCTCCTTCTTCAAGGACCGCAATTTCCCCCCAGACGTGGTCGACGATGCCCTCCACCACATCTCTTCTACTTCCCGCTCCTCCGCCCTTGAGCCCCGTCCCTCCAACCGCCACCAGGACAGAACCCCACTGGTCCTCACCTACCACCCTACCAATCTCCATGTACAGCGCATCATCCGCCGTCATTTCCGCCACCTCCAAACGGACCCCACCACCAAGAATATATTTCCCTCCCCTCCCCTATCAGCATTCCGTAAAAACCACTTCCTCCGTGACTCCCTCGTCAGATCCACACCCCCCACCAACCCAACCTCCACTCCCGGCACCTTCCCCTGCAACCGCAGGAGGTGCAAGACTTGCACCCACACCTCCCCCCTCACCTCCCTCCAAGGCCGCAATGGAAACTTCCATATCCGCCACAGATTCACCTGCACCTCCACACACATCATCTATTGCATCCTCTGCACTCGATGTGGCCTCCTCTATATTGGGGAGACAGGCCGCCTACTTGCGGAGCATTTCAGAGAACACCCGGACCAACCAACCCAACCACACTGTGGCTCAACACTTCAACTCCCCCTCCCACTCCACCAAGGATATGCAGGTCTTTGGACTCCTCCATCGCCAGACCACAACACCACGACGGTTGGAGGAAGAGCGCCTCATCTTCCGCCTAGGAACCCTCCAACCACAAGGGATGAACTCGGATTTCACCAGTTTCCTCATTTCCCCTCCCCCCACCTTGTCTCAGTCAAATCCATCGAACTCAGCACCGCCTTCCTAACCGGTAATCTTCTTCCTGACCTCTCCGCCTCCACCCCAGTCTAACCTATCACCCTCACCTTGACCTCTTTCCACCTATCGCATTTCCGACGCCCCTTCCCCAAGTTCCTCCTCCCTACCTTTTATCTTAGCCTGCTGGACAAACTTTCCTCATTCCTGAAGGGCTTATGCCCGAAACGTCGATTCTCCTGTTCCCTGGATGCTGCCTGACCTGCTGCGCTTTTCCAGCAACACATTTTCAGCTCTAACATGCTCACACACTCACAGACTTATACTCCATCGCACACACTCTTACATGCACACACACACAACTCTATGGAGTAAATTTGTATTGACAGAATTATATTTGCAGATACTTTCGATTTTGCTCACAAAGCTCACAATCTACAGGCAGTCAATCCATATAATATTTTATATATTCCTACTTTAAAAACAGAACTAGTCTGATTCAAGATTGGGATACTGACAGACTCGAACCTCACAACTTTAATGTATTGTGTGAGCTGGGATGTCACTTTTTAAAAAATATATAACACCATAAGTCATCTCAAGAACATGACTTAGATGTTGTTCTTGGATTTATATCTTAATGAACCGAAACCTGCAACCCATTCTAAAAGGCATCAGTTGCATGACACTATGAATTTTGCTATAAGATTTGTGTCTTATGATCCTGCTCCACAGCTACCTGTGGAAGGACAGGCGCTCCGAAAGCTCGTGCTTCTGAATAAATCTGTTGGACTATAACCTCGTCTTGTGTGATTTTTAACTTTATCCACCCCAGTCCAATACTGGCACCGCCACATCGTTTCTAGTGAACACAGCCCATACCTCCCAGTGCTGCCAGTAAACTTTACAATGCCAATGAAACAACACTACCTGCACTCCTGAAAAATTTACAATTTCTAATGATACTAGCTACCCATTCACTGCTCCACCCGATACACAACATTGAAAACTTGGTGCAGGAGGCTGAAAGAAATGAACAGCTTTAAATCAAAAAACCTCTTGGAGCTCAAAGCTTTCAATGAGAGTCTGAGCCCGCGGTAAGTTCAGGTAACCTTCATTGTGACCCAACTTTGTTAAAGCTTCAGATCCCCCCAGCAAAAAGGTGTAGAAAAAGTAGGTACTTTTTAAACAGCTCAAGGTCAAAGCGCGCATACTTCTCACACCCGCTATCCTACCTCACTTTCTTTACTGTTGGTCATCACCAAGTTGTCCTTTGTAATTGGATCCTTGGTACAGCCATAACCTGGAGGAAGTATTGCCTCACTCAGCAATTTCACCCCACCCTAAAAACGGTTTCATCATCAGATTCTGAACTCCAGATTTCTGACCGAATTCCAATTCCGTGATCTGCTGCGGCTGGATTCAAACTCAGGAGTCCCCGGAACTGGTTGACAGTCCAGTCCCTAATGGCACTCGGTTGTTGCTCCTTCAATCACCCTGCGATGGCACATGAACTCGTTGGTGCCTCCGCAGGTGGGAGGAGCGGATGAAGGCCTTCCCACACTCTGTGCAGCCGAAGGGCTTCTCCCCAGTGTGGATCCAGTGGTGGGTCTGGAGATTGGAGGAATCGCTGAACCCCTTCCTGCACTCAGGGCAGCTGAAGGGCCACTCCCCTGTGTGAACCCTCTGGTGTCTCAGCAGGATGGAGGAATTGCTGAAGGCCTTCCCGCACTCTGTGCAGGGGAATGGCCTCTCCCCCATATGGATCCGCCGGTGGGTCAGCAGAGTGGTGGAACTGCTGAAGGCCTTCCTGCACTCGGGGCAGCTGAAGGGCTTCTCCCCAGTGTGGAGACGCTGGTGCTTCCACAAGTTGCTCACCTGACTAAATCTCTTCCCGCACTTGGGGCAGGTGAACGGCCTCTCCCCCGTGTGGACCCGCTGGTGAGTCAGCAGGTGGGAGGAATTGGTGAAGACCTTCCCACACTCGGGGCAGCTGTAGGGCCTTTCCCCCGTGTGGACCCGCCAGTGGGTCAGCAGGTCAGAGGAATGTCTGAATGCCTTCTTGCACTCAGAGCAAGAAAACGGCCTCTCACCAGTGTGGAGTCGCCTGTGTGTCTGGAGGTTGAAGGAATTGCTGAAGGCTTTCCCGTACTCGGGACACGGGAACGGCCTCTCCCCTGTGTGGACCCACTGGTGAGTCCGCAGGGCAGAGGCCTGGATAAAGCTCTTCCCACACTCAGGGCAGCTGAAGGGCCTCTCTCTGGTGTGACTGCGCCGATGAGTTTCCAGGGCAGATGGGACATAGAAGCCTTTCCCGCAGTCACCACACTTCCATGGTTTCTCCACAGGGCGGGATTCCTCAGGTTTTTCCATGGCCGAAGCTTCAGCCGCACACAAACGCATGTAGAGCCCCTTCACACCATGATTTCCTCTTAACAGGCGGTATAGCTGTTACACGCTCCACACTCAGTGCACTGCAACAGTAGGTCTCTCATCCAGTCCCACTGATACTGGAAATGTACTCGAACAGGAACCAAAAAGCTTTGCTCCTTCTCACAGAATCGCAGTCAAAAATCGTTGTTGTCCTGATGGATTGAGTGACCGTCAGACATTGACACCAAAGTGAGGACTGCTGACTCTGGAGAGTCACTGTCAAAAAGCACGGCACTTGAAAATTCACAGCACATCAAGTAGCATCCGAGGAGCAGGAGAGTTGATGTTACAGTTGATTTTGAAACTTCTGTCTTCAGGTCTTCAAACGCTGTAAAAAGAGAATATAAAAGTCATCACTGTCAGTCCAGGGTAGAAATTCAGAACAAGCAATTCTGCTTTCTGGAGAACATTCTTTTCTTTTATTATTCCACAAAATTGAAAGCACCATCCCATTCTCTCTCTCCCCTTCTGTTCTCACTCCACTTTAACTAATTCTCCTGAAGGTGCTGATTCAGGATCTTACAGGAGCAGAAAAGCAAAAACGTCAAGACTTATCTCTCTGAAACTCCACCTGAAAGTTAATATCTTTCACGTCATTGGCATAATGCTGAGAGTGAGCAGGTCTGATTTGGAAAGCAAAATAAAGTGTGCCAATTCAGGATGAACCTGCAATGCAGCTTCTTGAGGAACAACCTCAAGAAATGGTTAATGTCCCCAGGAAGGGGAGCATAATGAGACATCAAGGTATTAACACCGACACCAAAGATAGAAGCTGAACACACAGACGTGGCAAATGTTAGTGGAAAGCCAGAGTCATATACACACAGAAACAGACACAGGCACTTCAGTCAAACTCTTCTGTGCTGACCAGATATCCTAAATTAATCTAGTCACATTTGCCAGCACGTGTTCCCTGTCCCTCTGAACCGTTCGTATTGATACACCCGTCCAAATGCCTTTTAAATGCTGTGATTGTACCAGCCTCCACTACTTTCTCTGGCAGGTCATTCTGTACACACATTCACACCCGCCCAAACCTCGTGAAATAGTTGCCTCCTTAGGTCTCTTTTAAATCTCCACGCCCCCTCCCCCGCTGCCCTCACCATAAACCAATCACCCTCTCGTTCTGGACTCCCCCACCCCAAGGAAAAGACCATGTCTATTTACCATATCCATGCTCCTTATCATTTTATAAAAGTCTATAAGGTTACCCCTAAGATTCTGGCGCGGGCTGGGGAAACAGCCCCACCCTATCCTTCCGTCCCTCATCACCCGGGCAAAGAAGACACATACCTGAGTTTGCAGAGTCTGCTCCCTCCCTGGATTCATTCCAGTTGCTACCAGTGAACAGATTTTCTCCCTCTCAGATTGAAGAGTTGCCCAGCGAAAGGGTTTTACTCTGAACCGAGCAGAGCCACTTCCGCGTTGTGACGTCATCGATGGGTCGAGGCGGCGGAGGGAGAGACAGGAAGGGGAGGAGCGAGCAGCGGAGAGGGGGCGGAGCGACGATCGGGGTCAGGGGCGGGGCGACTGGGTGGAGCGAGAGGCGGGTACAGACGCGGAGCGCGGCCGGGCCAGTGGGAGGAGCAAGTGTCGAGCGACGGCCAACGAGACAGGGCGTGACGAGACGAAGGGGCGGGGCGAACGGCGGCTCCGCACTGCGCCTGCTCCGGATTGACGGCCCGCACTGCCCTGCGCAGTTTGCAAAAATCCTTTCCCTTCAGAGAATCCGCACAATGTCGAAGCAGGTCACCCGGCCCAATGAGACCACACCGACCCTCCGAAGGGTAACCCACCCACATCCATTCCCCTTCCCCTCCTGCCCGATATTTACCCCCCGAATAGACCTCACCTGCACATACCTGGGCACTATGGGTAATTTAACATGGCGAATCCACCCTAATCTGCACATCCCTGGACCATGTGGGGCAATGTAGCATGGCCAATCCACCCTCACCCTTCACAGATTAACTACTCTCCGGGAAAAACAGCTCCTCCTCATCTCTACCTTAAATCTACTCCCCCTAATTTTATGGCCGAGTCTCATCCGCCAGCAGAAATTACTAGACAGGGCAGGGAGCTGGTGGGCGTGGGTCGGGATGGCATGCTCTTCAGAGGGGTTGAATGGCCTACTTCCACACGGTAGAGATTGAATGATTTACTGCAGTCGCGTTTGCCCCGGATCACAGCACGCAGAACCTCCCACCTTACAACAAATCAAAAGACAAGTCCCACCCTGCCCTCTCATATGAGTGTTATTTGTCTGCTTAATCGTTTCCAGTGAATACGGCCTAAACCCCGCTGCTGTCAGTAAACTTTAAAATGCTCAGGAAACAATGAGGTATTGAAAACCGTAAGGTTTCTAATGATAACAGTGACTAATTCACTTCTTCTGATGTACAGCAGTGGAAATACAATGCTGGAGGCTGAAAGAAATGAGCAGTTTAAAACAAGAACCCACCTAACCCTTCACTCAGCTCCCCACTCAGCACACTGTACTTACTGCGGTAAACCTTAAAGCACTTCATCCCCACAGTGCAATGAATTCCCACTTTCCACTAAAATTCTGGATGTACTCATTCACTCAGTTGCTGTCCCACAAATTAAAGATTTCACTGTAACTTGTTCTGTGCAATGAACCAGAATTGATCACGGACCTCGAAGTGAAGGAGCCATTGGGAAGTAGTGACCATAATACAATAAGCTTCAATCTGCAATTTTAGAAGGAGAGGGTACAATCGGAAGTGACAATATTTCTGTTGAATAAAGGGAACTATGCAGCTATGAGGGAGGAGCTGGTCAAAGTTCAATGGTGCAATACCTTAGCAGGGATGAAAGTGGAGGAACAATGGCAGATATTTCTGTGTATAATGCAGAAGATGCAGGATCAGTTTATTCCAAAAAGGAAGACAGATCCTAGGAGGAGGCATGGGTGGCCATGGCTGACGAGGGAAGTTCAGAAACATAAAGTTAAAAGAGAAAAAGTATAACATAGCAAAGATAAGTGGGAAAATGGAGGACTGGGAAGCTTTTAAAGAACAACAGAGGATAACTAAGAAGGAAATACACAGAGAAAAAATGAGGTACGAAGGTAAACTGGCCAAAAACATAAAGGAGGATAGTAAAAGCTTTTTTAGATATGTGAAAGGCAAAAAATGGTAAAGACTAAAATTGGGCCCTTGAAGACAGAAACAGGGGAATATATTACGAGGAACAAAAAATGGCAGAAGAATTGAATTCGTACTTCAGATCTGTGTTCACTGGTGAAGACACAAGCAGTCTCCCTGAGGTAACAGTGGCTGAAGGACCTGAACTTAAGGGAATTTATATTTGCCATAATTTGGTGTTGGAGAGACTGTTAGATCTGAAGGTTGATAAGTCCCCAGGGCCTGATGGTCTACATCCCAGGGTACTGAAGGAGGTGGCTCGAGAAATCGTGGATGCGTTGGTGATTATTTTCCAGAGTTCGATAGATTCGGGATCAGTTCCTGCGAATTGGAGGGTGGCTAATGTTGTACCACTTTTTAAGAAAGGTGGGAGAGAGAAAGCAGTAAATTATAGACCAGTTAGTCTGACCTCAGTGGTGGAAAAGATGCTGGAGTCTATTATAAAGGATGAAATTACGACACATCTGGATAGTAGTAACAGGATAGGTCAGAGTCAGCATGGATTTATGAAGGGGAAATCATGCTTGACTAATCTTCTTGAATTTTTTGAGGATGTAACTCTGAAGATGGACGAGGGAGATCCAGTGGATGTAGTGTACCTGGGCTTTCAAAAAGTTTTTGATAAAGTCCTACATAGGAGGTTAGTGAGCAAAATTAGGGCGCATGGTATTGGGGGCAAAGTACTAACTTGGATTGAAAGTTGCTTGGCTGATAGGAAACAAAGAGTAGTGATAAACGGCTCCATTTCGGAATGGCAGACAGTGACCAGTGGGGTACCGCAGGGATCAGTGCTGGGACGGCAGCTTTTTACAATATATATTAATGATATAGAAGATGGTATTAGTAATAACATTATCAAATTTGCTGATGATACTAAGCTGGGTGGCAGGGTGAAATGTGAGGAGGATGTTAGGAGATTACAGGGTGACCTGAACAGGTGAGGTGAGTGGTCAGATGCATGGCAGATGCAGTTTAATGTGGATAAATGTATGGTTATCCACTTTGGTGGCAAGAACAGGAAGGCAGATTACTACTTAAATGGAATCAATTTAGGTAAAGGGGCAGTACAAAGAGATCTGGGTGTTCTTGTACACCAGTCAATGAAGGTAAGCATGCAGGTACAGCAGGTAGTGAAGAAGGCTAATAGCATGCTGGCCTTCATAACAAGAGGGATTGAGTACAGAAGCAAAGAGGTTCTTCTGCAGCTGTACAGGGCCCTGGTGAGACCACACCTGGACTTTTGTGTGCAGTTCTGGTCTCCAAATTTGAGGAAAGACATTCTGGCTATTGAGGGAGTGCTGCGTAGGTTCACGAGGTCAATTCCTGGAATGGCGGGACTACCTTACGCTGAAAGACTGGAGCGACTGGGCTTGTATACCCTTGAGTTTAGAAGGGGATCTGATTGAGACATATAAGATTATTAAAGGATTGGACACTCTGGAGGCAGGAAACACGTTTCCGCTGATGGGTGAGTGCCGAACCAGAGGACACAGCTTAAAAATATGGGGTAGGCCATTTAGGACAGAGATGAGGAGAAACTTCTTCACCCAGAGAGTGGTGGCTGTGTGGAATGCTCTGCCCCAGAGGGCAGTGGAGGCCTAGTCTCTGGATTCATTTAAGAAAGAGTTGGAAAGAGCTCTCAAGGATAGTGGAATCAAGGGTTATGGAGATAAGGCAGGAACAGGATACTGATTAAGGATGATCAGCCATGATCATATTGAATGGTGGTGCAGGCTCGAAGGGCAGAATGGCCTACTCCTGCACCTATTGTCTATTGCTCCCAGTAAGGGCAAAACATCTTTGAAAGCTGCTCTGAAAGTGCAAAGCTGATTAGAGTTATAAAGCATGGAAACAGACCCTTCGGCCCAGCTTGTCATGCCAACCAAATATCCTAAATTAACCTAGTCGCATTTGGCCCATATCCCTCTAAATCCTTCCTATTCATGTACCTATCCAGATGCCTTTTAAATGTTGTCATTATCTGGTAGTTTGTTACACACATGTACCATCCTCTGCATGAAAACTTTGCCGGTCACGTCCCTTTTAAATCATTCCCCTCTCACCTCAAACATATGCCCTCTAGTTTTGGACTCCCCTACCCTGGCAAAAAGTGCTTGGGTATTTACCCTATCCATGTCCCTCATAAACATCTATAAGATCACCCCCATAGCCTCCAATTCTCCAGGGAAAATACCCCTGGCCTCTTCAGCCTCTCACTGTAGGTCACAAGCATGGCAACAGCCTTGCAAATCTTCTCCAACCACTTTCAAAGTTTCACAAACTCTTTGCTATAGCAGGGAGACCTGAACTGAACACAGTATTCCAAAAGTGGCCTAAACAATGTCTTATACAGCTGCAAAATGCAACACCTCTCATTTCTCTAAATTAAACTCCATCTGCCACTCCTTGGCCCACCTGAACAATTCTAATTTATAATGAACTCTCTTTCCTCCCTTATTCCCTAGAAGCTGACAATCTCCATCCCACATACTCTCTTTCCATTTGCCGAACCTAATCCCTGCTGTACCTCATCCTAAAGGGTCTGCTTCATGATGACCAACAGGCCCACACTCAGGAGAGATCTAATTGAAACACACAGAATACTGAATGGCCTGGACACAGTGGAAGTTGGGAAGATGTTTCCGTTGGTAGGAGAGTCTCGGACCCGAGGGCTCACCCTCAGAGGAAAGAGAAGGCCTTTTAGAACATAGATAAACATAAAACACTTCAGCCAGATAGTGGTGAATCTATGGAATTCATTGCCACTGAAGGTTGCAGAGGCTAGGTCACTGAGTATATTTAAGACTGAGACACATGTTCTTGAGTACCAAGGGGATCGAGGGTTATGGAGAGAAAGCAAGAGAATGGGATTGAGAAACCTATGAGCCACAACTAAATGGTATGAGCAGACTTGATGAGCTGAATGGCCTACTTTCTGCTCCAATGTCTTATAGTCTCTTGCTGTCCTGGACACAGAGTGAGAGAACTGGGAACAGAAGTCGCCATTTGGTCTTTCGAGCCTGCACCAGCATTGAACAGATCATAACCGGATATGAATCTAACTACACCTAAGTGGATAGGCTGGGACTTTTTCACTGGAGCACAGCAGGCTGCGAGGTGACCTTATAGAGGTTTATAAAATCATGAAGGATATAGATGAGGTGAACGGCGGGTCTTCTTTCTCTAGGGCGGTTTCAAGATTAGGGAGCAAAGTTTGACAGTGAGTGGAGAAAGATTTTAAAAAGACATGAGGGGCATCAGTTTTTTTAGCATGGACTAGTTGGACTGAAACTGTTCTAAAACCATTTCCTTGCCTTCCCCCATAAACATCCACTTCTTTGTTGTTCCAAAATCAGATGAGTTCAGCCTTGAATACTTTCAATGACACCCTAACTGCAGGAAGACATCCCCACTTCTGAACTCATTTCCTCTTGTTAACATACCACTTGCCTTGCTGATTGCTTGCTGCACCTGTCTGACAACTGGTACTGACTGGTGTGGAATGACGCTGAGCCCCCTTTGTACATTCACACATCATTCCTGATGAAGGGCTCGTGCCCAAAACGTCAACTCTCCTACTCCTTGGATGCTGCCTGACCTGCTGTGCTTTTCCAGTGTCACACCTTTCGACTCTGATCTCCAGCATCTGCAGTCCTCACTTGCTCCACATCCCAATACATCACCATTTAAACAATACACCTCCTTTCTGCTTTTTTTTTTACAGCAGAGGCTATAATTTTACATTGTGGTATTTCTTTTGCCAATTGTGGACTTCTCTACATTGGGGAGACTTGGGGAACAGTTCACCGAGCATCATACCTGGGCCCGCAGAGGCTGACCGGACCTCCCAGTCACCAGCCATTTTAAGTCCCCTTCCCACTCCCTTTCTGACATAACCATCTTTGGCCTCCTCCCTTACCACAATGAATCAAACTGCAAATTGGAGGAACAACATCCCATCTTCCACCCAGGCTGTGTAGAGTTGGGAGGACTCAACATTGGGGAACTCAATTTCAAATGAGCTCCCTATCTTTCTAGCTCCTCCTCCTCCCAACCAGATTCCCTCCTCTCATTGATGGGGGCTAGAGGGTGGGGCTGGGGAGAACAGAAAGAGAATGGACGGGGGCTGGGGAGACTAGAGAGAGAATGGACGGGGGCTGGGTGGAGCTGTGGAGAACAGTGAGAGAGAATGGACAGGGGAGCAGAGGGTGAGGGAGAGGAGAAGGACTTGGGGGGGAGAGAAAGGCCTGCGGGGCTGAGCGTGGGGGACCCAGAGAATGGGGGGAAGGGTCTGAGAGGGAGAATGTGGGGGTAGAGTGTTTGGGGGCAGAAGGGAGAATGGTGTGGGGTGCAGAATGTGAGGAGAGTCAGAGAATGGACGGGGACAGAGGGTGGGTGGAGAAAGAGAATGAGTGCCAAGGAGAAGGTGGGGGTTGTGGAAGAATGGGCAGCAGAGAATTTGTGGAGAGAGAGAATAGACAGGGAACAGAGAGATGGAGAGTGGAGGGTGAGGGGAGAGAGAGAGGATGGTTGGGTGGGGAGAGGGAAATGGACATGGGGCGTTGTGGGTAGCAGGGTGGGAATGGACAGAAGGCGCTGTGGATGGACAGGGGGTGCTGAGGGTGGTGGGGAACAGAGAGGAGGTGCTGTGGTAGCAAGAAGGGAATAAGTGACCTCAAGGACAATTTTTTTATGCAGAGGATGGTGTGTGTGTGTGTGGAACAAGCTGCCAGGGAAGTGGTGGAGATGGGTACAATTACAATATTTAAAAGGCATCTGGGAGGGATATGGGCCAAAGGCTGGAACTTGGGACTGGGTCAGCTTGGGACATCTAGTCAGCATGGATGAGTTGAACCAAAGGATCTGTGTCCGTGCAGTGTGTCTCTAGATGTCTATAATTCTGTGATTGAAACCAGACCATTTTACTGATAATCTTCCTGCTGGACTCTTGTAGCGCACCCAGTTTCAGGAGATTTGTGGTGGGTACAAGTGGCACATGTCTCCTATCATGGGAATTCTGGAAAATATAAAGGGGCTGTTAAAAGTACTTCAACTTTGGGAACACTGGGTCTTGTGGAAGCAGGGCATTCGACAAACCTTTTCAGAGAAACTTTCTCCAACCGGTGGTTTATAGACAGTTTTCACACAGAATATTACACAGATATTAAGAATGTTACCTTCTGTAAAACATTTTCCTGAAAAATGCAGAAGAATTCAACTTGCTAACGTGAAACAAATGTTGGAGAGAAAGGAAACTGCCAAGATCAAAAGGCTGATGAATGTCAACATTTATCAGATTGTTTCGAGAACAGAAAAACCTGCACTGGAGACACCCTGAAGAGGGTTTTCTCATACCTATTCCTTCAATTAGTTTTGTATGTCTTAATTGTTAAGTCATACCTATCACATGGAAAGATGGCTATGATTTGTGGAGGTCAGTCATCTCAACTTCAGGACAACTCTGCAGGAGTTCATAGGCCGAACCATCTTCATCAATGACCTTCCTCCATCATAAGTTCAGAAGTGGAGATGTCGCAATAATTGCAGATGTTCAGCACTATATACAACTCCTCACAAACTGAAGCAGTTCAGTTTGAAATGCTACAAGATCTTAACCATATCCAATGGGCTGATGAGTGGCAAGTAACATGAATGCCATGCAAATGTCACAGAATGACTCATCCCCAAAAGAGATAATCTGACCACTGACCTGTGATTCAACAATGTTACTGTCACTAAATACCCCACGATCAACATCCTTGGGGTCTACCATTGAACAGAAACACAACTAGATGAACCATATATACACAGTGGCTACAAGAGCAGGTCAGAGGCCAGAAATACTGTAGTGAGTAACTCACCTCCTGACTCTCTAAAACCTGTTCCAACTTCTACAAGCCACAAGTCAGCAGTGTAATGGAATACTCCCCACTAGCTTGGATGGGGTTGCAGCTTCAACTGTATTTGAAACACTGCTTCCATCCAGGTCAATGTTGCCTGCTTGATTGGTACCATATACACTGTTCAGAAGCAGTCGTGTGTAGTGTCTGCAAGATGCACTGCAAGAATTTACCAAAGCACCTTACAAATTGCCTAACAACCACTTCCATCTAGAAGGACCAGGAAAACAGATACATGGGAACACAACCTCTTGCAAGTATCCCTGCAAGCCACTCACCATCTTCACTTGGAAATGTTCCTTCAGTGTCACTGGTCCAAATCCTGGAATTCCTTCCCTCAAGACATTGTGGGTCACTGTACAGGATGTGGACTGCAACGGTTCAAGAAGGCAGCACATTCTCAAGGAGAACCAAATGCTGGCCAGCCAGTGACGCCCATGTACCAGAAGTAGATTTTAATAAATTATTGAAACAGTGTTGGAATCTGCAAACTAAAGAAAATCAACGTTAAGAAGGGTCAGATGGAGTGCATTGATTCGGTGCTTATTTTAGAGCAGATAAAAAGCGATTATACTGACACTGAATTGGAACTAGAGTTTAGAGTTAAACACCTGTAGTGTTCCACTCAATGTATAAATCTAAAATCGATGAATGATTTACCCCTGACGTGTACTTCATTAAGGAGGAGAAAGTGAGGACTGCAGATGCTGGAGATCAGAGCTGAAAATGTGCTGCTGGAAAAGCGCAGCAGGTCAGGCAGCATCGAAGGAGCAGGAGATTCGACGTTTCGGGCATGAGCCCTTCTTCATTAACACGTGAATAGGACAGTTAAGAAGGCATATGGGATACTGGATTTCACGACATTAATGGCGCCTTCAGTTCCCACGATCCCATGCGATCGAGAAACCTCTCTATGGGCCCCTGGCAGTGCGCATGCGTGCGGTGAGGCAAAGTTACTGACTGCGGGAGAGTAATGGCGCCGGCAGCGGAAGGAGCAAGAACAGGAGCCGCTGGAAAAGCTGAGCAGGTCCGGCAGCTCGTGTCGGGAGGAATGTGAGGAGGTGTTTCGGGTCCGGGGATCCTCCTTCAGAACAGGACCAGGTTTCAGGAACATCCCGGGGAGGTGGCCAGGCCCGAGCGCCAAGACCTGGCTCCTGCCCCCGGGGAGAGGAGACAGTGAGACAGGGTAGGATTGGGAACCGCGGGAGGAGGGAGACTGGGGAGTTTGTACACTCCTGGGGGAGGCCTGAGGCCGTGAATAAAACCTCCCCAGGCCCACTTCACCACCGAAGGAGCTCTCGTATTGCCCGGGCAACAGGGCGCCATCATTGTAAGGGTAAGGCGCATGTTGACTTGGGGCGGGGAGCGCGGGCGGCCATCTTGGTGAGGGCACCATCCGCTGTCATTTCCGGGAGAGAAGTGACAGTTGGTGTCATTCAACTAGAATTTCCTCATTTCACTCTGAGAGACCTGGCCCTGAGCTTGGTCTGTGTGGCCTTAAAACAGGAAAAGGGAGTGGGAGGGAGAGAGACATCTAGAATGACACGAAGGCGGACTGTGAATTTGAGGTGAATGAATCTGATCATTTGAGGCGCTGGAACAGAAACTGGGTACTTCCAAGACCGCAATGACCAGGAGAGCATTGATGTGTTGATGTTATTTTCAGTTTGTAGACAGGAGAAAAGAGAACGCCAGGAGTGGAGGAAAGACATGATGAAGATGGATTTGAAATTCAATGCAGGAGGAGGGATAACTTGAGCCAGCACCCAGCCCATATCCCTCCGAACCCTTCCTGTTCGTATACCCATCCAGATGCCTTTTAAATGTTGAAATTGCACGAGCCTCCTCCACTTCCTCCAGCAGCTCATTCCATACACTTGCCACTCTCTGCGTGAAAAAGTTGCCGCTTACATCTCCTTTAAATCTTTCCCCCCCTCACCCTAAACCTATGTTCTAGAGTTATCAACTACCCCACCCCAGGGAAGACTTTGTCTATTTATTCTATCCGTGCACCTCATCATTTTATAAACCTTTAGAAGGTCACCCATCAGCGTCCGACTCTCCACGGAAAACTGCCAGCCTGATTAACTTCTCCCTATAGCTCAAATCCCTCAACCCTAACATCATCCTTGTAAATCTTTTCTGAATCCTTTCAAGGTTCATACATCCTTCTGATAGGAAGGAGACCAGAATTGCATGCAATATTCCAAAAGTGACCTATTCAATGTCATGTACAGCTGAAACATGACCTCCCAACTTCTGTACTCAATACTCTGACCGATGAAGGAAAGCATACCAAACACCTTCTTCAGTATCCTATCTATCTGTGATTCTACTTTCAAGGAGCTATGAACTTGCACTCCAAGGTCACTTTGTTCAGCAACACTCTGTAGGACCTTACCATTAAACAGTTCTGCTAAGATCAGCCCAAGATTTGCGAATTGCATGACCTCGGACCATTGTTTGGGGTGTGGATTACCAGCACCAGGATTTGTAAACTTTTAATCCCATCAGTTTCCCCAACACCACTTCCCCACAACTGCTCATTTCCTTCAGTTCTGCTCTCATTGGACCATGTGTTCCCCAACATGGGATGTTACCTGTGTTTTGATAGAAGCAACATATGTGGTTAATTGGTCTGCCATCTCTTTGTTCCACATGAGAACTTTGCCTGTTCTCATTGTTATTGTTTATTTTGAGCCAATTTGTACGCCAATCCTTTGGATCTCGTCCTATCCATCATGTCCCTTGTTAGCCGTGGCTGTGCCACCTTCTGTGTTTTATTTTTTCAGACAGGAATGGACAACTGTCGCAGTTCCTCCAGGTGCTCTTTAAATGTTTGTCATTTCTTTCAATAATGTTCCCTCATTTGTTGTGGCCTGTTTGTGCCTCTGCCATTGTAATTTCCTTGCTTTAGATTTAAGTCCCCAGTCACAGAATCACCTCTGTTCCTCTCCATTTTAATGGAAAGTTCTCTCACTCAGTTCTTCACTCTTCTGCAAGAGGCCTCTTACAGCTACATTGCCAACTATCCCCTTCTCATGAAGAAATTAATATTTTGGAATTAAATTGCCATTGTTCAGAAGAACCATAGCCACTTTTGGAATGTTGTGTGCAGTTCTGGTCTCCCTCCTATCAGAAGGATGTTGTGAAACTTGAAAGGGTTCAGAAAAGATTTACATGGATGTTGCCAGGGTTGGAGGGTTTGAGTGATAGAGAGAGGCCAAGCAGACTGAGGCTGTTTCCCCTTGCGCGCTGGAGGCTGAAGTTGATAAAATCATGAGAGGCATGGATAGGGTAAATAGTCAAGGTCTTTTCCTTGAAATGATACTGCAGAATGTAAGCGTAATAGGTTCAGGGTGGGCAGATGGGGTGAGGAAGGGAAGGTTTAAAAGGGATGTAAGGGGCAACGTTTTCATTCAGAAGGCAGTGTGTGTAAGGAATGAGCTGCCAGAGGAAGTGGTGGAGGCTGGTACAGTCACAACATTTAAAAGGTATCTGGATGGGTATATGAATAGGAAGGTGTTAAAGGAAAATGGGCCAAGTGCTGGCAAACGGGCCTAGATTGTTTCTGGATACCTGATCGGCATGTTACCTTTCTCTCTGGTGTCTGTGTCAATACCTTGATGTCTCCTTTTCTTCCCCTTCCTGGGGATGTTAACCATTTCGTGTCTCATTGTTCGTCAAGAAGCTGCATTGCAGGTTCACCCTGAATTGACACAGTATTTGTTTCCCAAAATCAGACCTGTTCAGTCTCAGCAGTATTCCAATGTTGGGAAAGATATTAACTTTCAAGTGGAGTTATCCAAAATTCAGAGAGATGTCAGTCTTGACATTTTTCCTTTTCTGCCCCTGTAAGATCCTGAATCGGCACGTTCAGGGGAATTAAAGTGGAGTGAGAACAGAGGGGGAGAGAGAGAGAGTGGGATGATGCTTTCAATTTTGTGGAGTAACAAAAGAAAAGAACGTTCTGCAGAAAGTAGAGTTGCTTGTTCTGAATTTCTACCCTGCACTGACAGTGATGATTTTTGTAATCTCTTTTTACAGATTATTTGAAGATCTGAATTTGGAAGTTTCAAAATCAACAAATGAAGGGCTTATGCTTGAAACATCGACTCTCCTGCTCCTCGGATGCTGCCTGACCTGCTGCGCTTTTCCAGCACCGCACTTTTCGACACTGAGTGTCCAGTGTCTGCAGTCCTCACTTTGATGTCAATGTCTGACAGTCACTCAATCCATTGGGAACGCAACGATTTTCAACTGTGATTCTGTGAGAAGGAGCAAAGCTTTTTAGTTCCTGTTTCTGTATGTTTTCAGAATCAGTGGGACTGGATGAGAGACCGTACTGTTGCACTGCACTGAGTGTGGAGCCAGAAATAGTTATACAGCCTGGAAAGAGGAATTCACGGCAGGGAGGGGCTCTACACATTTTTGTGCGTAGTTTTGGCCATGGAAAAACCTGAGGGATCCTGCCCCGTAGAGAAACCATGAAAGTGTGGTGACTGTGGGAAAAGTGTCCATTTCCCGTCTGCCCTGGAGACTCATTGGCGCACTCACACCGGGGAGAGGCCGTTCCCCTGCACAGAGTGCGGTCAGGCCTTCAGCAATTCCTCTGACCTGCTGAAGCACCAACGGGTCCACACGGTGGAAAGGCCCTTCAGCTGTCCCAAATGCAGGAAGGGCTTTACCCAGGCCTCCAGTCTGCTGACCCACCGGCAGGGCCACATCGGGGAGAGGCCGTTCCTTTGCACCGAGTGCAGGAAGGCCTTCAGCAATTCCTCAGCCCTGCTGAGGCACCAGCGGGTCCACACGGGGGAGAGGCCCTTCAGCTGCCCCGAGTGCGGGAAGGCCTTCAGCAATTCCTCCGACAGACTTAAGCACCAGCGGGTCCACACTGGAGAGAAGCCCTTCAGCTGCCCCAAATGCGGCAAGTGCTTTTCCCATGCTGACCCACCGGCGGGTCCACACCGGGGAGAGGCCCTTCACCTGCCCCGAGTGCGGGAAAGCCTTCAGCAATTCATCCGACGGACTGAAGCACCAGTGGGTCCACACTGGGGAGAGACCCTTCAGTTGCCTGAGTGTGGGAAGGGCTTTACACAGGCCTCCACCCTGCTGGCCCACTAGCGGGTCCACACTGGGGAGTGGCCATTCACCTGCTCTCAGTGTGGGAAGGGATTCACCCGCTCTTCCCACCTGCAGAGGCACCAGTGAGTTCACATGCCATGGCAGGAGGATTGAAGGAGCAATGGCAGAGTCCCATTATCGACTGGACCCCTGGGTTTGAATCCCGTCGTGGCAGATGGCGGAATTGGAATTCGGTCAGAAGTCTGGAGTTTGGAATCTAACGATGAAACCATTTTTGGGGGCTGGGGCGTGAGATCCCCCATCTGCATCACTCATGCCCTTGTTAGGAAAGGAAACTGCCTTTGCAGGAAAGGATTCACTCAGTTGTCCCAGCTGCACCCTTTACCCGGGTGGCCTACATGTGACTCCAGACCTAGAGCAGTGTGGTTGACTCCCCCACCTGCAGAAATGAACAGGGAGAAACTTACTTGGATACAGGGTATGGGTTGAAATTGCTGAGTGAGGCAATACTTCCTCCGGGTTAAGGCTGTACCAAGGATCCAATTACAAAGGGATAACTTGGTGCTGACTAATAGTAAAGAAAGTGGGGGGTGGGGAGACTGTGTACTCTTTGACCTTGATCTGTTTTAAAAAAAAAAGCTACTTTATCTACACCTTATTGCTGGGGGGATCTGAAGCTGTAATAAAGTTGGGTCTTGATAAAGGTTACCTGAACTTACTGCTGGGCTCAGACTTTCATTGAAAGCTTTGAGCTCCAAGAGGTTTTTATTTTAAAGCTGCTTATTTCTTTCAGCCTCCTGCACTAAGTTTGCAATGTCATGTATCAGATGGAGCAGTGAATGAGAAGCTAGTATCATTAAAAATTGTAAATTTTTCATGAGTGCAGGCACTGCGTCATTTCATCAGCATTGTAAAGTTTACTGGCAGCACCGGGAGGGGTGGGCTGTCTTCATGAGAAATGATGTGGAGGAGCCAGAGATGGACTGGGTTGGATCAAGTTAAAAAATCACACATCAGGTTATAGTGGTTTATTTGGAACCACTAGCTTTTGAAGTGCTGCTCCTTCATCAGGAAGCTGTGGAGCAGGATCATAAGACAGAATTTATAGCAAAAGATCACAGTATAGTGCAACTGATCGGATATATTGAACAAACCTAGATTGTTGTGAAGTCTTTTGTCTTTTAGAATAGGTTGCAAGTTTTAGTTCATTAATGTGTAAATCCCAGAAAGTCTTTGAAGTCAGATTCTCGAGATGACTTAAGGTTTTATATAAATAGGTTTCATCTCAGTTCAGACAATAATGAAATGTGTGAGGTTTGAGTCTGTCTGTATCCCAATCTTGAATCAGACTGGTTCTATTTCCAAAGTGGGAATTTACAAATATTACATGTATCAACTGCGTGCAGGTTGTGTGCTTTTTGATCAAAATTGAATGTATCTGCAAATGCAAATTCACCCCATAGACCTGTGTGTGCATGAGAGAGTGTGTGTGCATGAGAGCGCGTGTGTCTGTTTGCGTGTGTGCATGCTTGAAGTGTGAGTGTGATGGAGGAGAAGCCTGTGAGAGGGTGTGAGTGTCTCAGAGAGAGCATGTGTATGAGAGAGGTATGGATAAAAGCGAGGGGTTGCATTTTGCTAAAACAAGGAAGGGCAGGATTTGTATAGTTAATGATAGGGCCCTGGGTTGCGTTGTAGAACAGAGACATGGTGGGTTTCAGGTACATTGTTCTATGAAAGTTGCATCATTGGTAGACAGAGTGGTTAAGAGGCGTTCATTACACTTGCCTTCATTGTTCACAGCGTTGTGTATAGGAGTTGGGACATCATGTTGGTAAGACCACTTTCAGAGTACTGAGTACAGTTCTGGTCGCCCTGTTATAGCATGTCGGAGAAATTTGCCCAATAAGATAGAGATCACAAAGCACAGTTCAAAGTGAAATTAACAAACAATTTATTACAAGCAATGTCACTGGAAGAGAAACTGACTAGGCTGACACAGAACTGACAGTCTGTACAGGTAGATCAGAATTTCTCTTCTAAGAGCTGAGGATGAGACCAGTTTTTATAATAATGCTGTACAATAAGGCTGATTAAGAAATGGGGAATATACAATGTATCTGGAAATGGAGTAATCTAGTTACAAGGATGCTAATTGGAAAACAGTTATCAGATGAATGTCCTGTTCCTTCACACAGTGTAACATCCTGACTATCGATGGTTCCATTCCTCTTCACAGGTAGGTGTTAACTTCTCCTCTGAAGTGGTGAGGTGCTTCCATTTCTTGTTCCGGAAGCAAGTCCTTGCTGGTGCCTCTCTGTCTGACCTGCTCTTTGTGTGGCTTTGGTATTGTTGGGTTGTGAAACTGCCCTTGGGGCTTTGAGATACCTGTGGTGCTCTGTCATTGTTAGTGAGGTTGAAGTGCATTCCTTTGTCCGTGTGTGCTGTCAGGTTTGGTTTGCGAGCCTGCATGGGCATTCTGGGTGTTTTAGGTACAGTTTGGCCAATTTTGCTTTTGTGGGCCTATTGTGGGTTGGCAGAGTGGCAGATCTTTTTTCACAACTTCCCCCCCACTTTTCTTTTTGTTTTGCTTAGGGGAGGGACGAGAAGGGGCAATGTAGCCGGAGCCAGGGGGATTGTCGGGTGGGGGGTCTCGGTATCAGACAGATAGCTCTCAGTGTCCGAGTCTGGTCCAGGAGAGGCTATTTTAGGGACAGGGATGTTCTCCCAGTGGATCTGTGCTAGCTGAGTGGTGAGGGGGGACAGAGGGTAACACAATTGTACGTACGTGTGAACAGCACAGTCGGATAGCCATGGCTAGCACTCTAAGCCTGGCAATGATAGCGATGAGGGCTATCAGTCCCTGCAGTCAGGCTCTGCGCGTGCCCTCTTTCACAGTGAATAGGTAGTCCAGAGCCATCCTGTTCTGCAGAGTCACAGTACAGATGGCAACAGCCTCCACATTCAGCTGGGCGAATGCGTCTGCTGTGGAGTTTGCCACCTCCTGTACTGTGACAGCAAGTTTGTGGGCTTCTACCTGTAACTGTAAGGTTGCGGAGTGGGGTGACATCAGGTAGAGAGCTGCTTCAATGGCAGCGAGGGCTCGTCTGCTGCCTGGCATGGGCTTTGGGAAGGGAGGGGACTGGAAGTGATAAATGAATGGTACCGCATACCCAACATTGTAGCTCCCAGTCCAAGACAACAGCAGCCAGGGGTAGGCTTTGTGGCCACAGATAAAATAGGTGCCGTTGTCGGTCTGGAGATGGAGTGTCTGGGTCCCTGTCCAGCTGGTGAGGAAGGTGGTATTCTGGGTGATCCTGTTGAGGACCTGTCGGTTTAAAATGCTGCCTTCTGCAGCGGATCTGCGTGCTGCGGGAGTTTGGAGCAGGGAGTCAGTGCACCGGCTCCAGCCAGCCTCCCATCCAGATGGCTGTGTATGTTTCAAACAGATGGATCCTGCAGGTGGCCCGTGTGTGTTAGTGTCAGCAATGGTCAGGGCTGGGGGCTCATGGGAGAGGTTGTAGGCCGGGTAAAACCACCCTTTATATTTTTCCAGGTGGTAACCCGCAGACCTCCAGCGGGCTGGGCTGTTGCCTCTATATTTGGTCATTGCTGGTGGTATTTTGAGTGTGGTAACTTCAGGGGACCTGTCCAGTTCGAGGCACCATTCCGCCATGTCAGAGATATTTAAGGGGATTGAGGCTAAGGAAATGCCCCCCGTGAGAGTGGACAGGGACCTAGTGCAGACCCAGCAGCGGGTCTGATTAAATCGCTGGGCATACCCATGGGCCATTTTGAGGAAGGTGTTGGCCTGCAAATCACAGTGGGTTATGAAATATGCTGCCCCTTGGGCCTGTTTACCAGCAAGCCACAGTGTGATGGTCAGACAGATCAGATGGTGATGGCTGCCGCGAGCAGCTGGATCCATCCTCGGTGGTCGGAGTGGTGCCTTCCTCTGTGTGGTCCCTGTTCAGAGGTTGTGGAGCCCTCTTGCAGCGGGTGGCATGTGTCTATTCGGGCCATCCTTCCGGTTTCACAGCAGTCTGGATTGTCATCAGGATCCGGTACAGACCTTTTCACCGAGGGGAGAGAGAATCTTTTTCTAGTGATTTTATCATGGCATAGTCCCCAGGTCAGAACAGATGAATGGGCACTGATTGGGGTGTGGGCAATGCAGACCTGACCTGGTTGTGTGAGCACTAATGCTCCTGCTAAGGGCCTGGACATACCCTAGTGGGGCCTCTTGTGTCAGAAGCAGGGCTGTGTCTGTGGTGAGTGTCAGGGGTCTGGTGGCAGTGGGCATAGGCTGCCCCATAAGTACTTGAAAAGGGGTGAGCACAGCTGTTCAGTTTGGCTGCGCATGTGTAGCATAGAGGGCAAGTGGCAAGGTGTCTAACCAGGTCAGTCCTGTTTTCTGGGTGGTTTTAGTCAGTGTGGTCTTCAGGATGCCATTCATCCGCTCGACCATGCCTGACGACGGGTTGGTTGGGGATGGGGTGTCGCCGTGGTATCCCTAGTGCCTCGCTAATGCTGGTCACAAGCTAAGCCGTGAGTGAATCCCCCTCTCCGTCTCTATGCTACTCGGAACTCCAGATCTGGGGTGACATCCTTTAGAAGACATTTTACTACCATGCATGCATCATCCTTTCTTGTGGGAAATGCTTCCACCCATTTGGAGAACATATCTCTGATGACCAGAATGTACTTGTAACCCTGTTTTTGGGGCATGTGTGTGAAGTCAATCTGTAAGAGGCTGAAAGGCCCTTCAGGAACTGGCAGGTACTTGGCAACTGGCTTCCCTGCATTGTTCTGCAGGCAGATGAGGCACTGTGACAGCAGGACTTGGGCAGTGGCAGTGAATCCTGGTGCATACCAGGACTGCAATACAGTGTGTATCATGCCACTCTTGCCTGTATGGCCAATGCTGTGGGCTGCTAGGGCCAGTGTGTGTAGGTGGGCACTTGGGCAAATGATGTGGCCATCAGTGTGTATTAGAAGTTGAGGGAAGGAGATTGTGTGGCCCCAATGCAGGCCCAGCTGTCCTTTTCCTGCTGTGGAGCAGTTTCTTGGGTATCTTGCACAGCCTCCATGGGGTCAGGGAATACTGGGGCCTGCGCTATTCTGGGAGCCTGCAGGATGTAGATGGTGGGGTGCAGTGCGACTTCCGGGCTGCTGTGTCAGCTTAGGCATTCCTGAGGGTGACCGGGTCAGTGGCTGAGGTATGGGCGCGGCATTTGATAATTGCTAGGACTGAGGGTAACAGGGCTGCTTCCAGGAGATTAGAAATCAGCATAGCATGTTGTAGTGGCCTCCCTGCTGACGTGATGAAGCCTCTCTGTTTCCAGAATGTGGCAAAATTGTGGATGACTCCAAAGGCATATCTGGAGTCAGGATAAATATTTGCTGTGTGTCCTTTAGCAATGACACCAGCCCTAGTGAGTGCAAACAGCTCTGCAGCTTATGCAGATGTGCCATTTGGCAGTGCAGCTTACTCTAGAACTGTGAAAGGAGTACAGAGGGCATATCCTGCCAGTGTGCAGTGGTCTGAGGGCCTGAAGGATGAGCCATCTGTATAGAGTATGAGGTCAGAGTTGTCTAGAGGTGTTTCAGAGAGGTCAGGGCACGGGACAACGACCTGCTGGACAAGGTCTAAACAGTCGTGGTCATCCGTAATGGTGGTCAGAGTGAGTGGGAGCAGGGTGGTGGGATTCAGGGCAGCGGTACGTTGTAGGGACAGGATGGCTTTGGATCGTAAAGCAACCTCATAGCCAATTCTCTGGGTGGCAGTGAAATGTTGTTGCTGGAAATGGAGTAATCTAGTTACAATGATGCTAATTGGAAAACAGTTATCAGAGGAATGTCCTAATTCTCTACACAAAGAAACATTCTGACAGTATCGATGGATCAGGAGCTTCCGTTCCTCTTCGCAGGTAGGTGCTAATGTCTCCTCTGAAGCGGTGAGGTGCTTCCATTGTCCTGTCCTGGGAGCAATGCTCTTGCTGGTGCCTCTCTGTCTGACCTGTCCTTTGTGTGGCTTTGGTATTGCTGGGTTGTGAAACTGCCCTCAGGGCTTTGGGATAGATGTGGTACTCTGTCATTGTTAGTGGGTGCTTGAAGTGTACAGGTATTCCCTTGTCTGCAAGTGCTGTCTAGTTTCGCTTGTCAGCCTGCTTGGTCCCTGCTGAGGCATTCTGGGTGTTTTGGTACAATTTGGCCAATTTTGCTTTTGTGGGCCTATTGTGGGTTGCCAGGGTGGCAGATCTTTTCTCACATACAATTACCAGGAATACTTGGAATCCTGAGAAGGATTCAAGTGAATCCTAGAGAGATGTTGCATCCCTTGGACTATTCCCAGAAAGTGAATGAACTATCAAGACACTTGTAAAGATTTGTGGGAACTCTTGAAGGGATGTAAAGGGAACTAGATTTACAATTTAAGGCCAGAAATCCCATTCTGCTAAGTTACTCCAGTTAATTGGTAATTTTTATTTGTTTAAAAATGTGAAAACTTAATGAAGAGTTCTTCCAGTTAATCATTGGGTATTCAAATTTCTCTTCAGAATTAAAGATCATAACAAAACTGGGTATCATTGTGGGATGTTGAATCTGTAGTATGTGCTTGGTAATATTTGGATGAACAATATTTCAAAGTGAATTTTATCGTGTTAAGTACTAAGACTTTCTGGAGAGGAAAGATTTGCCCTTGTGTGTTTTGCAACACTTAATCAAGGTCAGTTCAATAGAATACGCAGACAAGTTGATGCTAGAGTTGAGAGCTGTGGCAAAATATCAGAAATAATGCAGGCAGTAGCACGGCAATTAGGGTTAGTAAGTTAGCTAAAAAAATTTATAAAAACAGGTTGGAAAGTTTTGTCAGCTTTTCTTAAAAAAAGTTAACAAAATAAGTGTTGGCTCTGCAGAAAATGAGTCTGGGGATTCAGTAACGGAGGATAAAGAGATGGCAGATGAATTGAAAAGAGTTTGAATCTGACTTCACTAGAAAGGATTCAAGTAACACACTAGAACTAGCTGTAAATCAGGAATTGAAAGGGAGGGAGGAACTGAAGAAAATTACAATTACCAGGGAACTAGTACTGAGTAAACTGTTGGAACTACGAGCTGATAAGTGCCGGGTATTTGAAGGAATTCATCCTGGACTCTTAAAGAGAAATTAGCGAATGAAATAGTTTATGTAAAGGTTTTATTTTACCAAACCTCATTAGTTTCAGTCATGGTTTCTTTAGATTGGAAAATCCTTTCTTCCAAAAGGGAGGCCGAGAACAGGAAACTGCAGACCATTTAACTTAACATATGTAATGGGAAAAATGCTCAAAGCTATTATCAAAGATATTATGACAGGGCACTTGTCTAAGTTCAAGGTAATCAGGCAGCGTGAATGTGTTTTTGTCAATGGGAAATAATGTTGTAATAATTTTTTGAAGAACGGCCTCTCCGCACTGCGACTGAGCTGATGAATCTCCAGTGCCCACGGGGAATGGAATCCCTTCCCTCAGTCCCCACATTTCCACAACTTCTCCGCAGTTCTGGTGTCCTTTTGGCTCTGTGTTTCCGATGAACAATTGAAAGTGTGATCACACTCAGGAAACGTGTACAGTCACTCCCTCCTGCGAATAGTGTAATGTTTCTTCAGTCTGTGTAACTGGTTAAAGCGCTGCCCACAGTCAGCTCACGGGGAGACTCTCTCAACAAGGGGAAAAGACATACAAAGGTGGGGCAGCGAGACAAAATGCAAAAGCAATAAAATGTTGAACCACCGGGAAAAAATATTGTGGACCAACCCTTTTTTTTCTATTGGCATTTGGACATTTAAAATCTGTCAGTAACACCATCCCGATAGAGCATACAGCGCATGTTTGCCGGTGTCAGCAACGCCATGCGCATGCTCGCCGGGTGTCAGCAAAACACTGGGCATGCTCATCGCAGTCCGCACAAAAAAGGGCGCGATCTTCTTTTGATTGACCAATAGGGAGTACTGGAGGACTGGAAGGAGTCTAGTCCTCCTGCCAATCAGAGCCATCCCATTGTCTGAATGCGGAAGTTGGACCATGAGCTTCTGAAACTGCTGCTGCTCCTGTTTCCCATCTATGAAGATTGAGCTTCACCCCAGACTGCAATCTCCTTTCTCTGTCCAACATTTGTGAGTACGGCACTCTCTTTTCTCACCACCTTTTCCATTTCTTTTTTTCATTCTGGGGTTCAGTTGTTGACTTGCAGCAACTGAAAGGAAAGGGAGTGAATCGGGGTGGGGACAGACTCTGGAAACTTTGCTCCACGTCTGTGTCGCAATTGGCAAAATAGACAGAAGGCTGGAAGAACAGAACAAGCCAGGTAGCATCAGGAGGTGGAGAAGTCGACGTTTCAGGTGTAACCCTTCTTCAGGATTGGGGATGGGTGCAGATAAAGGGTGTCCTGGGAGCAGGGATGGGAAGTGGGGACAGGTGAAGGGTCTGACCTGGTTGGTGAATGGGAGGAATAAATCTGGTTAGTGTCAGGGAGGAGTGGAAATGAGGGGGAGGGGCTGAGAAGGGAGTCTAAGGGGGGGGGGGGGGGGGGCGGTGGATGGGAAGTGAGGTTATTTGAGACTGGAGAACTCAATGTTGAGTTCTCTGGGCTGTAGGCTGCCCAGGCGGAAGATGAGGTGTTGTTCCTCCAATTTGCTGTTTGGTTCATTGTGGCAATGGATAAGGCCTAAGATAGTCTTTTCAGAAAGGGAGTGGGAAGGGGAATTAAAGTGGGTAGTGACTGGGAGGTCCAGTCAACCTCTGCGGACCTGCCTGCGACGCTCAGCAAACCGTTCCCAAGTTTATGCTCAGTCTCCCCAATGTAGAGAAGACCACAATTGGAAAACATGTGAGAAAGAGTACAACAATGTGAAGTTGTGAAAAAGAGCAGAAAGGAAGTGTATTATTTAAATGGTGATATACTGAGATGTGGAGAAAGTGAGATCTGCAGGTACTGGTGATTAGAGTCAGTAAGTGTGGCGCTGAAAAAGCACAGCAGGTCAGACAGCATCTGAGGGGCAGGACAGTCTATGTTTCGGGCAAAAGGGAATAGGGAATGATACGTGGATATAGAAAGGGGGCTCAGTGTCTTTCTACACCAGTCACTGCCAGTTGTTAGACAGGTGCAGCAAGCAACCAGCAAAGCAAGTGGTATATTAACAAGAGGAATTGTGTTCAGAATTGTGGATGTTTTCCTGCAGTTAGGGGTCATTGAATATATTCAAGGCTGAGTTCATCTGAGTTTTGAGCAACAGTGAAGTGGATGTTTATGGGGGGAAGCAAGAAAATGTTTTTAAGACAACTACAGAACAGTTACAGAGTCATACAGCACAGAAACAGACCATTCCGTCCAACTAGTTCACGCTGAATATATTCACAAACTAATCTAGTGCCACCTGCCAGTGTTTGGCCCATATCCCTCCAAACCTTTCCTGTTCATGTATTTAACCAAATGTCTTTTGAAAGTAACATCACTTCCTCTGGACATTCATTCCACACATGAACTACTGTATTTAAAAAAAAAGCTGCCTCAAGTCTTCCCAAAACCAGTCTCCTCTCTCCTTCCAAATTTGCTGCCTAATCCTGAAACCCCCACCTGAGGGAAATGACACCTGCCATTCACCTCATGTATACTTCTCATGATTTTATAAACCTCTATAAGGTCACTTCTCAACCTCCTGTGCTCCAGTGAAGAAAGTCCCAGCCTATCCACCGAGATGTAGGAAGATTCATATCCAGTTATGGTCTGTTCAATGCTGGTTCAGGCTCCAAAGACCAAATGACCAACTCCTGCTCCCAATTCTCACGCTCTGTGTCCAAAGTTAAAAATCATAAACACAGGGTTATGGTCCAACAGGTTGATTTGGAAGCACTAGCTTTGAGACTGCTGCTCCTTCATCGGGTGGTTGTGAAGAATAAGATTGTAAGACACTGAATTTATAGCAAAAGTTTACAGTGGGGTGTAACTGAAATTATATATTGAAAAAGACCTGGGTTATTTGTTAAGTCTCTCATCTTTTAGAATAACCATGTTGGTTTTAGTTCTTTCATATGGAAATAGCAAAACCTTTTTTAAAAGTTACATTCCCAATTGGTGTCATGTTGTTCCAGATAACGTATTGAAGGTGTGAGTTTCCCTGTTTGAGGCTATCTGTACCACAACGGTTAGACTGATTCTAATCTTAAAAAATGGATTAACAGAATCTTACTTGGATTCATGCAGTTTGTGTCCAGGACAGCAAGAGACCATCAGATATAGGAACAGCAATTAGGCCATTCAGCCCATTGGGTTTGCTCATACCATTCAATCATGGCTGTTAAGTTTCTTATCCGCGTTCTCCTGCTTTTTCCACGTAACCCTCGATCCCCTTGATACTCAAGAACCTATCTATCTCAGTCTTACATATCCTCAGTGACCTGGCCTCCACAGCCTCCTGTGGCAGTTAATTCCATAGATTCCACTCTCTGGCTGAAGACGTTTCTCCTTATCTCCAATGTAAAGAGTCTTCCCTTTACTCTTAGACTGTGCCTCGAGCCCTAGTCTCTCCTCCCAATGGAAAGATCTTCCCAACGTCTACGCTCTCCAGGCCATTCAGTATTCTGTATGTTTCAATTAGATCTCCCCTGAGTGTGGGTCTGTTAAACAGCATGAACCAGACCCTTCAGGATGAGATACAGCAGGATTAGGTTTTACAAAGTGAGAAGGGAGTGAGAGTGTGTGGGATGGAGATTTTCAGCTTCGAGAGAATAAGAGAGGAAGCAGAATTCACTATAAATTGGAATTGATCGGATGGACCAATGGGCTAAGGAATGGCAGATGGAGTTTAATTTAGAGAAATGTGAGGTTTTGCATTTTGATCAAGCAATCCAGGCAGGACTGGCACAGTGAAGGGGAGTGTTGCAGAACAAAGAGACCTTGGAGTGCAGGGTCATAGCTCCTTGAAAGTGGAGTTGCAGGTAGACAGGATAGTGGTGGTGGTGTTTGGTATGCTTTCCTTTATTGGTCAGAGTATTGAGTATAGGTGTTGGGAGATCATGTTGTGGCTGTACATTGGTAAGGCGACTTTTGGAATAGTGTGTCCAGTTCTGGTCTCCCTGCTTTAGGAAAGAACTTGTGAAACTTTGAGAGGAGTCAGAAAAGATTTGTGAGGATGTTGCTCGACTTGGAGGATTTGAACTACAGGGAAAGGCTGAGTAGATCCAGGATATTTTCCATGGAGCATCAGAGCCTGAGGGGCAGCCTTATAGAGGTTTATAACGGGCATGGATAGGGTGAATATCCAAGGTCTTTTCCCCAAGGTAGGAGAGTCCAAAACTAGAGGGCATATGTTTGAGGTGAGAGGGGAATGATTTAAAAGGGCCCTGAGGGGCAACTTTTTCATGCAGAGGGTTGTGGATGTATGGAACGAGCTGCCAGAGGAAGTGGTGAGGCTGGTACAATTATCTTTAAAATGTATCTGGCTGGGTACATGAATAGGAATGGTTTAGAACCATAAGAGCCACATGCTGGCAAATGGGACCAGATTAATTTCGGTTATCTGTTTGGCACAGACGAGTTTGACCAAAGGGTCTGTTTCCGTGCTGTATGACTAATTGTCTTCGGTGAAAGCAGGAGTGTGGTTGTGAAGACTGGACTTTCAGAGCAACTTTCAAAGATGTTTTGCCCTTACTGGGAGCAGAAGAAGTTACAATGAAATATTTGATTTGTGAGAGAGCAACTGAGTGAGTGTGGACATTTGGGATTTTGGTGGAAAGTGGGAATTCATTGCCCTGTGGGGATCAAGCCCTCCCTATCCAGTCATTTCAGCTGGTGGATGAGACTCGGCAGTTCATGCAGGCAGTCAATCCAGATAATATTTTATAAATTCCGGCTTTGGAAATAGAACCAGTCCGACTCACGACTGAGATACAGGCAAACTCTGACCTCATACCTTTAATGCATTGTCTGAGCTGAGATGCCACCTTTTGTTGTAAAGCCTTATGTTATCTTGAGAGGGTGCCTTACAGGAAGTTCTGGGACTTACATATTAATGATACCTGCAATCCATTCTAAAAGATGAAAGACTTAACGATCCAGATTTGTTCAATATATCATTTCAGTGGCAGGCCACAAATGTCTTTCCATAAATTCTGTGCCTTATGGTCTTATTCTCCACAACCACCTGATGAAGGAGCAGTGCTCCGAACGCTGGTCCTTCCAAATAAACCTGTTGGACTATAACCCGGGTTTGTGTGATTTTTAACTTTGTCCAGGTTAGGGTGGCTTGATCATGCTAACTTACACATAGTGCCCAGGGATGTGCAGGTGAGGGTGGATTGGCCGTGTTAAAGTACCCATCGTGCCCAAGGAGGTGCAGGTTTGTGTGGGTTAGCCATGCTAACTTACAAATAGTGTCCAGGGATGTGCAAAGTAGGGTGGATTGGCCAAGGGATATGGGCCAAGTGCTGACAAATGGGACTAAATTGATTTACAATATCTGGTCAGCATAGACGAATTGGACCAAAAGGTCTGTTACTGTGCAGTATATCTTAATGACTCTGGCTTTCTACTAAAGTTTGCCACGTCTCTTCTGTTCAGTTTCTCTCTGGTGTCTGTGTTAATACCTTGATGTGTCTGGTTATTCCTCAAGCTGCATTCCCGATTCATCCTGAATTGACACATTTTGTTTTGCTTCCCAAAATCAGACCTGCTCACTCTCAGCAGTATCCCAATGTTGTGAAAGATATTAACTTTCAGTGGAGTTATCCAATATGTAAGTCTTGACGTTTTTGCTGTTCTGATCCTGAATCAGCACCTTCAGGAGAATTACTTAGAGCGGAGTGAGAACAGAGGGGTGAGGGGGTGGGGAGAGAGAGAGAAGGAAGTTGCTTTCAATTTTGTGGAATAACAAAAGAAAAGAATGCTGCACAGAAAGTAGAATAGCTTGTTCTGAATTTCTACCCTGCATTGACAGTGATGACTTTTGTAATCTCTTTTTCCAGAGTATTTGAAGATCCGAAGACAGAAGTTTTAATATGAACAGATGAAGGGCTTATGCCCGAAATGTTGACTCTCCTGCTCCTTGGATGCTGCCTGACCTGCTGTGCTTTTCCAGCGCCGCACTGTTCAACACTGACTCTCCCCCATCTGCGGTCCTCACTTTCACGTCAATATCTGACAGTCACTCAATCGATTGGGGCAGCCACGATTTTTTATTACAATTCTGTGAGAAGGAGCAAAGCTTGTTGGTTCCTATTTCAGTACATTTTCATTATCAGTGGGACTGGATGAGAGACCTTACTGTTGCTGCGCACTGAGTGTGGAGCCTGAAACTGTTATACGGCCTGGAAAGAGGAATTCACAGCAGTGAGGGGCAGTACATGCATTTGCTTGTGGCTGAAACTTCGGACATGGAGAAACCGTGGAAGTGTGGTAACTGTGGGAAAGGCTTCCGTACTCCGTCTGACCTGGAGATTCATCGGCGCATCCACACCGGGGAGAGGCCGTTCTCCTGTCCCAAGTGTGAGAAGGGCTTTACCCAGGTCTCTGCCCTGCTTAGGCACCAGCGGATCCACACGGGGGAGAGGCCCTTCAGCTGTCCCGAGTGTGGGAAGGCCTTCAGCGATTCCTCCACCCTGCTGAGGCACCAGCGGGTCCACACGGGGGAGACCCCTTCAGCTGCCCCGAGTGCGGGAAGGCCTTCAGCCGTTCCTCCAATTTGCCGGCCCACCAGCAGGTCCACACGGGGGAGAGGCCCTTCTGCTGTCCTGATTGCGGGAAGGCCTTCAGCGATTCCTCCTCCCTGCTGACCCACCAGCGAGTCCATACGGGGGAGAGGCCCTTCTGGTGTCCCGAGTGCGGGAAGGCCTTCAGCGATTCCTCCTCCCTGCTGACCCACTGGCGAGTCCATACGGGGGAGAGGCCCTTCAGCTGCCCTGAGTGTGGGAAGGCTTTCACCTGCTCCTCCCACCTCCGGAGCCACCAGCGACTTCACGTGCCATCGCAGGGGGACTGACAAAGCGACTGCCGAGTGCCGTTATCGACTGGACTATTAACCCAGTTCTGGGATCTGTTGGGTTTGAATATCACCGCGGCAGATGGCGGAATTGGAATACGGTCAGAATCTAACGATGAAACGATTTTCTGTTGGGGGGGGAGGGGAGAAAACCCCAATCTGATTCACGCCCTTTTTAGGGAAGGGAACTGCTGTTGTAGGGAAGGATTCACTCAGTCGTCCCAGCTGCATCCTTTACCTGGTCTGGCCTACACGTGACTCCAGACCCACAGCAGTCTGTTTCACTCCACACTACCCCCTATTCACGGCCCCATGGGTTAAGTCTGTACCAAGGATCCAATTACAAAGGGACAACTCTGTGCTGACCGATAGTAAAGAAAGTGAGGTGGGGTGGGGTGGGGAGGGGGAGTGAGTGCGCTTTGACCTTGAGCTGTTTAAAAAGCCGCTACCTTCTCTCCATCTTTTTGCTGGGGGCGGATCTGAAGCTGTAACAAAGTTGGGTCACAATAAAGATTACCTGAACTTACTGCTGGGCTCAGACTCTCATTGAAAGCTTTGAGCTCCAGATGGATTTTTGTTTTAAAGCTGCTCATTTCTTCCAGCCTCCTGCACCAAGTTTCTAATGTTGTGTATCAGATGGAGCAGTGAATGAGTAGCTAGTATCATTAGAAATTGTAAAGTTTTAAGGAGTCCAGGTACTGCATCGATTTATCAACATTGTAAAGGTTACTGGCTGCACTGGGAGGGGTGGGCTGTGTTCACTCGAAACTCTTATCTTTAAAATTGAGAATAGCTAAAATGATATATTCAGAAACATCATTGAAGTCTAAACGCATTTCAGTTTTTTAAGAACTGCTGAAATCTTTCTGAAACTTGCACTGGAATATGTGCAGTTAGGCCACAGCTCAGGACAGGCTGTAAGGGGTGAATGACCTATTCCCCATTTTATGAAATTGGTTTCCAACTATGTAGACCTAGTCATAGAGTTGTAGAGCCTGAAACAAACCCTTCAGTCCATATCTTAAATGAATCTGGTGACCCATTTGCCAGCATTTGGCCTATGTTCATCTGTACCCTTCCTATTCGTATCCCCATCCAGGTGCCTTTTAAATGTTATTTGTTAAATGTACCAGCCTCCACCACTTCTGCTGGCAGGTCATTCCATACACGCACCACCCTCTGCGTGAAAATGTTGCCCCTCCGGTCCCTTTCACCACTCACCTTCAACCTATGCCCCTTTAGTACTGGACTCCCCTACCTGGGGAAAGACCTTGGGTATTCACCCTGTCCATGCCCCTTACAAATGTCTACAATTTTGAGGAGAAAATGAGGACTGCAGATGCTAGACATCATTTTCCATCCACCCCCCCCCCCACTTTATCCCAGTCCCATGCCTTCAACTCAGCACCGCCCTCCTGATCTGTCTCTGTCCATCAACTTTTCAATCTATCACCTCCACCCACTTCTCCAACCTATCCATTGCCAAACCGTTACTACCCGATGCCTGGAAGAGGAACGCCTCATATTCTGCCTTGCGATCCTGTCCGCAAGGACAAATGTGGAATTCAACAGTTTCCTCACTTCGGGGTAAAAACAATGACTGCAGATACTGAAAACCAGATTCTGGATAAGTGGTACTGGAAAAGCACAGCAGTTCAGGCAGCATCCAAGGGGCTTCGAAATCGACGTTTCGGGCAAAAGCCCTTCAGGAATAAAGGCAGTGAGCCTGAAGCGTGGAGAGATAAGCTAGAGGAAGGTGGGGATGGGGATAGAGTAGCATAGAGTACAATGGGTGAGTGGGGGAGGGGATGAAGGTGATAGGTCAGGGAGGAGAGGGTGGAGTGGATAGATGGAAAAGGAGATAGGCAGGTAGGACAAGTCATGGGGACAATGCTGAGCTAGAAGTTTAGAACTCGGGTGAGGTGGGGGAAGGGGAAATGAGGAAATTGTTGCAGTCCACATTGATGCCCTGGGGTTGAAGTGTTCCGAGGCGGAAGATGAGGCGTTCTTCCTCCAGCCGTCTGGTGGTGAGAGAGCGGTGGTGAAGGAGGCCCAGGACCTCCATGTCCTCGGCAGAGTGGGAGGGGGAGTTGAAATGTTGGGCCACGGGGCGGTGTGGTTGATTGGTGCGGGTGTCCCGGAGATGTTCCCTAAAGCGCTCTGCTAGGAGGCGCCCAGTCTCCCCAATGTAGAGGAGACCGCATCGGGAGCAACGGATACAATAAATGATATTAGTGGATGTGCAAGTAAAACGCATCTCGTCTACATCCCGCACCACCGCCCTCAGACCCCACCCCTCCAACCGTAACAAGGACAGAACGCCCCTGGTGCTCACCTTCCACCCTACCAACCTTCACATAAACCAAATCATCCGCCGACATTTCTGCCACCTCCAAACAGACCCCACCACCAGGGATATAATTCTCTCCCCACCCCTTTCTGCAAAGACCATTCCCTCTGTGACTACCTGGTCAGTTCCATGCCCCCCCCTACAACCCACCCTCCCATCCTAGCACTTTCCACTGCCACCGCAGGAACTGTAAAACCTGCGCCCACACCTCCTCCCTCACCTCTATCCAAGGCCCTAAAGGAGCCTTCCACATCCATCAAAGTTTTACTTGCACATCCACTAATATCATTTATTGTATCCGTTGCTCCCGATGCGGTCTCCTCTACATTGGGGAGACTGGGCCCCTCCTAGCAGAGCGCTTTATGGAACATCTCCGGGACACCCGCACCAATCAACCATACCGCCGCGTGGCCCAACATTTCACCTCCCCCTCCCACTCTGCCAAGGACATGGAGGTCCTGGGCCTCCTTCACCGCCGCTCCCTCACCACCAGATGCCTGGAGGAAGAACGCCTCATCTTCCGCCTTGGAACACTTCAACCCCAGGGCATCAATGTGGACTTCAACAGTTTCCTCATTTCCCCTTCCCCCACCTCACCCTAGTTCTAAACTTCCAGCTCAGCACTGTCCCCATGACTTGTCCTACCTGCCTATCTCCTTTTCCATCTATCCACTCCACCCTCTCCTCCCTGACCTATCACCTTCATCCCCTCTCCCACTCACCCATTGTACTCTATGCTACTTTCTCTCCACCCCCACCCCCACCCCCACCCTCCCCTAGCTTACCTCTCCACGCTTCAGGCTCACTGCCTTTATTCTTGATGAAGGGCTTTTGCCCGAAACATCGATTTCGAAGCCCCTTGGATGCTGTCTGAACTGCTGTGCTCTTCCAGCACCACTAATCAGTTTCCTCACTTTCCCCACTTTATCTCAATCCCAAGCCTCCAACTCAGCGCTGCCCCTTCTGACCTGTCCATCATTTTTCCTATCTATCTGCATCATAGGTCGGAGGGGGTTATCATCTTGCCACCGCACCTCTCTCTCTCTCTCTCTCTCTCTCTCTCTCTCACACACACTCTCACACACACACACACATACACACTCACACCTTCATCTACCTATGGAATTCTCAGCTACCTTCTCCCCCAACCCCACCTTCTTCCCATTTATCTCAGCACCCCAGGCCCACAAACCTCGTTCCTGATGAAGGGCTTATGCCCAAAACGTCAATTCTCCTGCTCCTTGGCTGCTACCTGACCTGCTATAGTTTTCCAGCACCACACTCTCAGCATAATTTTAAGATAATTGGAGGAAGGTTTCGGGGAGATGTCAGAGTAGTTTCTCTACTCAGATAGTGGTGGCCGTGTGAAATGCACTGTCAACAGTGGTAGTAGAGTCAGATACATTAGGGACATTTAATCGACTCTTGGATAGGTACATGAAAGTTAGTGCAATAAATGGTATGTAGGTCAGTCTGATCTTAGAGTAGGATAAAGGACCGGTACTGCATCGAGTGCCGAAGGGCCTGTACTGTGCTATGTACCTAAGTAGAGTTAAAAGTTTTGTTTTATCAGCAGTACAGTCAGATCCGAGCAAACCAAGGACATGCAGGTCATACTGCACTTAGACAGAGTGAGGCGTACAGGGTTACAGCTGCATAGGAGGTGCGCAGAAGCAAGGTCAACAGTAGATTTCAAATTGGAGAGCACCATTCAGCAGTCTAATAATTGCAGGGAAGAAGCTATTCTTGAACCTGTGGTACATGTGTTCAAGCTTCTGTATCTTCTGCCTGACAGGAGATCATTCCCGGGGTGGGAGGGGTCTTTGAGGTTGGTAGCCTTTCCATGACAATGAGAAGTGAAGATGGATTTCATGGGTGGGAGGTTGGCTTCCGTGATGGACTGTGCTGTGCACACCACCTTCTGTAGTTTCTTCCGGTCCTGGGCAGAGCAGTTGCCGTAGCCGGACGTGATGCACCCAGATTCAATGCTTTCTGTGGTGCATCTGTAAATGTTGGTGAGTGTCATTATGGACATGCCGAATTTCTTGAGCATCTTGAGGAAGAAAAGGCGTTGTTGTGCCTCTTGACCGTTGCATGGGTACGTTTAGATATTTAGCCACTCCTTTCTCATTCTTACTAACTCCTTTTACTTGATGCAGTCACAGTCAGTTTCATACCTTGTGCTTATCTCTTTTGAAGGTCTTCTTCAGAAGGATAAAATATTATAAGGGGCAAAGGTAGTGTACATACATAATATGAAATCTTTAAACTTGTATTCATTTTAAAGAACAGAACAACGTATTTATGGTAAAAATGGGTAAACTTAACAGGTTTTATAAAGGGTGAGTGTTGGAAGTATGTGGAGGTGCATGTTAAAACAGGACCGAGTCTGCATGGCTTTGACAACAGGAGGTCATGTCTGACAAATCTATTAGGATTCTTTGAGCAGGTAATGAGTAAGTTAGACAAAGGGAGAGCCAGTGGACGTGAGCGATTTGGATTTCCAGAAGGCCTTTGACAAGGGGCCGTGCAGGAGGCTGCTAAGTAAGATAAGAGTCCCTGGTGTAGGAGCAAGGTACTGGCACGGATAGAGGATTGGCTGACTGGCAGAAGGCAGAGAGTTGGCATAAAGGGGTCTTTGGAGTTCCAAAGGGGTCCATGCTGAGAATGCTTGGACAGCCCAGGAGAATGGTCAGAGAAGGGGCAGATGGAATACAATGTGGTAAAGTCTGAGGTTATGCACTTTGGTGGGAAGACCAGAAACAGACACTGTTCTCAAAATGGGAAAGGCTTCGGAAATGTGAAAAAGAAAGGGATAGGGGAATCCCAGCTCAGGGAGAGGATTGTACCATTCATTCGGGGTGGTGTAGAAAGGATCGTACCATTGAGACTTTGGAGAATTGTACCCTTAATGGCTGTGGGGGAGTAAAGGATTATACCATTCAGAGGGGGCGATTGCATCATTCGAAGGTGGAGGGGTGTGGAGGAGGAAAAGGGGAGGGGAGATTGTACCATTCACATCACGGGGTGTGGATTGTACCATTCACAGGGAGAATTATTTATTTTTATTTTTCAGAATTTCCAGGATACAGGACATATGCCAATTTTCCCCACCAGAAATCGACTGAAACTGGGTGCACTAAAAAAATCCAGCAGGAAGATTATCAGTAAAAAGGTCTCGTTTCGGTCATAGCAGTTATAGATTTAGAGTCACAACGCACAGAAACAGACACTTCAGTTCAACTCATCCATGCCGACCAGATGTTCCAATCTGGCCCAGTCCCAAGTTCCAGCATTTGCTCCATATTCCTCTAAATCCGAACTATTCATCTAGACACCTTTTAAATATTGTAATTGTACCCATCTCCACCACTACCTCTGGCTGCTCATTCCATACACGCTCTACCTTCTGCGTGAAAACGTTGCCCCTTAGTTCCCTTTTAAATCTTTCCCCCTCTCATCTTAAACTTATACCTTCTAGTTTTGGACTCCTCCATTTCGGGGGGTAAAAGACGTTGGCTGTTCGCCCTATCCGTGATTTTCATGATTTTATAAACCTCTCAGGTCACCCCTCAGCCGCCTCCACTCCAGGGAGAACAGCCTCAGCCTAGTCAACTTCTCCCTATAGCTCAAATCCTCCAACCCTGGGAACATCCTTGTAAATCTTTTCTGAACCCTTTCAAGTTTCACAACATCCTTCCAAGAGGAAGGATGCCGGAATTGTACACTTATTCCAAAAGGGTCCTAAACATTCTCCTGTACAGCCACAACATGACCTCTCAAATCCTATACTCAATACTCTGACCAATAAAGGAAAGTATACCAAACACCACCTTCACTATCCTATCTATCTGCAACTCCACTTTCAAGGAACTGTGAACCTGCACTCCAAGGTCTCTTTGTTCAACAACACTCCCTAGAACCTTACCATTAAGTGTAGATGTGCTGCTCTGATTTGTTTTTCCAAAATGCAGCACCTTGCATTCATCGAAATTAAACTCCATCTGCCACCCTTCAGCCCATTGGCACATCTGATCAAGATCCCATTGTAATCTGAGGTAACCTTCCTCGTTGTTCACTACACCTCCAATTTTGGTGTCATCAGCAAACCTACTAACTATACATTTATGTTCACATCCAAGTCATTTGCATAAAAAATACAGAAAGTAGTGGACCTTGCACTGATCCTTGTGGCACTCCACTGGTCATAAGCCAGTGGAGTGCCACAAGGCAACTGAAAAACAACTCTCCACCATTACCTTCTACCTTTGAGCCAGTTCTGTATCCAAATGGTTAGTTCTCTCTGTATTCCATAAGATCTAACCTTGCTAACCAGTCTCCCTTGGGGAACCTTGTCAAACACCTTACTGAAGTCCATATAGATCACGTCCATTGCTCTGCCCTCATCAATCTTCTTTGTTACTTCTTCAAAGCACTCAATCAAGTTTGGGAGACATGATTTCCCATGCATAAAGCTATGCCGACTATCCCTAATCAGTCCTTGCCTTTCCAAATATGTGTAAATCCTGTCTCTCAGGTTTCACTCCAATAACCTGCCCACCACCGATGTCAGGTTCCCTGGCTTTTCCTTATCACCTTTCTTAACTAGTGGTACCATGTTAACCAACTTCCAGTTTTCTGGCACCTCTCCTGTGACTATCACTGATACAAATATTTCAGCAAGGGGCCCCACAATCACTTCCCGTAGCCTCCCACAGAGTTCTTGGGTACACCTGATCAGGTCCTGGAGATTTATCCACCTTCGTGTTTCAAGACATCCAGCACCACCACCTCTGTAATATGGACATTTTTAAAGATGTTATAATCTATTTCCCTACATTCTATATTTTTCATGTCCTTTGCCAGAATAAACATTGATGCAAAATATTCATTTAATATCTCCCCTATCTCCTGTAGTTCCACACATTGGCTGCCTTGCTCATCTTTGATGTGCTGGAAATGTGTTGCTGGAAAAGCGCAGCAGGTCAGGCAGCATCCAGGGAACAGGAGAATCGATGTTTCGGGCATAAGCCCTTCTTCATCTTTGATGTGCCCTATTCTCTCCCCAGTGACCCTTTTGTCCTTAATGTATTTGTAAAAACCCTTTGGATTCTCCTTAACCCTATTTGCCAAAGTTGGGGGGATTTGTCTCAGTCAAATCCCTCGAACTCAGCACCGCCTTCCTAACCTGCAATCTTTTTCCTGACCTCTCCACCCCCACCCCCACCCCCACCCCCACTCCGGCCTATCACCCTCACCTTGACCTCCTTCCACCTATCACATTTCCAAAGCCCCTCCCCCAAGTCACTCCTCCCTGCCTTTTATCTTAGGCTGCTGGACACACTTTCCTCATTCCTGAAAAAGGGCTCATGCCCGAAACGTTGATTCTCCTGTTCCTTGGATGCTGCCTGACCTGCTGCGCTTTTCCAGCAACACATTTTCAGCTCTGATCTCCAGCATCTGCAGCCCTCGCTTTCTCCTCTTTCGTAATTTACCTGACCTATTTCTATTCATCTTTGAAAATCCCTTTGTTTGTGTCTGGAAGTTTCCCGATGTTTCAGCTTTCCAAACATTCCTGAACAGGCTGAAAATTAAAAAGAAACCCACCTTTCAGGTGGCTGGGGGCGGGGACAACCAACCCCCATTGTCCCCTATTGGTTGGACGGCTCCCCAACCACGCCCCCTCCGTTGGTGACGACGTCGTCGGGACCACGCCCCCTGTGTGTTGGCGCATGTGCAGTGTCGGTCCCGCGGCCGGACAGAGACAGTGTTACTGAGTGTGGGGGAGGGATGGCGCCGGCGGCTGAAGGAACAAGAACAGGAGCCGCTGGAAAAGCTGAGCAGGTCCGGCAGCTCGTGTCGGGAGGAATGTGAGGAGGTGTTTCGGGTCCGGGGATCCTCCTTCAGAACAGGACCAGGTTTCAGGAACATCCCGGGGAGGTCGCCAGGCCCGAGCGCCAAGACCTGGCTCCTGCCCCCGGGGAGAGGAGACAGTGAGACAGGGTAGGATTGGGAACCGCGGGAGGAGGGAGACTGGGGAGTTTATAAACTCCGAGGGGGAGGCCTGAGGCCTCCAATAGAAGCCCCACAGGCCCAGTGTTTACTTCACCGGCGAAGGAGCTCTCGGGTTGCCCGGGCAACCGGCCGCCAGCTTTGTGAGGGTCAGGCGCCTGTTGTCTTGGGACGGGGTTGTTGGATTGTTGTATAATATTGATCTCCTCTGTGCTTTTAATCTTAAATATTATAAAAATGTGCACTGGCTTCAATTTATGAATTCTAAGTACAGAAGCAAAATATAAACGTCTCCTTACGTGTATCCCAACATGTGCATAGGAGCCAAGACTGTTTCAAGATTTACTGAGGTGCTGAATCAATAGCTCTTTCCCTTTTGATTAATGAAGGTGGTGCCCAGCAGACTCCTGTACACAGCCTGTTCTGTCAGCCTTTATGGGAAAGATAGGATAGCAAAACCGAGACACCAATGTAGCCAAGTAATCTGAAGTCACATTTTGGTGTTTTAATCGCCTCAAACGCATGCCATTCAGAATAATGTCAAGGCTATAGGGGTACCAGGCTCCCCAAGATAGCCAGGATGGATAACAAAGAGGAGAGCTGAAGTGTTATCCTTATCAAGCCTGGAACGTCTTCACAAATCTCTAACAAGTTAGTTAAATGCAGTGTCCCCGTCAGAAATCCCATGCAGACTCTTCCTAATCAATCCACCTTTCTCCATGTGACTACTAATTTTGACCAGAATAAGTATTACTGGAAGCTTCTCCACCAAATTTAAACTGGCAGGTGGGACTAGATTGGGTTGGGATATCTGGTCGGCATGGACGGGTTGGACCGAAGGGTCTGTTTCCAAGCTGTACATCTCTGTGACTCTATATTTGCTGAGATTAACTTTACAACCTTTCTTAAACCAGGCTGCAATGTTTGCAATTCTCCAGTCTTCTGACACCTCCTCCAAGTCCCTTCCTTCAAGATTGTTGGATGCATTTCATCAGTGCCTTGTCAAAATTTAAGTACCAAATGCTTATCGAAGACTTCTTTCATGTTAATTTTGAACTCTTGGGAGGTCATGTTGCGGCTGTACAGAACATTGGTTAGGACACTGTTGGAATATTGCGTGCAATTCTGGTCTCCTTCCAACGAAAAGATGTTGTGAAACTTGAAACGGTTCAGAAACGATTTACAAGGATGTCGCCAGGGTTGGAGGATTTGAGCTATAGGGAGAGACTGAACAGACTGGAGCTGTTTTCCCTGGAGTTTTGGAGCCTGAGGGATAACCTTATAGAGGTTTACAAATTTATGAGGGTCATGTATAGGATAAATAGACAGTCTTTTCCCTGGGTTCAGGTCTGTTTCCATGCTGTACATCTCTATGACTCTATGTTGGTTGCATCTGTAAGATCCTGAATCAGGACCTTGAGGAGAATTAGAGCGGAGTGAGAACAGAGGGGGTGAGAGTGTGGGATGGTGTGTTCAATTTTGTGGAATAATAAAAGAAAAGTATAATCTGCAGAAAGTAGAATTGCTTGTTCAGAATTGTTACACTGCACTAAGTGTAATGACTTTTGTAATCTCTTTTTACAGAGTATTTGAAGATCTGAAGACGGAAATTTCAAAATCGCCTTCTGCTTCTCTGATGCTGCCTGACCTACAGTGCTTTTCCAGCGTCATACTTTTGAACTCTTGACTCTCCAGCATCTGCAGTCCTCACTTTCACATCAATGTCTGACAGTGACACTGGGACATCGGGACTGCAACGATTTTTGACTGTGATTCTGTGAGAAGGAGCAAAGCGTTTGCTTCCGGCTTGAATACATTTTCAGAATCAGTGGGACTGGATGAGAGACCCTACGTTGCAGCGCAGTGAGTATGGAGCCTGAAACAGTTATACGGCCTGGAAAGAGGAATTCACGGCAGGGTGGGGCTGTACCCACGTTTGTGTGCGGCTGAAACTTCGGCCATGGAGAATCCCGAGGAATCCCGCCCCGTGAAGAAACCGTGGAAGTGTGGCGACTGTGGGAAAGGCTTCTGTGCCCCGTCTGCTCTGTAGACTCATCGGCGCAGTCACACCGGTGAGAGGCCCTTCAGCTGCCCCGAGTGCAGGAAGGGCTTTACCCAGGCATCTGCCCTGCTGACCCACAGGCGGGTCCACACGGGGGAGAGGCCTTTCAGCTGCCCCGAGTGTGGGAAGGTCTTCAGCAATTCCTTCGCCCTGCTGAGGCACCAGCGAATCCACAAGGGGGAGAGGCCACTCTCCTGCCCCGAGTGCGGGAAGGCCTTCAGTGATTCCTCCCACCTGCTGACCCACCGGCGGGTCCACACGGGGGAGAGGCCCTTCAGCTGCTCCGAGTGCAGGAAGGCCTTTACCCAGGCCTCTGCCCTGCTGATCCACCAGTGGCTCCACACAGGGGAGCGGCCCTTCAGCTGCCCAGAGTGTGGTAAAGGCTTCAGTGATTCCTCCACCCTGCAGACCCACCAGCAGGTCCACACATGGGAGAGGCCCTTCAGCTGCTGTGAATGCGGGAAGTGCTTTACCCAGGCCTCTGCCCGGCTGAGACACCAGCAGTCCCACACCGGGGAGAGGCCCTTCAGGTGCCCCGAGTGTGGGAAGGGCTTTGCCCGGGCCTCCAACCTCCAGACCCGCCAGCGGACCCACACGGGGGAGAGGCCCTTTCGTTGTCCCGAGTGCGGAAAGTGCTTTACCCAGGCCATCACACTTCAGAAACACCAGCAGGTCCACATAGGGGAGAGGCCCTTCAGTTGCCCCAGGTATAGTAAGGTGTTCACTCACCTGCAGAGGCACCAGCAAGTTCACGTGCCATAGCAGGGGCATTGAAGGAGTGACGGCTGAGTGCCATTATCGACTGGAGTATTAACCCAGTTCCGGGGCCTTCCAGGTTCCAATCCTGCTGTGGCAGATGGTGAAATTGGAATTCAGTCAGTAATCTGGAGTTCCAAGTCTAATGATGAAGCCATTTTTTGGGGGGAGGGGGAAGAAAACCCCCATCTGATTCACTCACGTCATTTTTCAGGAAGGAAACTGCCGTTGTGGGAAAGGATTCACTCAGTCGTCCCAGCTGCATCCTTTACCCTGTCTGGCCTATGGTTGACTCTACACTGCCTCCCCCCACCCCTCCCACCCTCCTCCCCCACCCCATCCTCCCCCCCCCCCTCCCTCCCCCACTCTGTTCTCTCCCCCACTGGGCCCCTCCCTCTCCCCAGCAAATGAACAGGGAGAAACCTACTTGGATATAGAGTATATGTTGAAATTGCTGAATGAGGCAATACTTCCTACAGGTTAAGAAAGGGAGTGTGCGCTTTGACTTTGAGCTGTTTTTAAATAAAAAGCTACTTTTTCCATGCCTTTTTGCTGGGGGGAATTTGAAGCTGTAACAAAGTTGTGTCACAATAAAGGGTTACCTGAACTTACCGCCAGGCTCAGACTCTCATTGAAGGCTTTGAGCTTCAAATGGTTTTTGTTTTAAACCTGTTGATTTCTTTCAGCCTCCTGCACTAATTTTCCAATGTCGTGTATCAGATGGAGCAGTGAATGAGTAGCTAGTATCGTTGGAAATTGCAAATATTTCAGGAGTGCAGGTACTGTGTCGTTTTATCGGCATTGTAAAGTTTACTGGCAGCACCAGGAGGTATGGGCTGTGTTAATTAGAAATGATGTGGAGTTGCTGGTGTTGGACTGAAGTGGATAAAGTTAAAATCTACACAACTCCAGGTTATCGTCCCAACAGATTTATTTGGAAGTGCTAGCTTTCGGAGCGCTGCTCCTTCATTGGGTAGCTGTTGAGCAGGATCATAAGACACAGAATTTATCGCCAAACATTACAGTGTCATGCAGTTGATAAGATTTCCTGAACCAGTCCAGTTGCAATTCAGTCTTTCATCTTTTAGAATGGGTTGCAGGTTTCGGTTCATTAACATGTATATCCCAGAATTACTTTTAAGTCACATTCTCCCGATGACTTAAGATGTTATAAAATTAGGTGACATCTCAGCTCAGACAATGCAAGAAAGGTGTGAGGTTCAAGTCTGTCTGTATCCCAGTCCTGAGTCACACATGTTCTATTTCCAAAGTAGGAATTTATAAAATATTACATAGATTGACTGCCTGCAGATTGTGTTTTGCTCAAATAGCACAATGTATCTGCAAATGCAAATTCACTGCATAGGTTTGTGTGTGTGTGCGCGCATGAGAGAGACAGTGTGTGTGTTTGCATGTGCATGCTTGATAAAGTGTGTCGATGCAATGGAGTATAAGCCTGTGAGAAGGTGTGTGCATGGATTTGAGTGTGGGAGGTGTATGTGTGTGAGAGAGGGTCTGCGTGACTGGGTGTGTTTGTGTGCGTGTGGGAGTGAGAGACAGTGTTAAGTGCAGTGAAGGTCCCGGTTGAGACCGTCCTCATGGGTTCCAAACTTGCCTATCGGCCTCTGCTTGGCCAGTAGAAACAATTAATCAGTTACTGGGTGGCATGGTGGCTCGGTGGTTAGCAGTGCTGCCTCGCAGCACCAGGGATCCAGGTTCGATTCCCACTTTGGGCAACTGTCTATGTGGTGTTGGCACATTCTCCCCAATGCTTGCATGAGTTTCCTCCGGGTGCTCCAGTTTCCTCCCACAATCCAAAAGATATGCAGGTCAGGTGAATTGGCCATGCTAAATTCCACATAGTGTTGGGTGCGTTAGTCACGGGTAAATATAGGGAGGGGAACGGGTCTGGGTGGATTACTCTTTGGAGGGTCAGTGTGGACATTTTGGGCCAAAGGGCCAGTTTCCATACTGTATGGAATCAAATCTAATCTACACGTACACACATTGGAGCGGGCAGGGTGAGACTTGTCTTTCACTTTGCAGAAGGTGGGAGGTTCTGGATGCTGTGATTTAGGGTAAACACACGCTGGAAGACCTTTGGCTCAGAGAGATGGAGTTGGAAGCCAGGCTGCAGAGATGTCACGGGGAAAGTTAACCGGACACTTTATTCCAGAAGATAGTCATTCCCCTCTGGACAGAGCCTTCTGATTAGGTCATTGGACAGGCTCAGAAGGGTGAGAGTGTGAATCACACAGGTAAAGGGGATCTGAGATTGGGCAGCGGGGAGGAGCTAACTGGCTGAGTGGTGGGAGGGGGGGCGCTGGGGGTAAGGGGCAGAATATTGACAGGTGATTGTCGTCTTTCTCTGCAGTTAGCAGCAGGAGGCCAGATGGCATCGGTGTCTGGCACCAGGTTCAGGAACCGACGTGCTCAGGACAGGAGAAGTGGGAAAGGGAGGCTGCAGTGGGTGTGGTCCACAAATCTCAGGAGGGGAGAGCTTCTGCTGAGGGCGCATGAGAAGTCAGAAGCTATGAAGACAAAGCAGAACATCAAAGCTCTGGGTGGCATGATGGCTCAGTGGTTTGTACTGCTGCCTCAGTGCTGGGTTTGATTACAGCCTCAGGTGACTTTGGTACATTGTCCCCCTTGTGTCTGCATGGGTTTCCTCCAGGTGCTCCAGTTTCCTCCCATAGTCCAAAGATCTGCAGTTTAGGGTGGATCAGCTGTGCTGAAATGTCCAGGGATATGCATTTTCGGGTGTGTAAGCCATGGGGAACTGCAGGGTTTTATGGTAAGTGCGTTGGTCTGGTGGGATGCTGTTTGGAAGATCAGTGTGAGGTGAATGGGCTGAATGGCCTGCAGGGATTATGTGATTCTACTGCTTTAGCCATTTGTATATTGAGAAATGATTACTGTGGTCCTGGGAAAGGTGGGATTTGTAGTGTCACTGTCCTCTGTCCATTCTCTTTCTGTCCCCCGGTCCATTTTCTCTCTCTTGACACCCACCCTCAGCTCCTCCTCCCCCCCCCCAACCATTCTCTTTCCCCACCACCTATTATTTCTCGTGCCTCCATCCCTCTTTGTTCGCTGTATCAAGCCCTTCTAAGAAGAGAGAGACAGATGGTGATGACTCTACCTGGGAGATGGGGGTGCACAAGAAATGGCTGATCTTTAACATTGAGAATAGCTACTCAGAAACAACATTAAAGCATGTTCAATTCTATTTTTAAAAAAGCTGCAGGCATCCTTCTGAAACTTGCGTTGAAAAATGTGCAGTCTGGCCACAGTTGAGGACAGGCTGTAAGGGGTGAGTTGCCCATTCTAATATTGTCAAATTGGTTCTGATTATGAAGAAATAGAGTCATGGAGCATGGAATGAAACAGTTTGGTCTGTGCCGACCAGATATCCTAAATTAATCTACTCCTATTTGCCAACACTTAGCCCAAACCCCTTTAAACCTTCCTATTCGTACACCCATCCAGATGCCTTTTAAAAGTTGTAATTGTACCAGCCTCCACTCCGGTAGCTCATTCAATACATTTACCATCCTCTGCGTGAAACAAGTTACCCCTTAGGTCCCTTTTAAACCTTTCCCCAATCACCCAAAACTAATGTCCTCTCGTTCTGGCATTTCTTGACGCAAATTAAATGTCTCACGTTTTTTCTCTCCTTTGGTCCCTCATCTTTCCCCACTCAACCTAAACCTAACCCTCCAGTTTGTGACTCCTCTAACCGAGGGAAAAGATATACAAAATATATACAAAAGATATACAATGTCGAGCCACAGGGGGGAAAAAATTGTGGTTCAACTTTTTTTTCCTCCGATTGGCATTTGGACACTTCAAATCTGTCAGTAACGTAAGCGTCTCTGAAGAGCATAATGCGCATGCCCCTCGGTGTCAGCAAGCACTGCGCATGTCCGCTGGTGTCAGCAAAAGACTGTGCATGCTCCTGGTTGTACACACAAACGACTCATGACCTACTTTTGATGTACCAATAGGGAACTCGGGAGGACCGGAAGGTGTCTTGTCCTCCTGCCAATCAGAGCACCGCTATTGCCTGAATGCGGAAGTTGGACAATGAGCTTCTGAAGTTGCTGCTGCTGCTGCTGTCTCTCTGAATGAAGATTGAGCTTTACCCCAAACTGCAACTTTCTTCCTCTGTCCAACAACTGTGAGTACAGCACTCTCTTTTCTCGCCATCTGTTCCACTTTTTTTTTCATTCTGGCGTTCAATTGTTGACTTGCAACAACTGAAAGGAAAGGGAGTGAATTCAGGGAGGGGACAGAGTGTGGTGCTGGAAAAGCATAGCAGGTCAGGCAGCGTCCGAGGAGCAAGAAAATCGATGTTTCGGGCAAAAGTCCTTCATCAGGAATTTTCCTGTTCCTCAGATGCTGCCTGACCTGCGTGCTTTTCCAGCACCACACTCTCGACTCTAATCTCCGGCATCTGCAGTACTCACTTTTTTGTCTAGAAATGTTGATCCAGATCTGTGTCTCAATTGGCAAACACATGGCAAATGCATTACCATAATGTGATAATATAGCCTTTGCTGTGGAAAGGAGGTGCATTGTTTTAATGGTGACATGTTGGGATATGGAGAAAGTGAGGAGTGCCAATGCTGGAGATCAGAGTTGACAAGTGTGGCCCTGGAAAAGAACAGCGGGTCAGACAGCATCCGAGGACCAGGAGAGTTGACGTTTTGGACACGAGCCGTTCATCAGGAATGTTATGTGGATGTACAAAGAGGTTTCAATGTCTTTCTACACCAGTCAATACCCGTTGTCAGACAGGTGCACTAAGCAGTCAGCAGGGCAAATGGTTTATTAGCAAGAGGAATTGAGTTCAGAAATGGGGTGGGGCCTTCCTGCGGTGAGGGGGTCATTGAATATATTCAAGGCTGAGTTCATCTGATTTTTGAACAACAATGAAGTGGATGGTTATGAGGGAACAGAAAAAAATGGTTTTAAGAACAGTTACAGAATCATACAGCACAGAAACAGATACTTGATTTCATGCTGACTATATTCATAAACTAAACTAGTGCTACCTTGTTTGGCCTATATATCTCTGAACCTTTCCTATTCATAAGAGCAGAAATTAAGCCATTCAGCCCACTGGGTCTGCGGCTGATAAGTGTCTCAGCCCCATTCTCCTGTTTTCTCCCTGTAACCCTCAATCCCCTTGATACTCAAGAACTGTTTCTGTCTCAGTGTTAAATATCCTCAGTTACCTGGCCTCCACAGCCTTCTGTGGCAATGAATTCCATCAGTTCACCATTCTCTAGCTAAAGAAATTTCTCCTAATCTCCGTTCTGAAATGTCTTCCCTTTACTCTAAGGCTGTGCCCTCGGCTGCTAGTCTCTCCTTCCAATGGAAACATCTTCCCAACATCAACTCGTCCAGGCCATTGAGTATTCTGTTTGTTTCAGTTAGATTCCCCTGAGTGTGACCCTGTTAATCAGCATGAACCAGACCCTTCAGGATGAGGTACAGCAGGGATTAGGGTCAATAAAGTGAGAATGGAGGGAGTGTGTGGGATGGAGATTTTGAACTTCCAGGGAATAAGAATTACAGAGAGTTTGCTATAAATTAGAATTGATTGGATGGGGCAATGGGCCAGGGAGTGGCAGATGGAGATTAATTTAGGGAAATGTGATGTTTGCATTATGGTAAGGCAATCCAGGCAGGACAGTTAAGGGAGTGTTTCAGAACAAAGAGACCTTGGAGTGCAGGTTCATTGTTCCTTGAAAGTGCAGTCTCAGGTAGCCAGAACAGTGAAGAAGGCATTTTGTATGCTTTCCTTTATTAGTCAGAGCATTGAGTATCGGAGTTGGGAGGTCATGTTGTGGCTGTACAGGACATCGGTTAGGCCACTTTTAAAATACTGCATTCAGTTCTGGTCTCCCTGCTACAGGAAGGATGGTGTGAAACTTTGAAAGGGGTCAGAAAAGACTTGAAAGGCTGTTGTCAGAGTTGGAGGGTTTGATCTACAGAGAGAGGCTGAATCGGTCAGGGATATTTTCCTGGAGCATCGGATGCTCAGGGGTGACCGTATAAATATGTATAAGGAGCATGGATAGGGTGAATGCAAAACTAGAGAGCATATGTTTGAGGAGAGAGGGGAATGATTTAAAAGGGACATGAAGGGCAACTTGTTTCACGCAGAAGGTGGTGCATGTATTGAATGAGCTGTCATAGGAAGGGGTGGAGCCTGATACAATTACAGCATTTAAAAGGCATCTGGATGGGTACAAGAATAGGAAGCATTTAGAGGGATATGGGCCAAATGCTGGTAAATGGGACGAGATTAAGTTAGGATATCTGGGCGGCACATATGAGTTGGACTGAAGGGTCTGTTTCTGTGCTGTATGACTCTCTGGGTCTTTGGTGAAACCAGAGTGTCATTGTGAAGACTGGACTTTCAGAGCAGCCTTCAAAGATGTTTTGTCCTTACTGGGAGCAGAAGAAGTTACAATGAAATCTTTCATTTGAGACAGCAAAAGAGTGAGTGAGTACATCTGAGATTTTGTGGAAAGTGGGATTTCATTGCACTGTGGGGATGAAACCCTACCCTATCCAGTCATTTCTGCTGGTGGGTGAGACCAGACCTCAAGATTAGTTGGAGTAGATTTAGGATAGAGATGAGGAAGAACTGTTTTTCCCAGAGAATCGTGAATCTATGTAATTCTCTGCCCAGGGAAGCAGTAGAGGCAGCTTAATTGAGTATATTCAGGACACAGTTAGATGGGTTTTTGCATGGTAACGGTATTAAGGGTAGTTGGGACAATGCAGGGAGGAGAAGCTGAGACAATGGAGAGATCAGTCATGATCTAAATGAATGGCGAAGCAGGCTCGACAGGACAAATGACCTACTCCTGCTTCTATTACTATGAATCTCTAACCCTGCACTTCCCATGGCTAACCCACCTAACCTGCACATCTCTGGATACTATGGGCAATTTAGCATGGCCAATCCAAATCCAGGCCAGTGGGCAATACAGTGATGTGAAAAATGAACATCCGAGAATGACAGAAAGACATGGAGAGTAAATGTCCCAGCAATCAAAACTGGATTCTAAAGATCACAAAAACTGAAACTAAAAATGGTATGTCTGAATGTGTGCTGCATTGCAGCAAAAGCGAATGAATTGACTGCACACGTTGAAGGGAACTCCTTCAATTAAAATATGGGACTCCTTACAGAGATATGGCTCCAGGATGACAAGGATTGGATCCTCAATATTGAGGAGGTGATCAAATGGAAAGCAAGATAAAGGTAGAGGGTTAGCACAGGTAATCAAAGCACTGATCACAGGGTAATCTGGTGTCAGCTCAGATTTCAGGTCCTGATTTCTCACCTCTCCTGGATTTCTGCTGACGCTTTGGACCCCCTTTTTTTTTACACCTTCTGGAACAATAAGTCAATCCAGACCCACAATCTCCCAGCCTGTTAACCATCCAGACACCGAGTGTAGTCATAGCAGGGAATAAAACAAGAAATGTGAACCAAAATTAGAAATAAGTAGGTGCTTTTGCTTAATATTGTTCAATAGGACGTAAACCAGAAATACTATTCTCCCTGGATTCCTACAGTGCCTTATTTGAGGAATTCTCTCACCCTTACATCGAGCTATTAGTCCCCACTATGATCTACAACAATATTTATACCATCAGAAAAAAAAGTATCTGTTGTCAAATTCACATAGAGATATACAGCATGGAAACATACTTTTTCTCTCTCTCATGCACACACATGCACAAGTCCATGGGGGTGAATTTGTGTTTGCAGAATGATATTTGCATATGCATTCTATTTTCCTCAAAAAATGCACAATCTGCAGGCAGTTAATATATGTAATATTTTGTAAATTTCACATTGGAAATGGAACCAGTCTGACACTAGACTGGGATACAGACAAATTCTGACCTTACACCTTTAATGCATTGTTTGAGCTGAGGTGTCTCCTTTTGTTATAAAGTTATCCTGAGAAGGTGCCTTACAGGAAGTTCTGGGATTTACATATTAATGGTATCTGTAATCCATTGTAAAAGATGAAAGACTTAACGATCCAGGTTTGTTCAATATATCATTTCAATGCCAGGACACTGTAATGCTTTTCCAGAAATTCTGTGTCTTATGATCTTACACTCCACAGCCACCTGATGAAGGAGCAGTGCTCCAAATGCTAGTGCTTCCAAATAAACCCATTGGACGATAACCTGGTGTTGTGCGATTTTTAACTTTGTCCAGGTAAGGTTTGATTGGCCAGGTCAAATTACACATAGTCCCCAGGGATGTGCAGGTTAGGGTGGATTGGCGATGCTAAATTACCCACAGTGCCCAGGGATGTGCAGGTTAGATGTGTTAGTCAAGGGGTAAATGTAGAGCAATAGGAGTAGGGGAATAGGTGTGGTGAGGTTGCCATTCGGAGGTTGGTGTGGACTTGTTAGAACAGTGAGGGTTGTGTGAAGAGAAGGGATTTTTGTTAACTGTTCAGGAAGAGGGGGGAGGGGGGAAGCGGTGGGTGGAGTGCGGGGGGGAAGTAATTTGTTCACTTGTAGCAACTAGAGTGAACCCAGGGAGGGAGCAGACTCTGTAAACTCAGATATGTGTCTTAATTACCCAGGGAAGGAGGGTTGGAAGGATAGGGTGTTGCTGTTTTCCCTAGTGCATCAGAGTGTGAGGAGTAACCTGATAGACTTTTTTTAAAATCATGAGGGGCATGGATTGGGTAAATAGACGAGGTCTTTTCCTTGGGATGAGGAGTCCAGAACTCGAGGGTAATAGATTTAAGGTGAGGACAGGGGGAGGGAGACTGCAAAGAGACCTAAGGGGCAACATTTTCACGCAGAGGATGGTGCATGTATGGAATGAGCTGCCAAAGGAAGTGGTGAAGGCTGGTACAATGACAACATTTAAAAGTCATCAGCATGAGTGTATGAAAAGGAAGGGTTCAAAGGGATATGGGCAAAGCGCTGGCAAATGGGACGAGATTAATTTTGGATATCAGGTTGGGCACAGAAGAATTTGACCGAAGTGTCTGTTTCTGTGTTGTACATCTCGATGACTGTGGCTTTCCACAAAAGTTTGTCATGTCTGTATGTTCAGTTTCTCTCTGGTGGCGGTGTCAATGCCTTGATGTCTCATTTTGCTTTCCCCCCCACTTCCTGGGAATGTTAACCATTTTGTGTCTGGTTGTTCTTCAAGAACCTGCATTGCAGGTTCACCCTGAATTGACATTTTTTTGCTTCCCAAAATCCGACCTCACTCTCAGCAATATCCCAGTGTAGTGAAAGATATTAAATTTCAGGTGGAGTTATCCAAAACTCAGAGATGTCAGTCTTGACGTTTTTGCTTTTCTGCCCCTATAAGACCCTGAATCAACACCTTCAGGAGAATGAGTTAGAGTGGAGGGCGGGAGAGAGAGAGTGTGGGATAGTGCTTTCAATTTTGTGGAATAACAACACAAACAAATTGCTTGTTCTGAATTTTTATTCTGGACTGACAGTAATGAATTTTGTAATCTCTTTTGACAGAGTATTTGAAGATATGAAGACGGAAGTTTCAAAATCAACAGATGAAGACCTTATGCCCAAAATGTCGACTCTCCTGCTCCTCAGGTGCTGCCTGACTTGCTGTGCTTTTCCAGTGCCGCACTTTTCGATACTGACTCTCCAGTGTCTGCAGTCCTCACTTTGACGTCAATGTCTGACAGTCACTCAATCCATCGGGACCACAACCATTTTTGACTGATTCTGTGAGAAGGAGCAAAACGTTTTGGTTCCTGTTTCAGTCCGTTCTCGGCATCAGTGGGACTGGACGAGAGACCCTACTGTTGGAGTGCACGGAGTGTGGAGCCTGAAACAGTTATAAGGCCTGGGAAGAGGAATTCACAGAGGGGAGGAGCTCTACACGTGTTGTGTGCGGCTGAAGCTTTGGCCATGGAGAAACCAGAGGAATCCCGCCCCGTGGAGAAACCGTGGAAGTGTGGCGACTGTGGGAAAGGCTTCCGTTTCCCATCTGCTCTGGTGATTCATCGTCGCAGTCACACCGGGGAAAGGCCATTCCCCTGCAGAGAGTGTGGGAAGGCCTTCAGCAATTCCTCCGACCTGGTGAGGCACCGGCGGGTCCACACCAGGGAGAGGCCCTTCAGCTGCTCCGAGTGTGGGAAGGCCTTCAGCAATTGCTCTGACCTGTTGAGGCACCGGCGGGTCCACACAGGGGAGCGGCCCTTCAGGTGCTCCGCATGCGGGAAGGGCTTTACCCAGGCATCCACCCTGTTGGCCCACCGGCAGGTCCACACTGGGGAGAGGCTGTTCCTCTGCACCGAGTGCGGGAAGGGCTTCAGCAATTCCTTCGCCCTGCTGACCCACCAGCGGGTCCACACAGGGGAGAGGCCATTCCCCTGCACAGAGTGCAGGAAGGGCTTCAACAGTTCCTCCGACAGGCTGAAGCACCAGCGGGTCCACACGGGGGAGAGGCCCTTCAGCTGCCCAGAGTGCAGGAAGGGCTTTACCCAGGCCTCTGACCTGCTGAGGCACCAGTGGGTCCACACAGGGGAGAGACCATTCACCTGCTGTCAGTGCGGGAAGAGCTTTAGCCGCTCCTCCCACCTGCGGAGGCACCAGAGAGTTCACATGCCATCGCAGGGAGTTTAAAGCAGTGACGGCTGAGTGCCTTTATCGACTGGACTATCAACCCAGTTCTGGGAGCTGCCAAGGCTGATGGCGGAATTGGAATTCGGTTAGATTCTGAACTCCAGATTTCTAACAATGAAACAATTGTCAGGGAGGGGAGGGGGAACCCCCATCTGATTTACTCACAACCTTTTAAGGGAAGGAAACTGCTAATGTGGGAACGGATTCACTCACTTGTCCCAGTGCATCCTTTACCCGAGCTGGCTTACACGTGACTCCAGACCCACAGCAGTCTGGATGACTATTCTGCACTCCTTTCCCCCTCCCCACCCGATGAGGGGGGAGAAACTTACTTGGAGACAAGGTATGGGTTTAAATTGGTGCATGAGGCAATACTTCTAGTTTATGGCTATACTAAGGATCCAATTTCAAAAGGACAACTCTGTGCTGACAAATAGTAAAGAAAGTGGGGGTGAGGGGGAGAGAAGTGTGTGTGCTTTGAGCTTGAGCTGTTTTTTTAAAAAAAGATACTTTTTCTAGACCTTTTTGCTGGGGGGATCTGAAGCTGTAACAAAGTTGGGTCGCAATAAAGGTTACCTGAACTTACTGCCGGGCTCAGACTCTCATTGAAAGCTTTGAGCTCCAAGAGGTTTTTGTTTTAAAGCTGCTCATTTCTTTCAGCCTCCTGCACTAAGTTTCCAATGTCATGTATCAGATGGAGCAGTGAATGAGTAGCTAGTATCATTAAAAATTATAAAGTTTTTAGGAATGCACGTACTGCGTTGTTTTATCAGCATTGTAAAGTTTCCTGGCGGAAGTATGGACTGTGATCACTAGAAACGTTGTGGAGGTGTCACTGTTGGACTGATGTGCACAAAGGTAAAATCTCACAACACCAGGTTATAGTCCAACAGGTTTATTTGGAAGCACTAGCTTTCAGAGCACTGCAGTGAAGCAGGATCAGAAGACACAGATTTTATAGCAAAAGATCACAGTTTCATGCAACTAATAGGATGTATTGAACAAACCTTGATTGCTGTTAAGTCTTCCATCTTTTCGAATGGGTTGCAGGTTTCTGTTCATTTAATATATAAATCCCAGAACTACTTTTAATTCAGGTTCTCAAGATGACTTAAGGTTTTATAAAAATAGGTGACATCTCAGCTCAGACAATGCATGAAAGGTGAGAGGTTCAGTCTGTCTGTATCCCAATCTTGAATCAGACTGGTTCTATTTCCAAAGTATGAGTTGATAAAATATTACATGGATTGATTGCCTTCATTAACTGCCTGCCGATTTTTCCACAAAAAGCACACATTGAATCTATCTGCAAATATGATACTGCAAACGCAAATTCGTCCCATGGACTTGTATGTGCGTGCATGAGAGTAGTGTGAGTGTGTGTTTTTGCATGTGTGTATGATGGAGTATGAGCCTGTGAGAGGGTGTGTGCATTGGTGGATTTGTGTGTGTCTGAGAGAGACCGTGAGTGTAGAGTGTAGTGGGGTCACCCAAGGTTATCCTCTTGGGTTCTGAACTTGGCCATCAACCTCTGCTCAGTCACTGGAAACAGTTAAGCAGTGACACAACACACATCGGAGAGGACAGAGTGGCACTTGTCTCACAGAAGGTGGGAGGCTCTGGATGCTATCATCCAGGGTAAACACGCTGGAGAACCTTCGGCTCAGATTCAGCTGGACGCCAGGCTGCAGACACGGTGGTGGTGGTGGGTGGGGGGATCTTAACCGGACACTTTATTCTGGGAGACGGTCATTGCCCTCCGGACAGCCTTCTGATTGGGTCAGGGATTGTCTCCGTTCTCTGCAGTTGCCAGCAGGAGGCCAGATGATATTGGTGTCTGCCTGGTGCCAGGATTCAGGAACCGATAAGAAGAGGGAGAGAGAATGGATGGTGATGACTCTACCTGGGAAATGGCTTATTTTTAAAATTAAGAATAGCTAAAATGATATATTCAGAAACATTATTAAAGCATGTTTAATTTTATAAAAAACCTGCAGACATCTTTAGAAACTCGGATTGAAATATGTGCAGTTAGGCCACAGCTGAGGACAGGCTGTAATGGGTGAATGGCCTATTCCTAGTCTTGTGAAATTGGCTCAGACTATGTCGAAAAAGAATCATAGAATTGTAGAGCACAGAAACAAAGCCTTTGGTTCTGACCGAACAGATATCCCAAATTAACCTTGTCTCATTTGCCAGCACTTTGCCCATATCCCTGTAAACCTTCCTGTTCATGTCCCCATCCAGATACCTTTTAAATGTTGTAATTGTACCACTTCCTCTGGCAGCTCATTCAATTTACACACCACTCTCTGTGTGAAACAAGCTGCCCCATAGGACACTTTTAAGTTTTCCCCCCTCGCCCTAAAACTAATGTTTTCTACTTCTGGACCTCCCCACCCCAGGGGAAATACCTTGTCTATTTACATTATCTATGCCCTTCATGATTTTATAAACCTCTATAAGGTTACCCCCTCAGCCTCCAATACTACAGGGAAAACAGTCCCAGCCTATTCAGCCTCTCCCTGGAGCTCCAAACCTAACAACATCCTTATAAGTGGGCGGCCCGGTGGCACAGTGGTTAGCACTGCTGCCTCACAGCGCTTGAGACCCGGGTTCAATTCCCGCCTCAGGCGACTGACTGTGTGGAGTTTGCCCGTTCTCCCCGTGTCTGCGTGGGTTTCCTCCGGGTGCTCTGGTTTCCTCCCACAGTCCAAAGATGTGCAGGGTCAGGTGAATTGGCCATACTAAATTGCCCGTAGTGTTAGGTAAGGGGGTATGGGGGGGTATGGGGTGGGTTTCGCTTCGGCGGGTCGGTGTGGACTTGTTGGGCCTGTTTCCACACTGTAATCTAATCTAAAAAAAAGTCGTTTCTCAACCCTTTCAAGTTTCACAACATTCTTCCCACTGAGTGATCCAATAGGCTGTGAGCAATCTATTTTTGTTGTGGTGTAAGGGAGGGTATTTCTTAAGGACAATTAACTTTCACACGGTTTTTCTTTCTAATCCGAAGTCCCTCAAATTTTCCCCCATTTACCCTAAACCTATGCCCTCTCTTTTAGGACCCCCAACCCCGGGGAAGAGATATACAAAAGTTGAGCAGCCAAACAAATGCAAAAGGGCTAAGAAGTCGAGCCACAGATGGGAAAAGAAAGTGGCTCCAGCCTTTTTTTCTCCTATTGGCAATTGGACACTTCAAATCTGTCAGCAATACCACCTCCCAGGGTCTCCAGCGTCTCTGTGGCAGCAAGCACTGCGCATGCTCCTCGGAGTCAGCAAGAAAACTGCGCCAGCTGCTCGGTGTCCGCGCACGCGGCTCGCGCCCTTCTTTTGATGGACCAATAGGAGGCACTGGAGGACCGGAAAGAGACTGGTCCTCCTGCCAATCAGAGCGCCGCTATTGTCTGAATGCGGAAGTTGGAACATGAGCTTCGGAAGTTGCTGTTGTTGCTCCTCTCTCTCTCTCTGAATAAAGATTGAACTTCACCCCATACTGCAACCTCCTTCCTCTGTCCAACATCTGTGAGTACGGCACTCTCTTTTCTCACGTCGATTCTCCTGTTCCCTAGATGCTGCCTGACCTGCTGCGCTTTTCCAGCAACACATTTCCAACTCTCTTTTCTCACCCTATTTTCCGTTTCTTTTCTAAATTCTGAGATTCAATTGTTGACTTGCAGCAACTGAAAGGAAATGGGGTGAATCGGGGGTTGGGGGAACAGACTCTGCACACGTTGGTCCAGGTCTGTGTCTCCATTGGCAAACGCGTTACCACAATGTGATGATTTTGCCTTTGCTGTGGAAGAAAATGCAGAAAAAAAGGTCATTTGTTTAAATGGTTATATATTGGGATGTGGAAAAAGTGGGGGCTACACATGCTGGAGATTAGAGTTGAAAAGTGTGGTGCTGGAAAAGCACAGCAGGTCAGGCAGCATCCGAGGAGCAGGAGTGTTGGTGATGTGGACACGAGCCCTTCACCAGGAATGATGTGTGGATGTACAATGGGGTCTCGGCAACTTTCCACACCAGTCACTGCCAGTTGTCATACAAGTGTAGCAAGCAATCAGCAAGGCGAGTGGTACATTAGCAAGAATTCAGAAGTTGGGATGGCTTTCTGCGATCAGGCAGTCATTGAATATATTCAAGCCTGCGTTCATCTGATTTCTGAACAACAAAGAAGTGGATGGTGATGGGGGAAGGCAAAAATAATGGTTTTAAGACCAGTACAGAACAGTTACAGAGTCATACAGCACGGAAATAGACACTTCAGTCCAGCTAGTCCATGCTGGCTGTATTCATAAACTAAACTAGTCCCATGTAGTTTGGCTCATATCCCTTTGAACCTTTCCTACTCATGTACTTATCTAAATGTCTTTTAAATGTTATTACTGTACCTATATCCACCACTTCCTCAGGACATTGATTCCACACACAAACCACACTCTTTCAAAAGAAAGGTGTTCCTCATCTTTTTTTAAATCTTTCTCCTCTCTCCTTAAAAGTTTGCTCCCTAATCTTGAAACCCCCACCAGAAGGCAACAGCACCAGCCACTCACCTCATTGACACCCCTCTTGGTTTTATAAATTTCATAGGTAACCTCTCAACTTCCTGTCCCTCAGTGGAAAAATGTCCCAGCCTATCCACCTAGATGTAGGCATATTCATATCCAGTTATGATCTGTTCAGTGCTGCTGCATGCTCAAAAGACCAAATGGCCTACTCCTGCTCCCAATTCTCTCTCACTCTGCGTCCAAGACAGCAAGAGACCATAAGACACAGGAGCAGAAAGTAGGCTATTCAGCCCATCAGGTCTGCTCATACCACACAATTGTGGCTGATATGTTTCTCAACCCCATTCTCCCACTTCCTCTCCATAACCCTTGATACTCAAGAACTTATCTATCTCAGTCTTAAATATCCCCAGTGACTTGGCCTCCACAGCCTCATGTGGCAGTGAATTCCATGGATTCACCACTCTCAGGCTGAAAAGTTTCTCCTTATCTCCCTTCTAAAAGGTCTTCCCTTTTCTAGTCTCTTTCAGGTCCTGGTCTCGCCCACCAATGGAAACATCTTTCCAACGCCCACTTTGTTTAGGCCTTTCAATGTTCTGTATGTTTCAATTGTATCTCCCCGAGTGAGAGTGTGGGCCTGTTATGGACTAAGCCAGACCACTCAAAACATTCTTAAGCAGGCAGTCCCAGACCATAACTTTGTAATTTGATTTGGTAAGTGTACAGTGAAAATTATCTGGAGTAAGTTAGCTCAGTTGACTACTAGATTTTAAAACAGACAAAAATTTATTCTCAAAACTACACAATGAAACACAAAGATCAGAATAAAGAACCCCTACAACACTCAGCCTATCCAACGAGACTCAGTTATGCTGTTCTGAATATACAGTCCCAATAAGCCAACTCCCTTTGAAAACCAGTATAAATGGAACACATGCTTATAGGTTGAAATTGAGAGAGAGAGAGAGAGAGTTTCCACACAGCTCCCTGTTGAACTTACAGCCAGTTCAAGACTGAACTAAAACTGCTCAGCTCACTCCCCTTTCTTTATACAAGTCACTTCTAAAACATGACCAATTTGGCCTGAAGTCACATCTGTTTACATATAAACAAAAGGCCTCTCAAAATTCTTTTCATCTCTGTTCAAACCAGACTGAATGGAACCCGGCCTGTTTATTACCTCTCTGAAAAAAGTCATGGACAGAGTCTCCTTGAGCCAGGGAAAAGCTTTTAGTCAAAAACGGAACTACCTTTGTGACACCTGTTAATCAGCATGAACCAAACCCTTCAAGATGAGGTGCAGCAGGAATTAGGTTCAACAAAGTGAGAATGGAGGGAGATTGCGTTGGATGGAGATTTTCAGCTTCCAGGGAATAAGAGAGGAAAAAGAGTTTGCTGTGAATTAGAATTGATCGGATGGGCCAATGGGCTGAGGACTGGCAGATGGAGTTTAATTTAGAGAAATGTGAGGTATTGCGTTTTGGTCAAGCAATCCAGGTAGGACTGGCACAGTGGAGGGGAGTGTTGCAAAACAAAAAGAGACCTTGGAGTGCAGGTTCATAGTTCCTTGAAAGTGAGTCTTAGGAGGTCATGGAGTGGCTGTACAGGACATTGGTTTAGGCCACTTTTAGAATACTGTGTTCAGTTCTGGTCTCCCTGTTACAGGAAAGATGTTGTGAAACTTTGAAAGGGTTCAGAAAGGTTTTTCAAGGCTGTTACCAGAGTTGGAGTGTTTAAGACACAGGAAGAGGTTAAATAGGCCAGGAACATTTTCTGTGGAGCATTGGAGGTTGAGGGGTGACCTTATAGATGTTTATAAGGGGCAGGATAGGGTGAGTACCCAGACTAGGGGAGTCCAAAACTAGACGGCATTTGTTTGTGGTGAGAGGGAATGATTTAAAAGGGACCAGAGGAGCAATGTTTTCAAAGAGGGTGATGGAGTCTGATACAATTACTACAAAATTTCAAAGGCATCTGGATGGGGATATAAAGTGGAAGAGTTTAGGGGGATATGGGCCAAATGCTGGCAAATGATTTAGATTAATTTAGGATTTCTTGTTGGCACAGATGAGTTGGGTTGAAGGGTCTGTTTCTGTGCTTATGACTCTAATCATCTTCGGTGAAAGCAGATGTGTGGTTGTGAAGACTGGACTTTCAGAGCAGCTTTCAAAGATGTTTTGCCTTGACTGGGAACAGAAGAAGTTGCAATTAAATCTTTTATTTGTGAGACAGCAACTGAATGAGTGAATACATCTTGGAAAGTGAGAATTCATTGAACTGTGGGGATGAAGCCCTACCCTATCCAGTCATTTCTGCTGGTAGATGAGACTCTGACTCAATAGGGGGAATAGATTTAGGACAGAGATGAGGAGGAACTGCTTTTCCAGGAGAGTAGTGAATCTATGGAATTTTCTGCCAAGGAATCAGCAGAGGCAGCTTCATTAAGTATATTCAAGACACAGTTGGATGGGTTTTTGCAATGGTAGGGGAATTAAGGGTAGTTGGGACAATGGAGGTAGGAGTAGCTGAGACGATGGATAGGTCAGCCATGAGCTTAATGAATGGCTGAGGAGGCTCGATGAGCCAATGGCCTACTCCTGCTTCTATTACTATGGAACTATAACCCTGCATTTCCCATGGCTAACCCACCAAACCTGCACATCCCTGGACACTGGGCAATTTAGCATGGCCAATCCAAATCAAGGCTGGTGAGCAATGTCGTGATGTGGAAATGAACATCAGAGAATGCTAGAAAGGGACAAGGAGAGTAAATATACCAGCAATCAAAACTGGATTCTAAAGATCACAAAAATGGAAACTAAAAATGGTGTGTCTGAATGTGTGCTGCATTGTAACAAAAGCGAATGAATTGACTGCACACATTGAAGAGAATAATTATGATCTGTGACTCCTAATGGAGACATGGCTTCAGAATGACAAGGATTGGATCCTGAAAATTGAGGGGGGTCGTCAAATGGAAAGCAAGACAATGGGAGAGGTGCTAATGAAAGCACTGATCACAGGGTAATCTGGTGTCAGCTCGGATTTCAGGTCCTGGTTTCTCTGTCCTCTGTTGATTTTCCTGTTCCAACAGAGTAAAATGTGGGTCTGCTCTCAGCTCTGCTGGATTTCTGCTGAAGCTTTGACCCTACCCCCACCCCTTTACACCTTCTGGAACAATAAAACATTGTGAATTGAGACCCAACCCACAATCTCCCAGTCTCTCAAACCAATCAGACACAAGAGTGTAGTCATAGCATGGAATCAAACAAGAAAAATGAAACAAAGTTAAATATAGAGGTGCTCGTGCTTAATTAGATTAGATTCCTATAGTATGGAAACAAGCCCTTCCACCCAAAAAGTCCACACTGACCCTCCGAAGAGTAACCCACCCAGACCCATTCCCCTATATTTACCCCTATCTAATGCACCTAACATTATGGGCAATTTAGCATGACGAATTCACCTGACCTGCGCAACTTTGGACTGTGGGAGGAAACAGGAGCACTAGGTGGAAACCCACTCAGACCCGGGGAGAATGTGCAAACTCCACACAGAATCAAACCCAGGTCCCTTGTGCTGTGAGGCAGCAGTACTAACCACTGAGCCACCATGCTACCCCCAAATGTTTGTTCATTAGGAAGTAAACCAGAAATAGAGATTTCCCAGGATTCTTATACTGCCCTACTTGAGGAATACTCTCTCCCTTACATCTAACTATTATCACCCAGCTATGATTTACAACAATATTTACACCAACGTAAATAAAGCATTTGTTATCGTACAGACATAGAGATATACAGCACGGAAAGAGACTTTTTCTCTCCCTCATGCATGCATGCACACACGTAACTGACAGGAAGTTCTAGGATTTACATATTATTGATACCTGCAACCCATTCTAAACGATGAAAGACTTAATCCAGGTCTGTTCAATATATCATTTCAGTGGCAGGACACTGTAATGTTTTTCCATGAATTCTGTGCCTTATGATCTTATTCTCCACAATCACCTGATGAAGGAGCAGCGCTGTTAACACCAGTCCTTCCAAATCAACCTGTTGGGTGTTTGATTTTTAACTTTGTCCAGGTTAGGTTGGATTGGCCAAGCTAAATTACTCATAGTGCTCAGGGATGTGCATTAGTCAGAGCACTAGGGGAATGGGTGTAGGTGGGTTACCCTTCGGAGGGTCGGTATGGACTCCTTGGGCCGAGTGGCCAACTTCCACACTCTGGGAATTCTCTGAAAGGAAGGGATTACCCAATTGCAAACTGCAGAGCAGCGCAGGCGCAGTGCGCGGAGCTGTTGTCGGCCTTTCCCCGCCTCCTCGCTTTATCTATGACGTCATAACGCGGAAGTGACCCTGTCCGTTTCAGAGTGAAACTCCCTCCCTCTGGGCAACCCTTCATCCTGGGAGGGAGTGGGGATAAAATCTGTTCAGTTCGAGCAACTGGAGTGATTCCAGGGAGGGGGCAGACTCTGCAAACTCAGGAATGTGTCTTAATTACCCGGGTGAGGAGGGATGGGATGGGGCTGTTTTCCCTCCCGCGCCAGAGACTTAGGGGTGACCTTATAGACTTTTTATAAACGCATGAGGGGCATGGATAGTGTAAATATACAAGGTCTTTACCTTGGGATGGGGGAGTCCAGAACCAGAAGATAATAGGTTTAAGGTGGGGGGAAGATTTAAAAGGGATCTAAGGGGCAACGTTTTCATGCAGAATGTCATGTGTGTAAGGAATGAGCTGCCAGAGGAAATGGTGGATCTTGGCATCTGGATGGGTGTTTGAATAGGAAGGGTTCAGAGGGATATGGGCCAAGTACTGACAAATGGGACTAGATTGATTTTGGGTATCAGGTTGGCACGGAAGAGATTGACCGAAGGGTCTGTTTCTGTGCTGTGTATCTCTATGACTCTGGCTTTCTACTAATATATGTACAGTTTCTCTCTGGTGTCAGTGTTAATGCTTTGATGTCTCCTTTCCCCCCACTTCCCAGAGACGTTAATGTGAGAACCGAGAGAGAGAGAGTGAGATGGTGCTTTCAATTTTGTGGAATAACTAAAGAAAAGAAAGTAGAAATGCTTGTTCTGAATTTCTACCCTGGACTGACACTGATGACTTTTGTAACCTCTTTTTACAGAGTATTTGGCGATCTGAGGACGGAAGTTTCAAAATTAACAGATGAAGGGCTTATGCCTGAAACGTCGACGCTCCTGCTCCTCAGATGCTGTCTGACCAGCTGTGCTTTTCCAGCACTGACTGTCCAGTAACTACAGTCCTCACTTTGTTGTCAATGTCTGACTGCAACAATGTTTGACTGTGATTCTGTGAGAAGGAGCAAAGCTTTTTGGTTCCTGTTTGAGTACATTTTCAGCATCGGTGGGTCTGGGTGAGTGACCCTACTGTTGGCAGCGCACTGAGTGTGGAGCCAGAAACAGTTGTACAGCCTGGAAAGAGGAATTCACGGTGAGGAGGGGCTCTACACGCATTTGTGTACAGCTGAAGCTTCGGCCATGGAGAAACCTGAGGAATCCCACCCCGTGGAGGAATCGTGGAAGTGTGTCGACTGCGGGAAAGGCTTCCGTGCTCCATCTGCCCTGGAGATTCATCGGCGCAGTCACACCGGAGAGAGGCCATTCATCTGCCCCAGGTGTGGGAAGGCCTTCAGCAATTCCTCCGCCCTACTGAGGCACCGATGGGTCCACACCGGGGAGAGGCCCTTCAGCTGCCCCGATTGCGGGAAGGACTTCAGCTATTCTTCTGACCTGCAGACCCACCGACGGGTCCACACGGGGGTGAGGCGATTCTCCTGCACTGTGTGTGGGAAGGCCTTCAGCACCTCCTCCACCCTACTGACCCACTGGTGGGTCCACACTGGGGAGAGGCCATTCCCTTGTTCCGAGTGCAGGAAGGGATTCACTCAGGAGGGCAAGTTGCGGACGCACCAGCGGGTCCACACTGGGGAGAAGCCTTTCAGCTGCCCTGAGTGTGGGAAGGCCTTCAACGATTCCTCTGCCCTTCAGACCCACAAGTGGGTCCACACACAGGAGAGGCCTTTCCCCTGCACAGAGTGCGGCAAGATCTTCAGCAATTCCTCCTCCCTGCTGAAGCACCAGCGGGTCCACACAGGAGAGAGGCCCTTCAGCTGCCCCGAGTGTGGGAAGGGCTTTACCCAGGCGTCGGTCCTGCTGATCCACCAGCGGATCCACACAGGTGAGAAGCCTTTCTGTTGCCCTGAGTGTGGGAAGGGATTCCCTCAGATGGGCAACTTGCGCACGCACCAGCGAGTCCACACGGGGGAGAAGCCCTTCATCTGTCCCAAGTGCGGGAAGGCCTTCAGCGATTCCTCCACCCGACTGAAACACCAGCGGGTCCACACGGGGGAGAGGCCCTTCAGCTGTCCCGAATGTGGGAAGGCCTTTAGCAATTCCTCTGACCTGCTGAAGCACCAGCGTGTCCACACGGGGGAGAGACCATTCCCCTGTCCCGAATGTGGGAAGGCCTTCAGCGATTCCTCCGCTCTGGTGAAGCATCGGCGGGTCCACACGGGGGAGAGGCCCTTCAGCTATCCCGAATGTGGGAAGGGCTTTACCCGGGCAGCCACCCTGCGGAGGCACCAAGGAGTTCACGTGCCATCGCAGGGGGATTGAAGGAGCGACTGTCGAGTACCATTATGGACTGGGCTACCAACCCAGTTCTGGAACTCCCAGGTTTGAATCCCACCGCAGCAGATAGCGGATTTGGAATTCGGTCAGAAATCTGGAGGTCAGAATCTAACAATGAAACCATCGGGTGGGGTGGGGGGGGAAGCCCCATTCTGATTCAGTCACGTCCTTTTTAGGGAAGGAAACTGCTGTTGTGGCAAAGGATTCACTCAGTCATCGCAGCTGCATCCTTTACCTGGTCTGGCCTACACGTGGCTGCAGACCGACAGCAGTGTGGTTGACTCCACCTGCTTCGCCCCACTTCTTTCCCTCCCGGCACATGGGCGGGGAGAAACTTACTTGGAGACAAGGTCTGGGTTGAAATCGCTGAGTGAAGCAATACTTCCTCCGGGTTAAGGCTGTACCAAGGATCCAATTACAAAGGGACAAGTCAGTGGTGACCAATAGTAAAGAAAGTGGGGTGGGGGGCTGTGCTTTGACCTTGAGCTGTTAAAAAGCAGCTACTTTTTCAACACCTTTTTGCTGAGGTGATCTGGAGCTGTAACAAAGTTGGGTCACAATAAAGGTAACCTGAACTTACTGCTGGGCTCAGACTTTGAAAGCTTTGAGCTCCAACAGGTTTTTGTTTTAAAGCTGCTCATTTCTTTCAGCCTCCTGCACTAAGTTTCCAATGTCGTGTGTCAGATGGAGCAGTAAATGAGTATTGTTAGAAATTGTAAATTTTTCAGGAGTGTAGAGTGTGTCGTTTCATCGGCATTGTAAAGCTTACTGGCAGCACGGGGAGGTGTGGGCTGTGTTCGCGAGATATGATGTGGAGATGCCAGCATTGGACTGGGGTGGATAAAGTTAAAAATCACACAACACCAGGTTATAGTCCAACTGGTTTCTTTGGAAGCACTAACTTTCGGAGCGCTGCTCCTTCATCAGGTAGCTGTGGAGCAGGATCATAAGACACATATTTTATTGCAAAAATCACAGTGTCATGCAACTAATAGGATATATTGAACAAACCTAGAGTGCTGTTAGGAGAAAGTGAGGTCTGCAGATGCTGGAGATCAGAGCTGGAAATGTGTTGCTGGAAAAGCGCAGCAGGTCAGGCAGCATCCAGGGAACAGGAGAATCGACGTTTCGGGCATAAGCCCTTCTTCAGGAATGGGGAAAGTTTGTCCAGCAGGCTAAGATAAAAGGTAGGGAGGAGGGACCTGGGAGAGGGGCGTCGGAAATTTGATAGGTGGAAAGAGGTCAAGGTGAGGGTGATAGGTCAAACTGGGGTGGGGGCGGAGAGGTCGGGAAGAAGATCTCAGGTTAGGAAGGCGGTGCTGAATTTGATGGATTTGACTGAGACAGGGTGGGGGGAGGGGAAATGAGGAAACTGGTGAAATCCGAGTTCATCCCTTGTGGTTGGAGGGTTCCTAGCCTTGTGGTTGGAGGGTTTCTATTGCATCCTCTGTACCCGATGTGGCCTCCTCTATATTGGGGAGACAGGCCGGCTACTTGCGGAGCGTTTCAGAGAACACCTCTGGGACACCCGGACCAACCAACCCAACCACCCTGTAGCTCAACATTTCAATTCCCCCTCCCACTCCACCAAGGATATGCAGGTCTTTGGACTCCTCCATCGTCAGACCACAACAAAACGACGGTTGGAGGAAGAACGCCTCATCTTCCGGCTAGGAACCCTCCAACCACAAGGGATGAACTCGGATTTCACCAGTTTCCTCATTTCCCCTCCCCCCACCCTGTCTCAGTCAAATCCATCAAATTCAGCACCGCCTTCCTAACCTGAGATCTTCTTCCCGACCTCTCTGCCCCCACCCCAGTCTGACCTATCACCCTCACCTTGACCTCTTTCCACCTATCACATTTCCGACGCCCCTCTCCCAAGTCCCTCCTCCCTACCTTTTATCTTAGCCTGCTGGACAAACTTTCCCCATTCCTGAAGAAGGGCTTATGCCCGAAACGTCAATTCTCCTGTTCCCTGGATGCTGCCTGACCTGCTGCGCTTTTCCAGCAACACATTTCCAGCTAGAGTGCTGTTAAGCCATTCATCTTTTAGAATGGGTTGCAGGTTTTAGTTCGTTAATACGTAAATCCCAGAACTAGTTTTAAGTCATAGTCTTGAGATGACTTAAGGTTTTTATTAAAAAAGTGATATCTTAGCTCAGACAATGCATTACAGGTGTGAGCTTCGAATCTATCAGTATCCCAATCTTGAATCAGACTGGTTCTATTTCCAAAATAGGAATTTATAAGATTCTGTGCTTTTTGAGCAAAATTGAATGTATCTGCAAATATAATTCTGCCAAATTCACCCCATAGCGTTGTGCATATGTGTGCATGAGAGTGTGATTGTGTGCATGTCAGTTTGTGCATGCGAGTGTGCGTAAGACTGTGTGAACATTTGGTAGAGTGTGAGTGTGATGGAGTATAAGCCTGAGAGAGTGTTCGAGGGGGTGGGGTGTGTGTACATGTATGTGACTGAGAGAGGGAGCGTGTGTATGAGAGAGGTATGAATAAAAGCGAGCAGTTGCGTTTTGCTAAAACAAGGAAGGGCAGGACTTGTACAGTTAATGGTAGGGCCCTGGGTCATGTTGTAAAACAGAGACATTGGGGGAGTTAGGGTACATAGTTCTTTGAAAGTTGCATCATTGCTAGACAGGGAGGTTAAGAAGGCATTCAGCAGCATTGCCTCCACTGTTAACACCATTGAGTTGGGACATCTTGTTGAGGTACAGAATGTTGGTGAGGCCACTTTCCGGGTACTGAGTACAGCTCTGGGTGACCCTGTAAGAGGAAGAATACTATTAGAGAGGGTTTGGTAAAGATTTACCAGGACTGGAGGGTTTCAGTTGCAAGGAGAGGTTGGGACTTTTTTCATGAGAACACAGGAGGTTGAGGGGTGCGCTCACTGAGATTTATAAAATCATGGAGTGGAGGTAAGGTGAATAGAAAGGGTCTTCTTAGCGTAGGGGAGCTCAAAGGTGGGAGGATTTTTTTAAGGTGAAAAGAGAGGTGTAAAAGGAACTGGGGAGCAACATTTTGACAGAGGGTGGTTTACATGAGGAATGAACTTGCTGAGGAAGTGGGAGATGCAGGGACAGTTACAGCGTTTAAATTACATTTCGATGGGTACATGAAAAGAAAGGTTTAGAGGATTATGGGCCAAATACAGGCAAGTGGGATGAGTTCACTTTGAGAATCCATGGATGATTTGGACCAAAGGGTCTGTTTCTGTGCTGTATATCTCTCTGAATCAGAAGTGAAACCAGTAGAATTCTGAAAGGGGTTTGAAAGGATAGATGCAGATAAAATGTGCCTTTGTTGGGGAGGGTCACAGAATCCTGACAATGTGAAAGCAGGCCATTCGGCCCATCTATTCCACATTGGCCCTCCATACTGCAGAGGTTAAAAACAATGACTGCAGATGCTGGAAACCAGATTCTGGATCAGTGGTGCTGGAAGAGCACAGCAATTCAGGCAGCATCCGAGGACAGGCAAAATCGACGTTTCGGGCAAAAGCCCTTCATCAGGAATAAAGGCAGAGAGCCTGAAGCGTGGAGAGATAAGCTAGAGGAGGGTGGGGGTGGGGAGAGAGTGGCATAGAGTACAATAGGTCAATGGGGAAGGAGAAGAAGGTGATAGGTCAGGGAGGAGAGGGTGAAGTGGATAGGTGGAAAAGGAGCTGGGCAGGTCGGACAAGTCCGGACAGGTCAGGGGATCGAGTTTCTGGAGGTTAGAAGCTAGGATGAGGTGGGGGAAGGGGAAATGAGGAAACTGTTGAAATCCACATTGATGCCCTGGGGTTGAAGTGTTCCGAGGCGAAAGATGAGGCGTTCTTCCTCCAGGCGTCTGGTGGTGAGGGAGCGGCGGTGGAGGAGGCCCAGCACCTCCATATCCTCGGCAGAGTGGGAGGGGGAGTTGAAATGTTGAGCCACTGGGCGATTTGGTTGATTGGTGCGGGTGTCTCGGAGATGTTCCCTAAAGCGCTCTGCTAGGAGGCGCCCAGTCTCCCCAATGTAGAGGAGCAACGGATACAATAAATGATATTAGTGGATGTGCAGGTAAAACTTTGATGGATGTGGAAAGCTCCTTTGGGGCCTTGGATAGAGGTGAGGGAGGAGGTGTGGGCGCAGGTTTTACAGTTCCTGCAGTGGCAGGGGAAAGTGCCAGGATGGGAGGGTGGGTCGTAGGGAGGCGTGGACCTGACCAGTTAGTCACGGAGGGAACGGTCTTTGCGGAAGGCGGAGAGGGGTGGGGAGGGAAATATATCCCTGGTGGTGGGGTCCTCTGGATCCCATCCATACACACCCCCTTACTCCATATTTTCCATGGCTAATCCACCCGAACCTGCACATCTCTGGGCACTGTGGGTAATTTAGCACTGCCAATCCACCCTAATCTATAATTTACCTTCTCAAGAATGTAATCTAAGTACAGAGCTTTTCTAAGAAAAATGTCAGTCTGACTGGACATTGGGACACAAACAGAATTCACAACTCTCTTCGAAAAGCTCTGCATTTCAATGGCATTCTTGAGAAGGTAATTAAAACCAAACTCTGGGATTAACATACCAAAGAGCAGAAACCCATTATAAAAGATGAAAGATTTAATCTAAAATTGTTTAATGTATCACATTTCCATAATACTTGACTCCTTTGACTATAAATTCCGTGACCATGATCTCAATCTCCACAACCACCTGATGAAGGAGCAGTGCTCCAAAAGATAGTGCTTCCAAACAAATCTGTTGGATTATAACCTGGTGTTGTGTGATTTTTAACTTTGTCCATGGAAACTCACGAGTTGTGGGACTGGTAACAGTTGTCATTTTGTGATCTGTTCCAAGTGAAATTTATCCTCTGCTCAGGCACAGGTGAACAGTCTGTTCTTTGACTTTGGGGATGACCAGGCTGGCAGTTATTAAATGCTTATGTTAACCAGCAGAAGCAAACTGTAGATCAGCAATCGTTCCTCTTTAGCCCTGGTCATCCTGTTGGGTCAACAGAGAGAGAGAGGGAGAGGATGTCACATCTAAAGTGCATATAGAAAAGTTGTTTTGCTTGTTCAGTCAGTTGAGTTGGTTCTGCACTCAGATGAGAGTAGATACTGCTTTTAATGGATCATAATTAAACACTATGATGGAACACCTTAATTTCAAGGAACGCTGAAAGGGCAAATTGAGCTGTAACCTTGAAGAGAGATGTTTTTCCATTTCTAACCTTGGATACCCCAACTGAGACATTTTTACTGATAGCTCCATAATCATTTTACTGCTGGATTTTTTTCACGGCAAATAATTTCTGGGAGAAAATTTCTATCCTGGGAAGACAGGGAAATTTAAAGAAAAGGCTGTTAAAAGCATTTTAACTGTGGCCTCACGAGCTCTCGTGGGACAGTGCATTTGCTATAAACATTTCAGAGAAATTCTGTCTAACTGTTGGACTGAAAGTAGTTTCCCCATTGAATGTTAAACAGCTATTGAGAACATTGCACATTATAAAGTGCATTCCTAAGGAACGGAGGAGGATTGAACTTGCCAACGTGAACCACATTTTGCAGAGAGAGGACATTTCTCAGGATCGAAGAGGTTGATAGAAGTCAACAATTGTCAAATTATTTCATGAAAAGTACAGCTGGTATGGGGAGATGATTGGGGATCACAGAAGAGGAGTATCTGTAATGAGCACATAGAAACAAACCCTTCAGTCCAGGCCAACCAGATATCCTAAAGTAACCTAGTGACCTATTTGCCAGCATTTGGCCCATATCCCTCTGATTCCTTCCTTATTCATGTCCCCATCCAGATGCATTTTTTTTTCTTCAGAGAATACTTGGGTGAGAGCCAAGATATTGCTATTGCTCATCCTTTCCCTTCGTGCTAATTGTAGCTGGAGAAGCCTGAAATCTGAAAAGGATTTCCTGAAAAAAACATTGATTCAAGGTTGGGCTCAGTGATGGATTTTCTAAAGCTTTGCTATTGTAGTTTTCAATTTGCCAAAAAAACTTTCAGTCATTGTTGTCCAAGACAGAGTAGATATTCATTTAAGATATAATTGAGATATATATGTTCTTCACAATGTTTTTCCTTCATTACCAGTGATTGTCTGTCATTGGTACATTGAGCATCATCTTTTAGTGATTCAACAGATATGATTTGAATTGAATTCTGTAAGATGGTTTTGTATTTTATTTAACTTTGTGTTAAAGATTTCGTTTTCATGACTTTATTAAAATATCTTAATGTATTATAATGAAGCAGCTAATTTATTCTGAAATTATTTCAATTAGTTGGTCAATTGCCAAATAATAGCTGCATAACTGTTGTCAATATTAACACCCAGGAAAGCTATTTTGTTTAATATATTTGTAAAGATCTTATCAAAACTATAAAATTGTTTTTCATAGGAAATAAAATTTGCAATGTTTTATTAAATGGTTGAAAGTAACTTTGCACTTAATTGCTCTGTTTGGGATTAAACATTGTGACTTTGAAAGATTATTTTTATCAGAGTTTATGGTGAGTGTATTAACAAACGAATGTTGCCATTTTCTCTTGAATTACCTCAAGCTCAATTTGAAATTCTTGAATGAGTTGAGTAAGGGGTACAAAGTGAATATTTATTGCACTTTGCTGAAATTCTCTGCACTGCCAATGTATTTGATTAAACAAGATATGTATCTCTCTTGATAACTTTGTATTTCTTTGATATTTTATTTGTCAGTGCTAGTGCCCAAACATCCTAAATAAAAACGTTTTGGCATTTGGTGAAGTTGTGAATTTTCAGTCTGTTTCACAATTAAAGACACAACCAATCTAAAGATTAAATACATATAACAACGTCAAAGAGATTGTGATAATAGAAAGTCAACATGTAGAATTGCCAATGAAACATAAACCGTGGCTGCTCTGAATTTGGTACAGACTGAATATCAATTGAAATGATCAGAATTAGTAGACATGATGGCATTGTGCACAAACTGTGTGTAGTGTGAGTTCAGAATTTTTCTGATCACTTAATTCTGACACATGCAGTGATGGCAGCACCATAATCTGTTTTATTTGTTCATGGACTGTGAGCATCACTGGCAAAGCCGGTATTTTTCATCATCCCTTATTTTCCTTAAATATTGGGTGAGGACAAGATGAGGTTGAGATGCAAGGTCTATTGGCTTACCCTGTCCCCGACAAAACAGAGACTTTGGCAGGAGAACAAAAATTGGAAGTTTACTTAAATATTGATCCTCTCGTTTATCTCTCTCAAAAGGCGATTGTTTGGTCCATCAAATTTGTAATGGATCTTTTATAGAGTCATAGAGATGTACAGCACAGTATTCTTCCAGTAACAGAGTGACCAGAAGTGTACTCAGTACTCTAGAAGTGGCCTCACCAACATCCTGTACAACCTCAACATGATGTCCCAACTCCTATACGCAGTGGGGGGAACAATAAATGCAATGGTGCTAAATGCCTTCTTAACCACCCTGTCCACCAATGATGCAACTTTCAAAGAACTATGTATCTGAATGCCCCTCCACCTCAATGTTTCTCTGTTTCACAACATGATGCAGGGCCCTACCATTAACTGTACAAGTCCTGCCCTTCCTTGTTTTAAGAAAATGCAAGCCGTCACTTTTATTCATACCTCTCAGCTAACCGACGAAGGAGCAGCGTTCCGAAAGCAAGTGCTTCCAAATAAACCTGTTGGATTATAACCTGGTGTTGTGTGAATTTTAACTTTGTACACCCCAGTCCAATACCAGCTACTCCACATTGTTTCTCGTGAATACAGCCCACATCGCCCAGTGCTGCCAGTAAACTTTAAAATGCTGATGTAACAACACATTACCTGCAGTCCTGAAAAGTTTACAATTTCTAACAATACTAGCTCCTCATTCACTGCTCCATCTGATACACGACATTGGAAACTTAGTGCAGCAGGCTGAAAGAAATGAGCAGCTTTAAAACAAGAACCTCTTGGAGCTCAAAGCTTTTAATGAGAGCTTGAGCCCGGTGATAAGTTCAGGTAACCTTTATTGTGACAACTTTGTTACAGCTTCAGATTCCCCCCAGTAAAAAGGCATGGAAAACGTAGCTGCTTTTTAAACAACTCTCGGTCAAAGCGCGCAAACACCATCCCACCTCACTTCCTTTACTATTGGTAACCACCAAGTTGTCCCTTTGTAATTGGATCCTTGGTACAACCTTAATCCAGAGGAAGTGTTGCCTCAGTCAGCAATTTCAACCCAGACCCTGTCTCCATGTAAGATTCTCCCAGCCCATCTGCTGGGGGAGGGTGGTTGGAGAGTTGGGGCAGGAGAGAGTCAACAAGACTGCAGTGGTTTTGGAGTCACCTGTTGGTGAGACCAGGTAAAGGATACAGCTAGGGTGGAACAAGCAGATATCCACAGAGCTGCTTTTGAGGCGATGAGCCAAGAGTTTGGAAATGAGACTAGAACAGTGAGGGGCTTTAAATCGTGATCGAAATGAAGCAGGCATCTGAGGATTAATGTGTTTTATTTCCCAATGCAAGATACTGCTTCACAAAGTTGGGACAATGGAAGAAGCAATGATGGTGATTATCTTTGGCTGTTCACCTTGTGAATGTTCCCATTGCTGCGCATGTCCGTGTTAACGTCAGAACTCTGCAGCATGGGGGCGCAATGGATGACGTATCTGACTCCACCTACCTGTTTGAAATGCAGCTCACTGCTTCTTCACACACCCCAATTCATCTTTCTCATTGTCCTGAAGCCGGGATACGGTTTGAATTCCTGATCTGCGGGAATGGGAATCTTTTCACTGTCTCGCGTCAGTAAGTGTCCCTGAGAACATCAAAGTCACGTCACAGCGCTGTCAGAGGAGGGGAAGCTGAAAGAGCCCCACACGCTGCTCACGGGCACATTTCACTTTCCCCAACTCACCGCCCCAACCACTGCGGCTCCTGGGAGTGGAAAGGGAAGAAACGCCAAAACCCAGTCTCAGCTTTGTAAATCTTCAGGAAATAAGAAAGCTGTTCATCCCTTTGGATCTTCCATCCTGGCCTGACAGCGTTGATTTTAAATGGCTGTCCAGTTAGTGCCGATTCGTTTTGGCTGAAAAAAATATTCCTTATCTCATCCCAGCATTTCTTGCCACAGAGAACTGTGCGGCAGAGTTCATGTATATATTTCCTTGTATGGTATTTTGTAAATAACATTCGTTTGCGGGTTGTTTGTATCGGGTATTTCAGGTTCATTAGCCGCTGTTTAAGTGTGTTGGTAGGTTTGTGGGCTACCATGATGCTGAGAGGGTTGAGTTGTCTGGACATCATTTCACAGATGTCTTTAATGTAAAGTAATGTGGCTAGGGTTTCTGCACACGTTGTGTCTGCTTGTGTCAATTTGTTGATGTGAAATCGGCACACTGGGTTTATTGGTTCGGCAAAAGTGAGGACTGCAGATGCTGGAAACCAGAGTTTAGATCAGAGTGGTGCTGGAAAAGCACAGCAGGTCAAACAGCTTCCGAGGAGCAGGAAAATCGCCGTTTCGGGCAAAAGCCCTTCATCAGGAATAGAGGCAGGACGCCTCCAGGGTGGAGAGATAAATTGGTGGGGGGGGTGGGGGGGGGGGGTGGTGGGGAGCTGAGCAGAAGGTAGCAAAGAGTACAATAGGTGAATGGGGGTGGGGATGGAGGTGGCAGGTCAGAGAGGAGGGTGGAGCGGATAGGTGGTCAGGGAGATTGGCAGGTAGGACAGGTCAGCTGTAAGGTTGGAACTGAGGTAAGGTGGGGGGAGGGGAAATGAAGAAACTGGTGAAGTCCACCTTGATGTCCTGGGGGTTGAATGTATCCGAGGCGGAAGATGCGGCGTTCTTCCTCCATGCATCGGGTGGGGAGGGAGCGGCGATGGAGAAGGCCCAGGACCTGCATGTCCTCGGCAGAGTGGTGAGGGGGGGGGGGGGGTGTTGAAATGTTGGGCCATAAGGCGATGGGGTTGATTGGTGCGGGTGTCCTGGAGATGTTCCCTCAGCGCTGTGACTTGACTCTGCGAGGAGTCTCCAGTCTCCCCAATGTAGAGGAGACCGCACCGGGAGCAATGGATACAAGAAATGATATTGGTGGATGCACAGGTGAAAGCCTTCGAAATACCGCGGCTCAGGTTCGATTTTCGGGCAGGTAAGTCATTTCTAGCAGATCTGACACCATGCATCGATATCTCCCTGGTGGTCTAGTGGTTAGGATTCGGCGCTCTCACCGCCGCGGCCCGGGTTCGATTCCCGGTCAGGGAAGCAATTTTCTGTGGGGTCTGTTGGCGACCCGTTCTTCTTAAATGCGCTGTACAGTTATTTTTTGGTCTTCGAAGTTCCTGGGTGCTCCAGTGTGTCGTGTCTCGTTGAAATAGTGTCCTGATTCAGATTTGTTTGTATGTGTAGGGATGATTGCTTCTGTAGTTAAGTTCTTGGTTCGCGTGCGTTGTTTTCCTGTAGACGCTGTTTTGAATTTACCATTGACTGTTCGCTCTGCTGTGACATCGAGAAATGGCACTTTGTTGTTGTTCTCCTCTTTTGTGAATTTTATGCCAGTAAGGAGATTGTTGATGGTGTTGTAGGTTTCCTCTAATTTGTTTCATTTTTTGATGACAAAAGTGTCATCACTGTAGTGGACCCAAAGTTTGGGTTGGATCGTTGGAAGGGCTGTTGGTTTGAGCCTCTGCATTATTGCTTCTGCTAGGAATCCTGACACTGGTGGTTTCATGGGTGTTCCGTTGATTTGTTTGTAGGGCTTGTTACTGAATATGAAGTGGGTGGTAAGGCACAGTTCCACGAGCTGGATAGTGCTATCTTTGCTGATGAAGTTGGTGCTGTGTTTGTGACTTTGGTTCTTCGAGTAGTGTCTTCAGTTTTCTTTGGCCACGTTGATGTTAATGGATGTGAACAGGGCTGTTATGCCAAAGCACAACATTATTCCATCATCTTCGATCTTGGTGTCTTTGGTGTTCAGGAATTCTTGGATGGAGTAAATGGAGTGGTGTGAATCTTCGACTTGGTGATTTAGTCTTCAATGGAGGCCTTTGACTAGTCTGTATATTGGTGTTCCAAGTAGTGAGACTATGGCCTGAGGGGGGCTCCTGGTTTGAAGAGGAGGGGAACAACAACAAAGTGCCATTCTTAGATGTCACAGTAGAGCGAACAGTCAATGGGGAACTTCAAACTAACGTTGACAGAAAAACAACACACACAAACCAAGTGCGAAACCATAGAAACAATCATCCCAACACCCACAAACTAAGCTGCATCAGGACATTATTTCAACGAGCCACTACACACTGCAGCACAGAGAAACTACGAAGAGCAGAAGAGGAATACGTATATAGTGTATTTAAGGAGAACGGGTACCCAATAAACCCAGTCCGCCGATTTCTCATTGATGCTTCCAAGCTGACTTTCAAAAATTCGGTTTGTCCCTCCATTCTTTCCTGCTTGTTTTTTGTAGGGTTTGTAAGTTTTCACAATCCTCTGACTGAGTATTGGAGTTGGGAAGTTATGTTGTGGCTGTACAGGACATTGGTTAGACCACCTTTGGAATATTGTGTGCAATTCTGGTCTCCCTCCTATCAGAAGCATATTGTGAAATTTGAAAGGGTTCTGAAGCACAATGGTTCCGCAGAGGGGAAGAGGCCCTTCTGCTGCCCTGAGTGCGGGAAGGCCTTCAGTGATTCCTCTGCCCTGCTGACGCACCAGTTGGTCCACACCGGGGAAGGCCGTTCTCCAGCCCCAAGTGCGAGATGGCCTTCAGCAGTTCTTCCCACCTGCTGAGACACCAGTGGGTCCACACCGAGGAGAGGCCATTCTTCTGCCCAGATGTCACAGTGCAGGAAGGGCTTTGCTCTTTCCTCCGACCTGCTGGCCCATTGGTGGGTCCACATTGGGGAGAGGTCGTTCAGTTGCCCTAAGTGCAGGAAGGCCTTCAGCAATTCCTCAGCCCTGCTGAGGCACCAGTCCGTCCACACCGTGGAGAGGCCCTTCAGCTGGCACGACTGTGGGAAGAGGTTCATGTTTTCCTGCAACTTGCGGAAGCACCAGCGGGGGCACCAGCGCTCCCAGCAATCAGATCCCACTGGTGACGCTGCCTTCGGTCACACCCCAGGACTGAACCTCTGCCAGTTCTGACAGTGGGTGCAGTGGGAGAGTAGGTGGGCTGTTTTTGTTTTCTGCTGGACTGCAAGTGCCTCCCCTACACCCCACAACCACAACCCCATGGTGCCTCAGGGTTAGCACTGCTGCCTCATGGCACTGGAACCCAGGATCAATTCCACCCTAGGGGGTCTGTGTGCAATATACGGAGGGTAGAAAAATGGATCTGAGTAGGTTACTCTTCGGAAGATCAGTGCAGATGTGTTGGGCTGAAGGTCCTGGTTCCACATTGTAGGAGTTCTACGATACTATGAGCTTTGCTTTCAATGGACACTGCTGCTCATTGAGCCAGGGACTGCACATTGCCAATGAAATGTTCCAGAGAAACCTAAGACCGCAAGACCATCGGAGCAGAAGTTAGTCCATTCGGCCCGTCAAGTCTTCTCTGCCATTCTTTAGTGACAAAAGTAGTGCAGATGAGATTAGCTACAGTGTGGAAGCAGGCCATTTGTCCCAACAAGTCCACACCGACCCTCCGAAGAGTAACCCATCCAGACCCGTTTCCCTTTGACTAATGTACCTAACTCCATGGGCAATTAAGCATTGCCAATCCACATGACCTGCACATCTTTGGTTTATGGAAGAAAGCAGGATCATCCAGAGAAAACCCACGCAGACACTGGGAGAATGTGCAAACTCCTCACAGACAACCACCCAAGGCTGGAATCAAACCTGGGTCCACGGCACTATGAGGCTGCAGTGGTAACACTGAGCCACTACATGTTGCAACCCGTAGCAGGCAAACAGGAGGTTGGGAGAATACAGCAAGCCAGGCAGCACCAGGATGTGGAGTAGTCAGCGTTTTGGGTATTAACCCTTCTTCAGGACTGAAACGCTAACTTCTCTATGAGAAACGATTTACGGGAATATTGCTGAGGGTTGGAGGGTTTGAGCTACAGGGAGAGGCTGAATAGGATGGGGCTGTTTTCACTGGAGCATCGGAGGCAGAGGAGTGACCCAATAGAAGTTACAAAATTATGAGGGATATTGACAGGGTAATAGACAAGGTCTTTTCCCTGGGATGGGGGAGTCCAGAACTAGAGGGCATAGGTTTAGAGTAAGAGGCGAAATATATTAAAGGGACAACGTCTTCATGCAGAGGGTGGTATATATATGAAATAAGCTGCCAGCGTATATGGGTCAGGTGCTGTCAAATGGGACTCGATTAATTTAGGATATCAGCTCAGCATGGACAAGTTGGACAGAAGGGTCTGTTCTCTTCGAGGAGAAAGTGAGGTCTGCAGATGCTGGAGATCAAAGTTGAAACTTTATTGCTGGAACAGCACAGCAGGTCAGGCAGCATCCAGGGAACAGGAGATTCGACGTTTCGGGCACAGGCCCTTCTTCAGAAGGGTCTGTTTCCATGCTGTACGTGTCTCTGACTACTGGTCCTGAAGTAAGTTTAAAAGAGAGTCCAAGTAAATTTGAATAGTTCAATCTTGTTGAGCTCACCTCCTGAAAAGTTTCAAATGAATCCCTCTGAGAGATACTGTTTAAACATGCTGAGTTGCACAAAGTATCCCATCAAGGTTCAAAACAAACCCAGAGTTGAAGACGTCAGAAGTCAGAACACCAAGGGGACAAAACTGATCACAATATTCCAAGTGCAGCCTCATCAACGTCCTGTATAACTACAACATAACTTGCCAACATCTATACTCAATTCCCTAATTGATGAAGGCCAGTGTGCTGAAAACTTTCTTCATTGCCTTGTGTATCGATGTTATCAGAGATATAGGACCTACTTTAAACTGATCCACAATCCAGTTTCTGGGAGCACAGAAGCAGAGTAGTGCTGCGTGAGTGTGCTGGGCAGATGAACCAGAGATCGATGGGTCAAAACCATGTGACCCTATTGCTCAATGTCTCCGTAAGCTGCTTTCATTTACAATGGTGCTCTGTTCTGTATCTTGCCTTTGCATCTGCTTCCCAAAGCTTCTTCAGTGGAGGAGTGGCAGCTGGAGCCCAGGAGTTCAACGACCCCCCCCCCCCCCCCCCCCCCAAGGAAGGTCCAAGCTCCAAGAAGCGGGCGGTAAGGCTGCAGGCTGGGTTTGATCAAGGATTGTATTTTTAACTCATTTAAATGGTATCTACTGTATGGGGTTATGGTTTACATTAAAACCAGAGGATCATATCAGAGTGTTTATATTTAGCAGTGCTAGTTGGTAAAATACACTCTCTGGAGGAGCACCTTCTATGATGCTGCATTTCTTGCCTTAATGCACTTCTCCCATTTCTTATCTCCCATCTTGATTTTATATTTTTTTGGTCAAATTTAATTTCATATTAATCAGACTTGGTATTCAGTGAGTGCTATTAATTTGTTTCTTCGAATATTGTAAGTCAAAGTTAATGCTGTAATTTCATTTCTGATGTCAGAGTTTGACATTGAATGTGCAGGTGTGAATACCAGTAAGTTGTGAAAATACATCAAGAACTTGTGGATTTTAACAAAAACAGCAGTTCACTGATATTCATGGCATTGTCTCATTTGGGAGTGATGATTCAAATCTGACCAACAAACCGTTTCATGCAGTGACCCAATTTAATTAAAATATTCTTTAATTTAATTAAAGAGAATAACTCTGGCAGGCTAAGATTTATGCAATCTATTTATAAGATTATTTCCACTGCGCGCAATATGGTCTCATCCAGATTGGGGAAACTGGACGCCAACTAGCGGAACGTTTCAGGGAACAACTCTGGGACAATAAAACCAAACGACCGACGGCCCTGTGTCTGAACAATTTAACTCCCCCTCCCATTCCACCAAGGACATGCAAGCCCTGGATCTCCTACACTGCCAAACTCTTGCAACCCGACGCTTGTAGGAAAAACGCCTCATCATCTGCCTTGGGACCCTCCAACCACATGGGATCAGTATCGATCTCATCAGTTTCCTAATTCCCTCTCCCCCACCTTGTCCAAGATCCAACCTTCCAATTCGACACCAACCTCTTGACCTGTCATACCTGTCCACCTTGCTTCTCACCTATTTGCTCCACCCTCATCTCTGACCTATCACCATCAATCCCTACCTCTATCTATCTATTGCACTCCCAGCTGCCTTCCCTCCAGCCCCACTTCCTTCCCAGTTATCTCTCAGCCCCCTTGGGCCACCCTTTATTCCTGATGAAGAGCTTATGCTCTAAACCAAGACTGTGATGAAGCAACATCCTCAACAAATAGGAAAAAGCTCCCAAGTCAGATTTCATTCCCTCTTCTGTTTCCCCATTCTTTCAGAAATAAGAAATGTCTTTTTTCACCATTACTTCAGCCAGCTTTAAAGAATCATTTCAACCTGTTTTTCTAACAATTGTGGAGGTGACCAAAAGCAAACATTTCACTCCTCCTCAATGTCCCATTTCTCCTCCTATGAGCCATTTTGTCATGTTGTCTCTGTTACAAGCAGCCTAGTGCACTTGGTTTCTGAATTGAAATTTGGTCGTTGAAGTGAACAGGATTAATATTTATCGATGGCTAGCTGTGTTTGCACTAACTGTAATTATCCACCAATATGATGTATTTTGTTCCACCAAAACTGGAAACAATGATCTGTGTTTATATTAGGATGTAGAAAGTCATCCCAGCGATCTTCACGTTATTATAGTTTACTGAGGCCATAACAGCGTTCTGTGGCAGTTTGATGTGACTAAAACTTGGATGGAAAGAATGTAGATTGATGAGAAGTCGAAATGGCAGAGTCTCTGGCCACAATCGATCTGTCTGGCTTGATTATATGAGTGGCGACTGTTCAAGAGCAACTTCCACTCCATCACTTCAACCAGCAAGAGGAGATAAGTGTAAACACAACATTCCAACTGTGACATATACGCATTACTTCGATGTTATTGATCAAAATCCTGGAACTCGCTCCTGAACATTTATTATAGACCACATCATATTTGTGAAGCAATTTAAGAGGCAGCTCACCACCACTTTTTCAAGGACAGTTTGGAAAGATTTGCTGGCAGAGCCAATGATATTCGCACGATATCGAGGACAGTCTAATCGTATGGATAGATGATTGGCTAACCAATGATGCAGTAGGGATAAGGGGCATGTTCAGGATCGCAACTTGTAACGAGCAATGTGCCACAGGGATCACGGACATGCGCAGCAATGAGAACATTCACAAGAGGAACAGCCAAAGATAATCACCGTCACTGCTTCCCTTCCATAGTCCCAACTTTGTGAAGCAGTATCTTTCATTGGGAAATAAAACACCTTCGGCCTCAGGTGCCTGCTTCATTTCGACCACGACTTCACGCCCCTCACTGTTCTAATCTCATTTCCAAACTCTTGGCTCATATCCTCAAAAGCAGCTCTGTGGATATCTGCTTGTTCCACCCTGACAGGCAGTGGGTTGCAGATTCCCGACCAGTCACAACGTGATTGAAATATTCCAACTCCTCCACTGATTTGCATCTTTAAAAAAGCCGTGGAGCAATCTCCCTTTCTTTTTGACGACAGTTCTCAACTGTAGTCGGCAGGGTTCACACCTGCGTGGGGAACCCGCAATGGATTTCATGTCCATCGCATTCGCTATTAGGCCCACCAATACAGAACCACTGTCGAAAGAGAATCAGAGACAACATTTCAGAACTTTTTTTTTCCTCATCCAGGTACAGCCAAACCTACTGAGTTGCTCCAGCAGTTTCGCTTTCTGTCTCGGACTGTCAGCATCCGCAGTCCTTTACGTTAGAAATTCAATCAATTCAGAAATCCCTTTGTGCTTCCTCAGTGGAAAAGATTTCCGTTTGGGAAACATTTTCCTGACACCATTAAAAACACGCATCTTTGCAGCCTAGAAACGAGAACAACAAACGCTCCGTCCCGGTGTGGCCTCAAACCACCAACCTCCTGGTTAATAGCCGAACGCACTGACCAGTTGCGCCATAGAGACAGGCTCGAACCGGCACGCACAGTCTCGTTGAGGAAGCTACTAATCAATTCATCATTCAACCTGCCCCGCCCAGAATTACCATTGTCAAAGCACTGATAACATGGTCGTCTGGTGTCAGCTCGAATTTCAGGTCCTGATTTCTCTGTCCTTTGGTCTCCCTGTTCAAACAGAGTTAAATGTTGTCTGTTCTCAGCTCTGCTCGATTTCTGCTGAATCTTTGACCCCCTTTTAAACCTTCTGGAGCAATGAAATATTCTGAGCCTCCTGGAAATGACAACTTATCTATACCTCTCCTGATTTTAAAAATCTCGATAAAGTTATCTGTCAACTTGCTAGGCTTCGTTGGAAAAATGTCCCAGCTTCTTCTTAACTCAAACCCTCCATTCCCAGCAGCACGCTGGTAAAGTCGGGAATAGGGATTTGTAGCAAATCACATAAATGTACTGTCTGAAAAAATCTGGCTGTGTTCTTGCCTGAGATATTGAGAGTCCCTCGTGTAAGTAATTCCGAATGCAATTATTTTGGTCACAGAATTGAACAATCATTTTGCAAAAAAGGGGTCTACTCTGATAAGGAGGTAGTGGTCACTTCTAGGGTAAGTGAACAGTTTGTAGATCAGGGAGATGAAGTTCCAGACACTTGGGAAAGGCAAGAAATGACTGCGATAAATAAGACAAAGAACTGTGGATGCTGGAAATCTGAAACAAAAACTGAGAACACTGGAAAAACTCAGCAGGACTGGAAGCATATGTGGAGAAAAAGCAGAGAAAAGGTTTCCAGTCCAACAACTCCTCTTCAGGATTCTGAAATAGTTTGTGAGAACCTCTTAAGACTACTGCTCCGCTTTAAGACCATAATACACAGGAGCAGGATGAGGCCATTTGGCCCATCGAGTCTACTCCACCAGTCGATCATGGCTGATATATTTCTCCATCCCATTCTGCTGCCTTCTCCTCATAACCCTTGACCCCTTACTAATCAAGAACCTATCTCTGTCTTAAATGCCCTCAATGACTTGGCATCCTCAACCCTTCTCCTAGTGGAAACATCATTTCCACATCCACACTATCCGGTCATAGAGTAGCACAGCGCTGCCTGACCCACTGTGATCTTCAGCATTTGTTGTTTTCAGGAAGGATTCCAGCATCTACAACAACACGCTTCTAAATTTTGTACCCAAGTGGTTAGCTCTCCCTGGATCGCGTGAGATTTAACCTTACTCAACAATCCACTGTGTGGTACAATTAACAAAGTTCACAGTCCCCACCTCTTTTTGCATACGTAGTTTGCACGATGGATCAGTGGTTAGCACTGCTGCCTCATAGCACCAAGGACACGCGTTCGATTCCAGCCTTGGGGCGACTGTCTGTGTGGAGTCACCCGCACATGAGCGTTTGCACATTCTCCCTGCCATGTCTGCGTGGGTTTCCTCCGGCTGCTTTGGTTTCCTCCCAAAGTCTAACGATGTGCGGTTTCGGGAGAAGTGACCATACTAAATGGGCCCAGAGTGTGCAGTAAGTGTAGTGTAATGGGATAGGTGAAATTGTATGCATGGGTTACACTTTGGATGGTCTGTGTGGACTTGTTGGGCTAAATGGCGTGTTTCCACATTGTAGGAATTCTACGTGGCATTCCCCCAACTCCAGAGTCTCAGCACTCTTGGCTTTTCCCATGGACAGTGTTGGGGAGGGAAACATTGTTTTACACGGGAGGAAGGTTCAGCGAGTGTGAAGCTAAAAGTACACGCAGTGCATCGCTTGAGCTGTTTACCCCGGTATACCAGAGGCTGAGGGGTGACCTTACGGACGTTTATAGAGTCATGCAAGGCATGGATAGGTTAAATAGACAAGGTCATTTCCCAGGGATGAGAGAAGTCCAGAACAGGAGGGTAGTATGTTTGGCGTGAGAGAGGCAAGTGTAAGGCATGATCTGCCGGAGGAAGTAGTGGATGTAGGTCCAATTATAACATTTAAAAGGCGTCTGGATGGATATATGAATAGGAAGAGTTCAGAGGGATATGGGCCAAGTGCTGGTAAATGAGACCAGATTAATTTAGGCTATCTGGTCGGCACGGATGAGTTGAATCGAAGGACCAGTTTTTGTGTTGTGTATCTCTATGACTCTGGCTTGCCCATAATGTTTGCCATGCCTGTATGTTCAGTTTCTGTCTGGTGTCGGTGCCAATGCCTTGATGTCTCATTTCCTCCACCTCCCCAGATGTTAACCATTCCGTGTCTAGTTGTTTCTCAAGAAGCTGCATTGAAGGTTCATCCTGAATTGGTACTTTTTTTGCTTCCCAAAATCAGACTTACTCACTGCTTCATATCGTGAAAGATACTAACTTTCAGGTGGAGGGATCCAAAATTCAGAGGTGTCTGTCTTGATGTTTTCACTTTTCGGTCTCTGTAAGATCCTGATATCAGTACCATCGGGAGAATTAGTTTGAGCGGGGTGAGAATAGAGGGGTGAGAGGGGGTGGGATGGTGCTTTCAATTTTGTGGAAAAAGAAAAGAGTGTTCTGCAGAAAGTAGAATTGCTTGTTTGGAATTTCTAACCTGGACTGACAGTGATGATTTTTGTAATCTCTTTTTACAGATTATTTGAAGATCTGAAGACGGAAGTTTCCATATCAATAGATGAAGGGCTTTGCCTGAAACATTGACTCTGCTGCTCCTCAGATGCTGCCTGATCTGCTATGATTTTCCAGCAGTGCACTTTGACTCTGACTCTCCAGCATTTGCTGTCCTCAATTTCACGTCAATGTCTGACAGTCACTGAATCCATCGGGACTATAACAATTTTCGACCATGATTCTGTGAGAAGAAACCAAGCTTTTTGGTTCCTGTTTCAGTACTTTTTCAACATCAGTGAGACTGGAAGAGAGACACTACTGTTGCAGCACTCTGACTGTGGAGCCAGTAAATGTTATACAGACTGGGAGGAGGAATTCATGGCAGAGAGGTGCTGTACACGCGTTTGTGTGCAGGTGAAGCTTCGGTCATGGAGAAACCTAAGGAATCCCGTCCCGTGGAGAAACCGTGGAAGTGTGGCGACTGTGGGTAAAGCTTCCGTTTCCCATCTGACCTGGAGACTCATGGGCGCAATCACACCGGGGAGAGACTGTTCACCTGCTCTGAGTGCGGAAAGGGCTTCAGCAATTCCACCCGCCTGAATTGATACTTTTTTGCTTCCCAAAATCAGACTTACTCACTCCTCGATGTCGTGAAAGATACTAACTTTCAGGTGGAGGTATCCATAATTCAGAGGTGTCTGTCTTGATGTTTTCACTTGATGAGCCATCAGCGGGTCCACATTAGGAAGAGGCCCTTCAGCTGCCCTGAGTGCGGGAAGACCTTCAGCAATTCCTCTGCCCTGCTGAGGCACCAGCGGGTCCACACCGGGGAGAGCCCGTTCTACTGCCTCAAGTGTGAGAAGCGCTTTACCCAGGCATCCCACCTTCGGATCCATACGGGGGAGAGGCCATTCCCCTGCCCAGAGTGCGGGAAGGCCTTCAGCAATTCCTCCCACGTGCTGAGGCACCAGCGGGTCCACACTGGGGAGAGGCCATTCACCTGCCCCGAGTGCAGGCGGAGGTTCTCATCATTCTGCACCTTGCAGAAGCACCAGCGGGCACACCAGTGCTCCCAACAATCTGATTCTGCTGGTGAAACTGCTGTGGATCACTGCGAGGACTGAACCCCTGCCCATTCTGACAGTGCTTTTAGTGGGAGAGTCGGTCGGATTTTTTTGTTTTATGCCGTCGTGCTCCCCCACCCCCGCAACTTTGCTTCCAGTGGGCACTGCTGCTCGTTGAGACCAGGAGCTTTCTCTCTAGTGTTTTCTGTCCAGTTAAAGAATTATTGCCTCTGTCTGGGAACGGGCTCCAGTCTGTAAGAAATAGCTGAATACTTCAGGGTGTCCATTCACATTCAGCAGTGACATTGAAATTAAATTTACAGTTATGTGCCTGTGAACAACTCATCATCGAAGGATTCCCCAACGGCTTGGCAATCCATTGTTGGGAACTGTTTGCTTGAATTGATAATTTTAAAAATTCTCTTCCTTAATTTACCCCTTAATTTTGTGTCTATGGGATGGTGGAGGACTTGATCATAAGGCTTAAATCATTGCTATTAACTGGATTATCTTGTTTAACTTTGCCCTAGTAAATTTGCGGTATTCATAATTGTTTGTTCTTGTTTAAATTATAATTCTGGTGTGCAAGATCTGTTCATCAAGTGTGGTCCTCTTGATGAAACTGCTGTGGGTCACTCCCAGGACTGAACCCCTGTGCATTCTGACAGTGTGTGTGCAGTGGGAGAGTCAGTGGGCTTTTTTGTTTTATGCCCTTGCCCCACCCTGCCCCGCCGCCCACTTTGCCTCCATTGGGCGTTGCTGCTTGTTGAGCCCAGGAGCTGTTCTCTCTAGATTCTACTGTCCAGTTAAAGAATTGTTGGCTCTTTCTGAGAATGAGTCCCAGCCTGAAAGAAATGGCTGAATACTTTGGGGTGTCTATTCACATTCAGCAGTGACTTTTAAATTAGATTTACAGTTACGTGTCTGTGAAAAACTCATAGTCCAAGTATTGCACAAAGGCTTGGCAATACATTGTTGGAAACTGTTTGTTTGAATTGGTAAGTTTTAAAAATAAATTCTTTCTTAATTTGCCGCTTAAATTTCTGTCTCTGAGATGATGGGGGACTTGATCAAAGAGTTTAAATCATTGCTATTAATTAGATTATCTACTTAACTTTGCCCTAGAAAAGTTGCCGTATTTATAATTGTTGGTTTTTGTTTAAATTATAATGTTGATGGTGCAAGATCTGTTCTTCATCAAGTCTGGTTTGGAACAGTTGAGAAATTGAGGGACATTGCATGTTTTAATTTCACTGTGTTGTGAATCTGGTGAGAGTGACATTCATTTGTATTGGGTTGCTTACCATTAGTTGTAATGTCTTTCACCCCAACTATTCACTATGGTAGTGAGTTCCACAGTCTCACCACACTCGGAGGTTTTTCATGAAATCCTTAGTACAGAATTGGAAGGGAAAATGTTGACGAGGGCAGAATATAGGGTGTTAACTGCAAAAGCCAGGAAGTCATTCGACAAAGTAAAACCATGACAATGTCGGGACAAATAAGGAACTTTGACAGCAATGAAGACGTCACACGTCAGAGTTCAAGATAATGGTCGTGACAAAAAGAAAAAGTACCCTGCTGATATTGGATATTGTAATTAAGCAAGTTTCGAGATGCTGCAGTTGGTTGAATATAATGACGTAAGAGATGAAATAACCAAAACCACGAATGTAATTTGATGTCGGTAACCATAAAGCAAGTGTATACTATTGATTGATAGAGGTCAATTGCGTGCAAGTAGGCCATTCAGCCCATCGAGTCAACATTGACTGACCGTCCCACCCAGACCCAGTTCGTTACCCTATCTCTGTAACCCTGCATCTCCCATGGTCAATCTACCCTCACCTGCACATCCTTTGGATTGTGGGAGGAGGCCAGAGCACCAGAGGAAACCCACACAGACACAAGGGGAGAAGTGCAAACTCCACACAGAGAGTCGGCCCGAGGGTAGGATCAAACCGAGGTCACTGATGCTGTGAGGCAGCAGTGCTAACCACCGTGCCACTACCACATGCTGCTCTCTAAAGAAATGAATTTCAAAGACTCGGGAACACTTGAGAGAAAAACAAAACTCTCCTATATTAAATGAGAGGCTAGTCTCTGGCTAGAAATGAGTGGATATTACATTTACATAAAGTCCTCTCCAGATGTTATACAGCTTCATCAGATCATCTGTTTCTTCTAAACTCAAACTGATACAAGCCCAGCCTGACATCCTCCTGTCCCCGATTATAAGTTGAGTAAATCAGCGACCCTCGACCTCACTGGCATGACACAGGATGCCCCCAATCCAAGTTGACCTTAATTGTCTAACCTCTTGACGCCACCATGTGGTCAGCCGCAACTCAGCCCTGAACGAGAGCAGAGGAACTGAATAGACGGCAGTGAGGTAGACATTGTATTCCCAGAGAATATTGTTCAAGTGAGAAAGTTGTTCAGCTCACATTCGGATCATTGCAGGGACCATGTCTCCTGTCATTTAAATATCATAGATCCCAATAACAGTCTACTTTTGTTGTACATTGTGTGTGTTTTACCTGATTTTCTGTTGCTGTCATTCCCATTAGGGTGTGTGAATTCAGTACCAGATAATAGTCTCAGTTCTGAATTATCCTTGAGGATTGGTGTAGAACGTACAAAGTGTCAGTCATAATGGAAGAAGTTCTACTGTTTATTTAACCCTTTGCTGCCATTGTCCTGGGACTAAATGAATGGGGAAGTGTAGAGGGAGTTTTACTCTGCATCTAACCCAATGCTGTCTTTGTCTTAGCAGTGTTTGTTGGGGACAGTGTTGAGGTAGCTTCACTTTCAATTTAAGAGTAGAGGAAGCTTTATTCTGATTGTAATCCCATGCTGTCCTTGTCCTGAGTGTGTGAGATGGCATCTGTAATTGAAGTGAATGCAGACTTGCTGTGGGAGTGGAGGGTACTTCTACCTGAGCACACCCATCTTTGAGATTGCTGTGCTGATCAAGACACTCTCAGACACCTTCATTCACTTTTCCAACCAACCACAGGGTGGTTAAGGTATAAATGCAAGTATTGCCAGCGATGCCCACACCCCATGCATGAATAAATACTTTTTGTTTAAAAGTTACATTCACGTTCCAAACCCTCTAATGTATGATTACTTATATGGAAAATTCCTGTCAGTTTCGAATATCATTTTAAAACATAGGAATGTGTCAACCATGTAGAAATATAACAAGAACAACAAATGGAGAAGTTAACAGGTAATGAGCAGGACCAGAATGCTGAGTCAGTCTGACCTCCATGGCTGAGAGAGTTCTCCCAGATGTTGAAGTTACACCAGTGCCTTTTACTCTTGCAGCTTCCCCAAAAGTTTGTCCCCGATGTAAGTTCATTCAATGACCCGAAGAACTAACTATTTTTATCTCCATAGCTGCTGCCAGACTTCTGAGTAATTCCAGCCCTTCTGCTTTATTCTTTTATAGGATTTGAGCTTCCCTAAGTCAGTGTAATGAAGAACTGCAATGCTGGAGATCTGAAACACAAAAATGCACCAATTGCTGGAGAAACTCAATAGGACTGGAATCAAAAGTGGAGAGAGAAGCAGAGTTAGCATTTCAAGTGCTGTGACCCTTCTTCACAACTGTTCTGGACGAAGGCCAGGATATTGACTTTGTTTCTTTCTCTCTCTCTATCCAGCGGTGTTGCCAGACTGGCTGAGTTTCTCCAGCAATTTCTGTTCTGACACTTTCACAAGATTGATGTTTGTTATCCATCCTTAAGTGCAAGGTGTCTTGCTTATGCCAATTCAGAGGGCAATTTAAGTGTCAACCACATTGCTGTGGGTCTGGAGTCTCATGTAAGCCAGACCGGGTAAGGATGGCAGTTTCCCTCCTGAAAGGACATTGGTGAACATGGGCTTTTATGACAATTGACGTCAGTGCCATCGATACCATACTGAGACTAATTTTGTGTTCCCCATTTATGATTTGAATTATTCACATCTCACCTCTTGCTGTGGTGGGATTTGATCTCATGTTCCCTGGATTACTCATCCTGTGACATTATGTTCACAGTGTTGCTTCCCATCGTTTGCTATTTTGTGTTTGCCCTTTACGTCTTTGTCCTCTGATGTTTGGGAAATTGAACCTGTTTAAAAGATTGCCCTAAACCTGCCCCTTTGACCAAGTCTTTGGTCACCTGTCCTAATCTGTGCTCCACTCTTGTGATTTTTAAAGGAATTCTCATTATGTTCACGTGAAGCACTTTGAGATAGTTAACTGTACCACAGAAGTTATTTGAATGCAGTTTGTATCCCTATCTTAATATCTGAAAGTAGAGGGTCATATTTTAAAAGTAGAAGACAAAAATGAGGATGATTTTTTTTTCTTTCTGATGGCTGTGTGTCTTCCTCAAAAGGCAGTGAATTCAAAATCTTTAAGGCAGATGTAGATAGGTTCTTGATAACCAAGTGGATGACAGATTGTCGGGGATGTGTAGGAATGTAGAGTTGAGGTTGAATTCAGATCAGCCATGATCTTATTGAATGTTGCAGCAGGCTCGAAGGGCCGAGTGGCCTACTCCTGCCCATTGTATGTTTGTATCAAGCAGTCTGTGTCTCCCTTCTTATAGCTATGAACTGGGTCATTCCTTTCCAATATTGCGTCTTGTAGACAGTTAAGTGAACACCAGGTGGCCTCCTATTGGGAGCAGGCATATTGTCGGAATTGCAGTATTTCTTGTGTTAATTTTGTTGCTTCTCGCTCAGTGTTGCTGAGAATCATCTAAATAAAAACCAAAACACTTCTATTATTATCGCACCAATGGAAGTGTTGGTTTGGATGTAACATTGTTGAATAAGCCATTCCGAGCTTTTCCAGAATTCTGTGTTTAAAGCCCTAGAGTCTGGTTTGTACCCCTGAAACAGTTCTTATCAAGGTCATATTTGACATCCTTTGTAACGGTGATAGGGATGAACATTGCCTCGTCGACCTGCGGACAGCCTCGATCAGGGTTAACGACAGTACTGACCCTCTCCAATATCGCTGTATGCTCTGGGAGGGTCTGCTTTTAGCGTCTTCCGTTCTTATTTATTTAACCGTAGCTGCTGGTGTTGGCATCTATACTGATGATATCCAACTGTGCCTGAACACCACTTCTCTCCCGACTCCTCTGTCATTTATAATTTACCAATAATTTCATCTGAATGCCTGTCCAATTTCCAGCATTGGATAACCATAAACATTCCCTTAGTTAAATATTGTGAAGGGTGAAGCCATTGTTTTAATCCCCAAGTTCGACCTGACACCCCCTCCAACCCCAGTAACTCTGTTGACAGCCTTCTTGTCACATTTAAAACAAGGATCGATAGATTCGTGAACAGCCGGGGGATGAACAGTTACAGGAAAAGAGCAGGGAAGTGGATGTGGGGAATGTCAGATCAGCCACGATCCTACTGAATGGAGGAGCAGGCTCAAGGGGCTGAATGGCGTATTCCTGTTCCTATTTTTTATGGTTCCCGAGCCCTTACCTCTGATACAGGGCCCTGGCTTCAGTATGTGCCATTACTGAGAGTGCTGATGTTCCCTTGTGTAATATCAACAACGGAGCAGCTGCTGCAACCTCTCGCTCCTTTGTTACCTCTAAACACAATATGCCAATGTGTCCAGGGGAGGCGATGGCCGACTTTATTGTCACCAGACTATTCAGCCAGTTAATGTTCTGGGGACTTGGGTTCAAAACCTGCCACGGCAGATGGTGGAATCTGAATTCAATATAAATCTGGAATTAAGAGTCTAATGGTGAAATCGTTGTGGTTTGTTTTAAAAACTTATCTGGTTTCCTGCTGTCCGAAACTGGTCTGATCTACATGTGATTCAGATCTACTGTCAGCTGGTTGAATCTTCACTGCACTTTCAATCAAAACCTCCAGGCGGAGGTTCACAATAACCTCCCCACTTTTATACTCTATTTAAATGCCAATCTCCCTTTTGCCTTCCCTATTACTCACTGAACTTAGATGAAGAGTTCATAGATGCTTACAAATCCTCCTATTCAGCAACTTTCTCCATTTAACATTCAGCACATTTCCTGCTGGCAAAGTGCACAACCTCATTTTCCCACATTCTATTCCATCTGCCAAGGGTTTGCTCATTTGCTTAACCTGTCGATATCCCTCTCCATGTCATCCTCACCACCTGCATTCCAATCAACTATCTCTACTGCAGTCTTGGCAATAGTACATTCACTTCATGTTTCCAAGTAATTCATATCCATATTGTAAATAATTTTGGCCCAGCCCTGATCCCTGTGGCACATTGCTCGTTACAAGTTGCGATCCTGAACATGCCCCTTATCCCTACTGCATCATTGGTTAGCCAATCATCTATCCATACGATTAGACTGTCCTCGATATCGTGCGAATATCATTGGCTCTGCCAGCAAATCTTTCCAAACTGTCCTTGAAAAAGTGGTGGTGAGCTGCCTCTTAAATTGCTTCACAAATATGATGTGGTCTATAATAAATGTTCAGGAGCGAGTTCCAGGATTTTGATCAATAACATCGAAGTAATGCGTATATGTCACAGTTGGAATGTTGTGTTTACACTTATCTCCTCTTGCTGGTTGAAGTGATGGAGTGGAAGTTGCTCTTGAACAGTCGCCACTCATATAATCAAGCCAGACAGATCGATTGTGGCCAGAGACTCTGCCATTTCGACTTCTCATCAATCTACATTCTTTCCATCCAAGTTTTAGTCACATCAAACTGCCACAGAACGCTGTTATGGCCTCAGTAAACTATAATAACGTGAAGATCGCTGGGATGACTTTCTACATCCTAATATAAACACAGATCATTGTTTCCAGTTTTGGTGGAACAAAATACATCATATTGGTGGATAATTACAGTTAGTGCAAACACAGCTAGCCATCGATAAATATTAATCCTGTTCACTTCAACGACCAAATTTCAATTCAGAAACCAAGTGCACTAGGCTGCTTGTAACAGAGACAACATGACAAAATGGCTCATAGGAGGAGAAATGGGACATTGAGGAGGAGTGAAATGTTTGCTTTTGGTCACCTCCACAATTGTTAGAAAAACAGGTTGAAATGATTCTTTAAAGCTGGCTGAAGTAATGGTGAAAAAAGACATTTCTTATTTCTGAAAGAATGGGGAAACAGAAGAGGGAATGAAATCTGACTTGGGAGCTATTTCCTATTTGTTGAGGATGTTGCTTCATCACAGTCTTGGTTTAGAGCATACGCTCTTCATCAGGAATAAAGGGTGGCCCAAGGGGGCTGAGAGATAACTGGGAAGGAAGTGGGGCTGGAGGGAAGGCAGCTGGGAGTGCAATAGATAGATAGAGGTAGGGATTGATGGTGATAGGTCAGAGATGAGGGTGGAGCAAATAGGTGAGAAGCAAGGTGGACAGGTATGACAGGTCAAGAGGTTGGTGTCGAATTGGAAGGTTGGATCTTGGACAAGGTGGGGGAGAGGGAATTAGGAAACTGATGAGATCGATACTGATCCCATGTGGTTGGAGGGTCCCAAGGCAGATGATGAGGCGTTTTTCCTACAAGCGTCGGGTTGCAAGAGTTTGGCAGTGTAGGAGATCCAGGGCTTGCATGTCCTTGGTGGAATGGGAGGGGGAGTTAAATTGTTCAGACACAGGGCCGTCGGTCGTTTGGTTTTATTGTCCCAGAGTTGTTCCCTGAAACGTTCCGCTAGTTGGCGTCCAGTTTCCCCAATCTGGATGAGACCATATTGCACGCAGTGGAAATAATCTTATAAATAGATTGCATAAATCTTAGCCTGCCAGAGTTATTCTCTTTAATTAAATTAAAGAATATTTTAATTAAATTGGGTCACTGCATGAAACGGTTTGTTGGTCAGATTTGAATCATCACTCCCAAATGAGACAATGCCATGAATATCAGTGAACTGCTGTTTTTGTTAAAATCCACAAGTTCTTGATGTATTTTCACAACTTACTGGTATTCACACCTGCACATTCAATGTCAAACTCTGACATCAGAAATGAAATTACAGCATTAACTTTGACTTACAATATTCGAAGAAACAAATTAATAGCACTCACTGAATACCAAGTCTGATTAATATGAAATTAAATTTGACCAAAAAAATATAAAATCAAGATGGGAGATAAGAAATGGGAGAAGTGCATTAAGGCAAGAAATGCAGCATCATAGAAGGTGCTCCTCCAGAGAGTGTATTTTACCAACTAGCACTGCTAAATATAAACACTCTGATATGATCCTCTGGTTTTAATGTAAACCATAACCCCATACAGTAGATACCATTTAAATGAGTTAAAAATACAATCCTTGATCAAACCCAGCCTGCAGCCTTACCGCCCGCTTCTTGGAGCTTGGACCTTCCTTGGGGGGGGGGGGGGTCGTTGAACTCCTGGGCTCCAGCTGCCACTCCTCCACTGAAGAAGCTTTGGGAAGCAGATGCAAAGGCAAGATACAGAACAGAGCACCATTGTAAATGAAAGCAGCTTACGGAGACATTGAGCAATAGGGTCACATGGTTTTGACCCATCGATCTCTGGTTCATCTGCCCAGCACACTCACGCAGCACTACTCTGCTTCTGTGCTCCCAGAAACTGGATTGTGGATCAGTTTAAAGTAGGTCCTATATCTCTGATAACATCGATACACAAGGCAATGAAGAAAGTTTTCAGCACACTGGCCTTCATCAATTAGGGAATTGAGTATAGATGTTGGCAAGTTATGTTGTAGTTATACAGGACGTTGATGAGGCTGCACTTGGAATATTGTGATCAGTTTTGTCCCCTTGGTGTTCTGACTTCTGACGTCTTCAACTCTGGGTTTGTTTTGAACCTTGATGGGATACTTTGTGCAACTCAGCATGTTTAAACAGTATCTCTCAGAGGGATTCATTTGAAACTTTTCAGGAGGTGAGCTCAACAAGATTGAACTATTCAAATTTACTTGGACTCTCTTTTAAACTTACTTCAGGACCAGTAGTCAGAGACACGTACAGCATGGAAACAGACCCTTCTGAAGAAGGGCCTGTGCCCGAAACGTCGAATCTCCTGTTCCCTGGATGCTGCCTGACCTGCTGTGCTGTTCCAGCAATAAAGTTTCAACTTTGATCTCCAGCATCTGCAGACCTCACTTTCTCCTCGAAGAGAACAGACCCTTCTGTCCAACTTGTCCATGCTGAGCTGATATCCTAAATTAATCGAGTCCCATTTGACAGCACCTGACCCATATACGCTGGCAGCTTATTTCATATATATACCACCCTCTGCATGAAGACGTTGTCCCTTTAATATATTTCGCCTCTTACTCTAAACCTATGCCCTCTAGTTCTGGACTCCCCCATCCCAGGGAAAAGACCTTGTCTATTACCCTGTCAATATCCCTCATAATTTTGTAACTTCTATTGGGTCACTCCTCTGCCTCCGATGCTCCAGTGAAAACAGCCCCATCCTATTCAGCCTCTCCCTGTAGCTCAAACCCTCCAACCCTCAGCAATATTCCCGTAAATCGTTTCTCATAGAGAAGTTAGCGTTTCAGTCCTGAAGAAGGGTTAATACCCAAAACGCTGACTACTCCACATCCTGGTGCTGCCTGGCTTGCTGTATTCTCCCAACCTCCTGTTTGCCTGCTACGGGTTGCAACATGTAGTGGCTCAGTGTTACCACTGCAGCCTCATAGTGCCGTGGACCCAGGTTTGATTCCAGCCTTGGGTGGTTGTCTGTGAGGAGTTTGCACATTCTCCCAGTGTCTGCGTGGGTTTTCTCTGGATGATCCTGCTTTCTTCCATAAACCAAAGATGTGCAGGTCATGTGGATTGGCAATGCTTAATTGCCCATGGAGTTAGGTACATTAGTCAAAGGGAAACGGGTCTGGATGGGTTACTCTTCGGAGGGTCGGTGTGGACTTGTTGGGACAAATGGCCTGCTTCCACACTGTAGCTAATCTCATCTGCACTACTTTTGTCACTAAAGAATGGCAGAGAAGACTTGACGGGCCGAATGGACTAACTTCTGCTCCGATGGTCTTGCGGTCTTAGGTTTCTCTGGAACATTTCATTGGCAATGTGCAGTCCCTGGCTCAATGAGCAGCAGTGTCCATTGAAAGCAAAGCTCATAGTATCGTAGAACTCCTACAATGTGGAACCAGGACCTTCAGCCCAACACATCTGCACTGATCTTCCGAAGAGTAACCTACTCAGATCCATTTTTCTACCCTCCGTATATTGCACACAGACCCCCTAGGGTGGAATTGATCCTGGGTTCCAGTGCCATGAGGCAGCAGTGCTAACCCTGAGGCACCATGGGGTTGTGGTTGTGGGGTGTAGGGGAGGCACTTGCAGTCCAGCAGAAAACAAAAACAGCCCACCTACTCTCCCACTGCACCCACTGTCAGAACTGGCAGAGGTTCAGTCCTGGGGTGTGACCGAAGGCAGCGTCACCAGTGGGATCTGATTGCTGGGAGCGCTGGTGCCCCCGCTGGTGCTTCCGCAAGTTGCAGGAAAACATGAACCTCTTCCCACAGTCGTGCCAGCTGAAGGGCCTCTCCACGGTGTGGACGGACTGGTGCCTCAGCAGGGCTGAGGAATTGCTGAAGGCCTTCCTGCACTTAGGGCAACTGAACGACCTCTCCCCAATGTGGACCCACCAATGGGCCAGCAGGTCGGAGGAAAGAGCAAAGCCCTTCCTGCACTGTGACATCTGGGCAGAAGAATGGCCTCTCCTCGGTGTGGACCCACTGGTGTCTCAGCAGGTGGGAAGAACTGCTGAAGGCCATCTCGCACTTGGGGCTGGAGAACGGCCTTCCCCGGTGTGGACCAACTGGTGCGTCAGCAGGGCAGAGGAATCACTGAAGGCCTTCCCGCACTCAGGGCAGCAGAAGGGCCTCTTCCCCTCTGCGGAACCATTGTGCTTCAGAACCCTTTCAAATTTCACAATATGCTTCTGATAGGAGGGAGACCAGAATTGCACACAATATTCCAAAGGTGGTCTAACCAATGTCCTGTACAGCCACAACATAACTTCCCAACTCCAATACTCAGTCAGAGGATTGTGAAAACTTACAAACCCTACAAAAAACAAGCAGGAAAGAATGGAGGGACAAACCGAATTTTTGAAAGTCAGCTTGGAAGCATCAATGAGAAATCGGCGGACTGGGTTTATTGGGTACCCGTTCTCCTTAAATACACTATATACGTATTCCTCTTCTGCTCTTCGTAGTTTCTCTGTGCTGCAGTGTGTAGTGGCTCGTTGAAATAATGTCCTGATGCAGCTTAGTTTGTGGGTGTTGGGATGATTGTTTCTATGGTTTCGCACTTGGTTTGTGTGTGTTGTTTTTCTGTCAACGTTAGTTTGAAGTTCCCCATTGACTGTTCGCTCTACTGTGACATCTAAGAATGGCACTTTGTTGTTGTTCCCCTCCTCTTCAAACCAGGAGCCCCCTTCAGGCCATAGTCTCACTACTTGGAACACCAATATACAGACTAGTCAAAGGCCTCCATTGAAGACTAAATCACCAAGTCGAAGATTCACACCACTCCATTTACGCCATCCAATGGATGACGCATCTGACTCCACCTACCTGTTTGAAATGCAGCTCACAGCTTCTTCACACACCCCAATTAATCTTTCTCATTGTCCTGAAGCCGGCATACGGTTTGAAGTCCCGATCTGCGGGAATGGGAATCTTTTCACTGTCTCGCGTCAGTAAGTGTCCCTGAGAACATCAAAGGCACGTCACAGCGCTGTTAGAGGAGGGGAAGCTGAAAGAGCCCCACACGCTGCTCATGGACACATTTCACTTTCCCCAACTCACCGCCCCAACCACTGCGGCTTCTGGGAGTGGAAAGGGAAGAAACGCCAAAACCCAGTCTCAGCTTTGTAAATCTTCAGGAAATAAGAAAACTGATTATCCCTTCCGGTCTTCCATCCTGGCCTGACAGCGTTGATTTTAAATGGCTGTCCAGTTAGTGCCGATTCGTTTTGGCTGAAAAAATCTTCCTTATCTCATCCCAGCATTTCTTGCCACAGAGAACTGTGCGGCAGAGTTCATGTATTTCCTTGTATGGTATTTTGTAAATAACATTCGTTTGCGGGTTGTTTGTATAGGGTATTTAAGGTTCACTAGCCGTTGTTTAATGCTGAGAGGGTTGAGTTATCTGGAAATCATTTCACAGATGTCTTTAATGTAAAGTAATGTGGCTAGGGTTTCTGCAGACGTTGTGTCTGCTAGTGTCAGTTTGTTGATGTGAAATCGTCACACTGGGTTTATTGGGTAGGCAAAAGTGGGGACCGCAGATGCTGGAAACCAGAGTTCAGATCAGAGTGGTACTGGAAAGGCACAGCAGTTCAGACAGCTTCCGAGGAGCAGGAAATTCGACATTTCGGGCTTAAGCCCTTCATCAGGAATAGAGGCAGGACGCTTCCAGGGATGGCGAGATAAATTGGGGGGTGCTGGGCCGAAGGTAGCAAAGAGGAGAAAGTGAGGTCTGCAGATGCTGGAGATCAAAGTTGAAACTTTATTGCTGGAACAGCACAGCAGGTCAGGCAGCATCCAGGGAACAGGAGATTCGACGTTTCGGGCACAGGCCCTTCTTCAGGAATGAGCCTGAAGAAGGGCCTGTGCCCGAAACGTCGAATCTCCTGTTCCCTGGATGCTGCCTGACCTGCTGTGCTGTTCCAGCAATAAAGTTTCAACGAAGGTAGCAAAGAGTACAATAGGTGAATGGGGGTGGGGATGGAGGTGACAGGTCAGAGAGGAGGGTGGAGCGAACAGTTGAGAAGGGAGATTGGCAGGTAGGTCAGGTCATGAGGACAGCGCTGAGCTGGAAGGTTGGAACTGAGGTAAGGTGGGGGGAGGGGAAATGAGGAAACTGGTGAAGTCCACATTGATGTCCTGGGGTTGAATTTATCCGAGGCGAAAGGTGGGGCGTTCTTCCTTCAGGCATCGGGTGGGGAGTGAGCGGCGATGGAGGAGGCCCAGGACCTGCATGTTCCTGGCAGAGTGGGAGGGGGGTTGAAATGTTGGGCCAGAGGGTGATGGGGTTGATTGGTGCGGGTGTCCTGGAGATGTTCCCTCAAGCGCTGTGACTTGACTCTGCGAGGAGTCTCCAGTCTCCCCGATGTAGAGGAGACCGCATCGGGAGCAATGGATACAAGCAATGACATTGGTGGAAGCCTTCTCACGATCGTGGCCCAGGTTCAATTTCCGGGCAGGGAAGCAATTTACATTAGAGCTGTGATGAAGTGCTCCTGTCTCCCTGGTGGTCTAGTGGTTAGGATTCGGCGCTTTCACCGCTGCGGCCCGGGTTCGATTCCCGGTCAGGGAAGTAATTCTCAGTGGATCTTTTGCCAACAAATTCTCCTTAAATGCGCTGTAGAGTTCCTTATTGGTCTTCGTCGTTACTGGCTCCTGCAGTGTGTATTGCCTCGTTGAAATAGTGTCCTGATTCAGGCTTGTTTGTATGTGTAGGGATCATTGCTTCTGTAGCTAAGTACTTGGTTCGTGTGTGTTGTTTTCCTGTAAACGCTGTTTTGAATTTACCATTGACTGTTCGCTCTACTGTGACATCTAGAAATCGCACTTTGTTGTTGTTCTCCTCTTTTGTGAATTTGATGCCAGTAAGGATATTGTTGATGGTGTTGTAGGTTTCCTCTAATTTGATTCATTTTTTGATGACAAAAGTGTCATCACTGTGGCGGACAACAAAGTTTGGTTTGGATCGTTGGAAGGGCTGTTGGTTTGAGACTCTGCATTATTGCTTCTGCTCGGAATCCTGATACTGGTGGTTTCATGGGTGTTACGTTGATTTGTTTGTTGGGTTTGTTACTGAATATGAAGTGGGTGGTTAAGGCACAGTTCCACGAGGTGGATAGTGCTATCTTTGCTGATGAAGTTGATGCTGTGTTTGTGTCTTTGGTTCTTCGAGTAGTGTCTCCAGTTTTCTTTGGCCACGTTGATGTTAATGGATGTGAACAGGGCTGTTATGTCAAAGGACATCATTATTCCATCCTCTTCTAACTTAGTGTCTTTGGTGTTCAGGAATTCTTGGATGGAATAAATGGAGTGGCGTGAATCTTCGACTTGGTGTTTTAGTCTTCAGTGGAGGCCTTTGACTAGTCTGTATATTGGTGTTCCAAGTAGTGAGACTAAGGCCTGAGGGGGGCTCCTGGTTTGAAAAGGAGGAGAACAACAACAAAGTGCCATTCTTAGATGTCACAGTAGAGCGAACAATTAATAGGGAACTTCACACTAGCGTCTACAGAAAAACAACACACGCAAACCAAGTGCTTAACCACAGAAGCAATCATCCCAACACCCACAAACGAAGCTGCATCAGGACATTATTTCAATGAGCCACTACACACTGCATATAGAGGATTATAAAATCATGAGGGATACGGATGAGGTGAACAGCAGGTGTCCTTTCCCCCAGCTGGGGGTTTCAGGATCAGGGAGCAAATATTTTGAGGTGAGTAGAGAAAGATTTTATAAAGACAGGACAAAGATCGTTTTTTAAGAGAGTGGTCTGAGTGCAGAATGAATGTCCAGAAGAAGTCATAGAGTCATAGAGATGTACAGCACAGAAACAGACTGTTTGGTCCAACTTGTCCATGCCGACCAACTATCCCAACCCAGTCTAGTCCCACCTGACAGCACACGGCCCCATATCCCTCCAAACCCTTCCTATTCATATACCTAACCAAATGCCTTTTAAATGTTGCAATCGTACTAGACTTCACCACTTCCTCTGGCAGTTCATTCAATAAACGTACAATCCTCTGCGTGAAAACGTTGCCCCTTAGATCTCTTTTGTATCTTTCCCCTCTAATGCTAAACCCATGCCCTCTCCTTCTGGACTCCCCCACCCCTGGGAAAAGACTTTGTCTATTTATCCTATCCATACCCCTCATGATTTTATACACGTACAGTTACAACGTTTAAAAGACATTTGGATAAGTACATGAATATGAAAGGTTCGAAGGTTTATGGGCCAAACACTGGTGGGTGGGACGAGTTTAGTTTGAGAACATACTCAGCATGGAAGAGTTGGATGAAGGGTCTGTTCAGTGCTGTCATACTCTGTGACCGACCTGTACTGGTCTTAAAACCATTTTCTTACCTCCACCCCATAACCATCCACTTCTTTGTTGTTCAAAACTCAGATGAATTTAGCCTTGAATATGTTTAATGACCCCACTTCTGAACTGAATTCCTCTTCGTAATATACCACTTGCCTCGCTCATTGCCTGCTGCATCTGCCCGACAACTGGCATTGACTGGTGTGGAGGGACTCTGAGACCCCTTTGTACATCCATACATCATTCCTGATGAAGGGCTTGTGTCCGAAACGTTCACTGTCCTGCTCCTCAGATGCTACCTGACCTGTTCTGCTTTTCCAGTGCCACATTTTTCGACTTTCACCTCTAGTCCTCACTTTCTCCACATTCCAATATATCACCATTTAAACAATGCACTGCTTTTTTTTAAACAGCCAAGGCGATAACTTCACATTGCGGCACTGCACTTACCATGTGTTTGCCAATTGAGACACAGACCTGGACCAACTTCGGGAAGAGGCAAAACACTGAGTTCTGAACAAAAACCGTAACACACTCAAAACGTCGGCTCTGTTTACCTTTCCACAGATGCAGCTCGACCCGTTGGCTTTCTGCAGTATTCGCCGTGTTTGAACTGATAGAAAACAATGCTAATTCTGGGCGGGGCAGGTTGAATTATGAATTGAATAGTAGCTTCATCAACGAGACTGTGCTCCTGATGCTCAGACCTGTCTCTGTGGCGCAATTGGTCAGCGCGTTCGGCTGTTAACCGGAAGGCTGGTGGTTCGAGACCACCCAGAGACGGAGCGTTTGTTGTTCACGCTCCAACCGCTTTCTTGGCTCCAAAGATGCACGTTTTTAATGGTGTCAGGAAAATGTTTCCCAAACGGAAATCTTTTCCACTGAGGAAGCACAAATGGGTTTCTGAATTGATTGAATTTCTAACGTAAAGGACTGCGGATGCTTACAGTCCGAGACAGAAAGCGAAACTGCTGGAGAAACTCAGTAGGTTTGGCTGTACTTGGGATGAGGAAAAGAAAATTCTCAAATGTTGTCTCTGATTCTCTTTCTACAAATGCTGCCTGACCTGCTGAGTTGCTCCTGCAATTTCTGTATTTCTTTTTAACTGAACGTCCATTTCATCTTTCGGGATGAAACACCCAGACTCGCCATTTGCAGATATTTAACCCTTTCGAAACCTGTGAAGTGATTGGATTCAAACAAACTCTGCAATGATTCACTCTTTCTCAGCTCCACAGGCAGAGAGACCTGGGAAATGAAGCTGTCAGTGTGGTTCTGTATTGGTGGGCCGAGTGGTGAATGCGATGGATATGAAATCCATTGCGGGTTCCCCACGCAGGTGTGAACCCTGCCGACTACAGTTGAGAACTGTCGTCAAAAAGAAAGGGAGATTGCTCCACGGCTTTTTTAAAGATGCAAATCAGTGGAGGAGTTGAAATATTTCAATCACATTGGGACTGATCGGGAATCTGCAACCCACAGAGCTGCTTTTGAGGATATGAGCCAAGTGTTTGGAAATGAGACGAGAACAGTGAGGGGCGTGAAGTCGTGATCGAAATGAAGCAGGCACCTGAGGACAAAGGTGTTTTATTTGCCAGTGAAAGATACTGCTTCACAAAGATGAGTCGATGGAAGGGAAGCAGTGACGGTGATTATCTTTGGCTGTTTACCTCTACCTCAAAAATTCGGCAGAATTTTAAAGTCACAATGAAAAGAAGTAAAAGTGACATTAGGAAGAACGTTTTCGTACAGGGACTGGTTAGGGTCAGTAAGTCCCTGTCTGACACTGACAAAGAGGAAGATTCAATGGACACAAAAGGGAATTCGGTGGTCACGTTCAGATGTGCAGATTTACGCTGAGAAGGCGAGAGAATGAAACGAATAGAGACACAGGTTTACTTAAGTGTAGAACCAGCAGAGCGAAGGTGGGCCGCATGGCCTCCGTCTGCGCTGTGACACATGTTGTGATTCAGTGTGAAATCACAGTTCGACCAACAGAATGTGGGAATTTAGAAATAAGTTTATATTTACACAGCCTCCATACGTCTGCGAAACAGCATATTACACGGCAGCAGGGGAGGTCTTTGACATCAGGCTCGAACGTGCCTGCCGCGTGCCAGACGGAAACCTGAAGTGTTCTGTGGAAGGGCGTTGCGTGCGGCAGCAGAGTGGCGCAGCGGGAGCGTGCTGGGCCCATAACCCAGAGGTCGATGGATCGAGACCATCTTCTGCTATTGTTCAATGTCACCTCGAGCTGCTTTTCTTTGGATCGGTGCTCTCTTCTGCAAGCTGCCTTTCTTTTCTGCATTCTACTTACCGAATGTCCAAAAGTAGCATATCGATGCACTCGCCAGATCCACTCAAATCAAGTGGCGTGGTTTTAGTGGTCTTTTGGTCTTCGTCGGTTTCCTCTGAATCGAATCGCAAACCCAGTTCTCTGCGATGCCAATCAGCTGGTAAAGTTGAAACACATGCCTTGTGGTTTCGTCCATTCCTTGCAGTAATTCGCCACCCTGGTTCAGACGAGAATGACAAACATGTCAGAAACCGCATCACGACTCAGACATAGTCCCCTACTATTAGGACGGATACCACCGATTGTGAATGACCTCAGAGAGAGAGACAAGTGACAGACAGTCGCCGTGGACTCGATGGGCTGAACGGCTTCTGTCTGGGCGAGAATGATGCTACGTGTTTATGCCGTCCCACTGCCTGTCTCTGGGACAGAGAGGCTGAGGGAGCAACAATGGTTCATTTTTAACCGTCCCGTCCGTGTTGGACTGCCTGCAGTCACTCAGCTCAGGGCCGTGGGGATGACTCTCAGTGAGTGAAGGTTTCACTCGGATTCTCTTCATCTGGGACACTTAGGGCTCAGCAAAGAAAGCGATACCCACTTTGCAATAGACTTTCCGTAAGATTGCTGCGTGAAGACGATTTCTGAACACCAAGAAGGCTGCACAACAATGTGAATTTACCTGGGCGAAGAGTCCTCGGTGTCCATTTCTTTCTGTCCTGCCAGCACAGCATCTTTCTATCTCTCCGATAACAGACTATCTCTCCGAGAAAGTTCACAATCAAAGTTGTTCATGTTCCCCGCATTAATGTAACTGACACCTCTCACCCCAAGGGTTTCAGAGAGAGAGAGAGAGAGAGCAGAAGAGCGAATGGACTCTACCCGCACCCCACCCTACACCCCGTCCCACCCCCAGAACAACGTGCAAGTAGAAATGAAATGGTTTAATTATCCACTAGTGGAGGTAGTCCAGTTCCTGGGGATGAGACAAATATCAGCGCCCCGGGGACAGAATGACAAGCAGATGTTCTGGAAATGCTTTGCTGCTTGCAATTCTTGGAGCAATGTGGAATGTACTTCACACTGAGCAAGTTTCAGCTGGCTCAGAGTCTCCGATGTACATTGCTGTGTTTGCCGCCAGCTCAGAGAGAGAACAATAGGAAGGACGTAGGAGTGAATAACGATCCACGTGGGAGGGCGAATAACTGTTAATGGAGACTGTTAGCGGCTAACAATACGTAGTGTGTCACTGCAGAAAATGTGTTGCTGGAAAAGCGCAGCAGGTCAGGCAGCATCCAGGGACCAGGAGAATCGACATTTCCGGCATAAGCCATTCCTGAAGAAGGGCTTATGACCGAAAAGTCGATTCTCCTGTTCCCTGGATGCTGCCTGACCTGCTGCGCTTTTCCAGCAACACATTTTCAGCTCTGATCTCCAGCATCTGCAGACCTCACTTTCTCCTCAAAGTGTGTCATAGCAAACGAGGTGATAAGAAGGAGTCGTTTGTGTGGTAGGGGTCAAGGACATGGGGGAGTTCAGGCCCTAAAGTTATGGAACTCGATATTGAAGACCGGAGGGCTGTAAGGTCTCCAAGTGGAAAATGAGGTGTTGTTCTTTCATCTGGAGCTAGAACACTGCTGCAAGCCTGAGACAGAGATGTTGGCCAGGGAACAGGGTGATGTGTTAAAGTGGTGGAAATGTGCTGCTGGAAAAGCGCAGCAGGTCAGACAGCATCCAAGGAACAGGAGAATCGACGTTTCGGGCATAAGCCCTTCTTCAGGGATGGGGAAAGTTTGTCCAGCAGGCTAAGATAAAAGGTAGGGAGGAGGGACTTGGGGGAGGGGCGTCAGAAATGTGATAGGTGGAAAGAGGTCAAGGTGAGGGTGATAGGTCAGACTGGGGTGGGGGCGGAGAGGTCGGGAAGAAGATCTCAGGTTAGGAAGGCGGTGCTGAATTTGATGGATTTGACTGAGACAGGGTGGGGGGAGGACAAATGAGGAAACTGGTGAAATCCGAGTTCATCCCTTGTGGTTGGAGGGTTCCTTGCCGGAAGATGAGGCGTTCTTCCTCCAACCGTCGTTTTGTTGTGGTCTGACGATGGAGGAGTCCAAAGACCTGCATATCCTTGGTGGAGTGGGAGGGGGAATTGAAATGTTGAGCTACAGGGTGGTTGGCTTGGTTGGTCCGGGTGTCCCAGAGGTATTCTCTGAAACGCTCTGCAAGTAGCCGGCCTGTCTCCCCAATATAGAGGAGGTCACATCGGGTGCAGAGAATGCAATAGATGATATGTGTGGAGGTGCAGGTGAATCTGTGGCGGATATGGAAGTTTCCTTTGGGGCCTTGGAGGGAGGTGAGGGGGGAGGTATGGGCGCAAGTCTTGCACCTCCTGTGGTTGCAGGGGAAGGTGCCGGGAGTGGAGGTTGGGTTGGTGGGGGGTGTGGATCTGACGAGGGAGTCACGGAGGGAGTGGTCTTTACGGAATGCTGATAGGGGAGGGAAATATATCCTTGGTGGTGGGGTCCGTTTGGAGGTAGCGGAAATGACGGCGGATAATGCGCTGTACATGGAGATTGGTGGGGTGGTAGGTGAGGACCAGTGGGGTTCTGTCCTGTAGGCGGTTGGAGGGGCGGGGTTCAAGGGCGGAGGAGCGGGAAGTGGAAGAGATGTGGTGGAGGGCATCGTCGACCATGTCGGGGGGGAAAATTACGGTCCTTGAAGAAGGAGGCCATCTGGGTTGTGCGTTTTTGGAACTGGTCCTCCTGGGAGCAGATGCGGCGGAGTCGAAGGAATTGGGAGAATGGGATGGCGTTTTTACAGGGGGCAGGATAGGAGGAGGTGTAGTCCAGGTAGCTGTGGGAGTCGGTCGGTTTGTAGTAGATGTCCGTGTTGATTCGGTCGCCTGAGATAGAAATAGAAAGGTCGAGGAAGGGGAGGGAGGAATCTGAGACTGTCCAGGTGAATTTGAGGTCGGGGTGGAAGGTGTTGGTGAAGTGGATGAACTGTTCAACTTCCTCGTGGGAGCACGAGGCAGTGCCGATACAGTCATCAATGTAGCGGAGGAAAAGGTGGGGGGTGGGGCCAGTGTAGTTGCGGAAGATGGATTGTTCCACATACCCTACGAAGAGGGGGATAGCTGGGGCCCATGCGGGTGCCCATGGCTACTCCTTTCGTTTGGAGGAAGTGGGAGGATTGGAAAGAGACGTTGTTCAGGGTGAGGACCAGTTCAGTCAGTCGAAGGAGGGTGTCAGTGGAAGGGTACTGGTCGGTACGGCGGGAAAGAAAGAAGCGGAGGGCTTTGAGTCCTTCGTGATGGGGGATGGAGGTGTACAGGGACTGGATGTCCATGGTGAAAATAAGGCGTTGGGGACCGGGGAAGCGAAAATCATGGAGCAGGTGGAGGGCATGGGTGGTGTCCCGAACGTAGGTGGGGAGTTCTTGGACTAAGGGGGACAGGACGGTGTCAAGGTACGCAGAGATGAGTTCGGTGGGGCAGGAGCAGGCGGAGACAATGGGTCGGCCGGGGCAGTCAGGTTTGTGGATTTTGGGCAGGAGGTAGAAGCGGGAGGTGCGGGGTTGTGGGACTATGAGGTTGGAGGCGGTGGATGGGAGATCACCCGAGGTGATGAGGTTATGGACGGTCTGGGAGATGATGGTTTGGTGGTGGGGGGTGGGGTCATGGTCAAGGGGGGGTGGGATCATGGTCATGATGTGTTAAAGTGGCAGGCAACCGCAAGGTCAGGGCCATTATTTCTGCGGGCAGAACCGGGATGTTCTGCGAAGCAGTCACCCAGTTTATGCTTCATTCTACATTGGGGAAACGACACTGTGAGCAGCGAATGGAGTGGACTAGGTTGTGGCAAAAGTGCTGCTTCACTTGGCAGGTATGTTAGAGCCCTTGGATATTCAGGAGGGAGCAGGTAAATGGGCAGGTGTTACACATTCGGCGGTTGCAGGGGAAAGTGCCTTGGCACTATGGGAGGTGGGTGTGGGGTGTTGCGAGTGAAGGAAGAGTGGAACCGAGGTGGAACCCCTGGCACAACGGGTGCGTGTTGGGACCATAACCCAGCTGAGAAAGCATTCTCTCCTATTCACTCAATGTCGTCTTTAGCAGCTTTCTGGTATAACAGCGCTCTGTTCTGCACCTCGCCTTCTTATCTGCACAATGTTTCCTCATTTCCCCTTCCCCCACCTCACCCTAGTTCCAAACTTCCAGCTCAGCACTGTCCCCATGACTTGTCCGGACTAGTCCTACCTGCCTACCTCCTTTTTCATCTATCCACTCCACCGTCTCCTCCCTGACCTATCACCTTCATCCCCTCCTCCACTCACCCATTGTACTCTATGCTACTTTCTCCCCACTCCCACCCTCCTCTAGCTGATCTCTCCACGCTTCAGGCTCTCTGCCTTTCTTCCTGATGAAGGACCTTTGCCCGAAACGTCGATTTCGCTGCTCCTTGGATGCTGCCTGAACTACTGTGCTCTTCCAGCACCACAAATCCAGAATCTGTGAACTTCACCCCAGACTGTAACTTCCTTCCTCTGGCTAACTTTTGTGAGTACAACAGTCTGTTTCTCACCACTTTTTCCGTTTTTTGTTTCATTCTGGGGTTCAATTGTTAACTTGCAGCAACTGAAAGGAAAGAGTGAATCGGTGGTGGGGGGTGGGGGCGGCGGGGGGACAGACTCTGGAAAAGTTGATCCAGGTCTGTGTCTCAATTTGCAAACACATGGCAAATGCAGTGATACAATGTATAGCCTTTGATGTTTAAAAAAACGCAGAGAGGAGGCGCATTGTTTAGATGGTGATATGTTGAGATGTGGCGAAAGTGAGATGATGGAGATCAGAGTTGAAAGTGTGGCGCTGGAAAATCACAGCAGGTCAGTCAACAACTGAGGAGGAGGAGAGTCAATGTTTTGGGCATGAGCTCTTCATCAGGAATGAGGTGTGGATGGACAAAGGGCCTCAGCGTCCTCCTACACCAGTCACTGCCAATTGTCAGACAGGAGCAGCAAGCAATCAGCAAGGTAAGTGGGATATGAGCAAGAGGAATTGAGTTCAGAAGTGTGGATGTCTTCCTGCAGTTAGGCCGGTCATTGAATGTATTCAAGGCTGAGTTCATTTGAGTTTGATGAACAAAGAAGTGGATGGGTGTTGGGGGAAGGTAAGAAAATGATTTTAAGACCAGTATAGAACAGTTACAGTCATACAGCACAGAAACAGACCATTAAGTCCAAGTAGTCCATGCTGACTGTGTTCTGAAACTAAACTAGTCCCACCTTCCAGTGTTTGGCCCAGACTCTCTGAACCTTTCCTATTACAATTGCAACATTTAAGAGGCATTTGGATGGATATATGAATAGGAAGGGTTTGGACATATATGGGCCGGGTGCTGGCAGGTGGGACGAGATTAGTTTGGGATATCTGGTCAGCATGGATGGGTTGGACTGAAGGGTCTTTTTCCATGCTGTACATCTCTATGTACTTATCCAAATGTCTTTTAAACACTGTAACTGTACCTGCATCCACCACCTCCTCTGGACATTGATACCACATGAGAACTATTCTCTGTCTTAAAATAAAAAGGTGCTCCTCGTGTCTTTTTAAAATATTTCTCCTCTCATCTTCAAAGTTTGCTCCCAAACCTTGAAACACCCATCCCAGGGAAAGAATACCTGCTGTTCACCTCAACGATACCCCTGAAGATTTTATAATCCTCTCTAAGGAAATCTCTCAACCTCCAATGCTGCAGTGAAAAATTCCCACCCTGTCCACCTAGATGCCGGTATATTTATATCCAGTTATGAACTGTTCAATGTTGGTGCCGACTGAAAGACCAAATGACCTATTCCTGCTCCCAATTCTCACACTCTGTGTCCAGGACAACAAGAGACCATATGACATAGGTGCAGAAATCAGGCCATTCAGCCCATCAGATCTACTCCACCATTCAATCAAAACTGATACGTTTCTCAACCCCATTTTGAAATTTTGACTTTGGAAAGGCAGATCAGGGAAGGATCTGCAAAGTTAATGGGAAGTGTTGTTGATCACAGATACCTTGGAGTGCCTGTTCATAGTTTCTTGAAAGTGGAGTCACAGGTAGATAGGATAGTGAAGGAGGTGTTTGGTATGCTTGCCTTTATAGGTCAGTGCATTTCAATACAGATGTTGGGAGGTCATGTTGCCCCTGTACTGGACATTGATTCAGCCACTTTGGAATACTGCGTTCAGTTCTGGTTACCCTGCTACAGGAAAAGTGTTGTGAACTTTTGAAAGGGTTTGGCAAAGATTTACAAGGTTGGAGAGGTTGAGTTATAGGGAGAGGCTGAATAGGGCGGGGCTGTTTTCCCTGGAGCATTGGAGGCTGAGGGGTGACTTTATAGAAGTTCATACGGAACATGGATAGGGTGAAAGCCAAAAACATTTCCACATAGTAGGGAAGTCCAAAACTAGAGGGCATAGATTTGAGATGAGAGGGGAAAGATTTAAATGGAACCATATGGACAACTTTCTCACACAGAGAGTGATGCAAGCATGGAATGAGCTGCCAGAGGAAGTGGTGGAGGCTGGTATAATTACAGCATTTTAAATGGCATCTGGTAACAGGGTGAATTGAGAGGGATATAGGCTAAGTGCTGACAAATGAGGCTATGTTAATTTGGGATATCTGGTCAGCACAGACAATTTGGACTGAAGGAAAGCAGAAATGTCACTGTGAAGACTGGACTTTCAGAGCAGCTTCCAAAGATATTTTGTCCTTACTGGGAGTAGAGCTACAATGAAATCTTTCATTTGAGAGACGGCAACTGAGTAAGTGAGGACATCCAGGATTTTGACGGAATGTGGGAATTTGTTGCAACGTGGGGTTGAAGCGTTTTAAGTAAAGTATCCTGAGCGGGAAGCCCAGTGAAGGGTTTTGGTGTGTTTTTGTTTTAAACTGCTCATTTCTTTCAGCCCCCAACAATGTACTTCCAATGCTGTGCATCAGAAGGAGCGGTGAATCAGTAACTGGTATCATCAGAAGCCTAACGGTTTTCAGTACTGCAGGTATTGCATTGCTGCATCAGCATTGTAAATGTTACTGGCAGCAGTGGGAGGTGTGGGCTGTATTCACTGGAAGCAGTTAGATAACACACATATGAGAGGGCAGGGTGGGACTTGTCTTTCAATTTGCAGAAGTTGGGAGGTTCTGGGAGCTGTGGTTCTGGGCAAACACAACTGCAGTAAATCATAGAAGCCCTACAGTGTGGAAGGAGGCCATTCAACCCATCAAGTCCACACTGACCCATCGAACAGCTTGCCACCCAGACCCACCCTATCTCGTCGTTTCTGCTGGTGGGTTAGACTAGGTAACAAGATTAGGGGTAGGTTTCAGGCAGAGGAGGAGGGACTACATTTCCTGGAGAGTGGTGAATCTATGGAATTCTTTGCCCAAGGAAGCAATAGAAGCAGGCATATTCAAGACACAGTTCGATGGGAGTTTGGATTGTAGGTGAATTTAGGATAGTCAGGATAATGCTGGTAAGAGGAGCTGAGATGATGGATAGATCAGCCATGATCTTAAAGAATGGCGGAGTAGGCTCGATGGGCCAAATGGCCTCTTTCTGCACTGCAGGGATTTTATGATTGCTTCATATGGTGTATATCTGATATTCGCTGTTGTACAAGCTGCATGGCTATGATTTTTCACCTTCTAATATAGTAATGGAATTACATCCTGTATTTCTTGTATTCATTTTTATTTTACAGGTCAGCAGGAAATCTTTCAGCAACTTTACTGGCTTTCTTTCCTGAAGCAGCCTTGACATTTCATTTTCATATCCTTCATTCAGCTCCATTTCCAGCACCTTTGTAGGAAGGTTGTTCCAGGTCATTGTCACCTAAATGAAGTTTTCCTCTTTATAAACTTAATGCTATCTGACTGAATGAGGGTTTTCAGGTTTCTGTGTCATGGATAATATATGTGTCATGGATAATATATGATCAGCAGGTATCTGGCAACCTAAGGAATTGTCACCGATGTTATGTTCATTTGACTGTACTGACCGTGACTTATTTCGTGATTTTATTTGCAGGAAGACATGGGGAAAGAAATCTGAAACCAAAAGATACATCAGCTTCTGACAGAGCCACTTGATTCATTGGGACTTGAATATCAGCAGCCATTCCAGTCGAGAAGAAATGTTTGCTTTTGTCTGCTTGGACACTGGTGTGGCAGGAAGAATATTGATACACCCGAATGAGGGAAATTCAGTGCGGTGACTGTGAAAAGTACAGTACTTCACACCATTTACTCAGCTTGGAGGATCAAAGAGACCGTTCACTCGCTCTCTGTGCGGGAAGGGCTTCACCCACTCCTCCCACCTGCAGAGACATCAGTCAGTTCACCTCCCATCGCAGGGGGATTGAAGGAGCTTCGGCCGAGTGCCATTCTCGACTGCATTAATAACCCAGTTCTGGGGACTCCCGGGTTTGAATCTCACCATAGCAGATGGCGGATTTGGAGTTCAGTCAGAAATCTGGAGTTCAGAATCTCATTATGAAACCATTTTCGGGGAACAAACACCCCAATCTGATTCACTCATGATTAGGGGAGGAAACTGCCGTTGTGGGAAAGGATTCACTCAGTCGTCCCAGCTGCATCCTTTCCCTGGTCTGGCCTATATGTGACTCCAGACCACAGCAGTGTGGTTGACTCTTGACAGGCCATCTGCAAATGCGCGGGGGGAATCTTACTTGCATACAGGCTATGGGTTGCAATTGCTGAGTGAAGCAATACTTCCTCCAGGCGAAGGCTGCACCAAGGATCGAATTACAAAGGGACAACTCAGCTGACCAATAGTGAAGAAAGTGGGATGCAGGAGAGTGTGAGTGTGTGTGTGTGTGTGTTTCAATAAAAAGCTACTTTTTGTGCACCTTTTTGCTGAGACGATCTTAAGCTGCAACAAAGTTGGGTCCCAACAAAAGTTACCTGAACTTACCGTCGGACTCAGACATTGAAGGCTATGAGATCCAACAGGTTTTTCTTTTAAAGCTGCTAATTTCTTTCAATCTCCGGCGGGAGGTTTCCAATGTCTTATATCAGAAGGAGCAGTCAATGTGTAGCTCGTATTATTAGAATTGTACATTTTTCAGGACTGATGGTTCATTGTTTCCTCAGCATTGTAAAGTTTACTGGCAGCAGTGGGAGGGGTGGGCTGTTTTCACTGGAAACAAAGTTAAAATCCAGTTACAGTCCAACAGGTTTATTTGGAAGCACTAGCTTTCGGAGTGTTGCTCCTTCGTCAGGTAACTGTACAGCAGGATCATAAGACACAGAACTTGTAGCAAAATGATATATTGAACAAACCTCGACTGCTTTTAAGTGTTTCATCTTTAGAATGGGTTGCAGGTTTCAGTTCATTAGTATGTAAATCCCAAAACTTCTTTTAAGTCACAGTCTCGAGATAACTTCAGGATTTACGAAGAGGTGCCATCTCAGCTCAGACAATGCATGAAAGATGTGAGGTTCGAGTCTGTCTTTAGTCAGACTGATTCTGTTTCCAAAGTAGGAATTTATAAAATATTACATGGATTGACTGTCTGCAGATTGTGCACTTTTTGAGCAAAATAGAATGTATCTACAAACATAATTCTGCAAATGCAAATTCACCCCATAGTCTTATCTATGTGTGCATGCATGAGAGTGAGTGAGTGTGTGCATACGCATGAGTCTGGCTGAGAGAGTGTGTGTTTGCGTGTGTGCATGCTTGGTAAAGTGAGAGTTGCAGGAGTATTAGCCTGTGAGAGGATGTGTGTGTGGGTGAGAGTGTGGGTGGGTACATGTGTGTGCATCTGAGAGAGCACGTATATCTGAGAGAGTGCCTGCGTGAGTATGTGAGAATGTATGGCTGTGTGTGAGAGACAGAATGTGTACAGTGTAGTGGGGTCACCTGTAATGTAACATGAACCAAAGGTCCTGGTGCAGGCCAACCTCATGGGTTCCAAACTTGGCTATCAGTCTCTGCTTGGCCACTAGAAATGATTAAGCAGTTACACAATAGACACTGGAGAGGGCAGGGTGAGACTTGTCTTTCGATTTGCAAAAGGTGGAAGGTTCTGGATGATGTGATCCAGGGCAAACACATGTTGGAGGACCTTCAGCTCAGAGAGGTGGAGCTGGAAGACAGGTTGCTGACACGCTGGGAAGGCAAGGCGGAAAGTTAATCAGATGTTTTTTATTCCGGGAGATGGTCTTTCCCTCCGGACAGAGCCTTCTGATGGGATCAGTGGACAGGGTCAGTGGGGTGTGAGCCCGGGTCAGGCAGGTAAAGGTGATCTGAGAGAGGGCTGCAGGGGGGAGGAGCTAACTGTGCGGTGGGAGGAGCAAGAACAACGTTAGGGAGGGGAGGTAAGGGACAGAATAGTGACGGGGATTGCCTCCGTTCTCTGCAGTTGGCAGCAGAAGCACAGATGGTATCGGAATCTGGTGCCAGGATTCAGGAACCAGTGTGCTCTGGGCTGGAGAAGTGGGAAAGGGAGGTGCAATGGGTGTGGTCCAACGATGTCAGCAGGAGACAGCCTCTGCTGAGGGCGCATGAGAAGTTAAAAGCTGCAAAGACAAAGCAGAACCTCAAAGCAGTGGGTGGGATGGTGGCTCAGTGGTTAGCAATGCTGCTTAATAACGCCAGGAGCCTGGGTTTGATTCCATCCTTGGGTGACTGTCTGTGTGACGTTTGGCATGTTCCCCCCCTTGTGTCTGTGCTGGTTACCTCTGGGTGTTCTGGCTTCCTCCCACAGTCCAAAGATCTGCACTTTAGGGTGGATCAGCTGTGCTAAGATGTGCAGGTGAGCTTGCATCTTGGATGACCATGTTAGTTTCGGTTCCTTCATTTGTAAATCCCAGAACTTTTTTAAACTTACATTCTTAAGATAGCTTTTAACAATAGATGTCATCTCAGCTCAGATAATTGAAAGTGAGAAATTAAAGTCTGTCTGTGTCCCAATGTTAGGTCAGACTGATTCTATTTCTAAAGTGGGAGCTACAGAATCTTACATGGATTTATGCAGTTTTTTAGTAATTCGGAATAAATGGACTTCTGCAAGGAAGTGTACAAACAACTGACCAGGAACACGACAGGCAACTACCAGCTGATCTGACCAAAGAGCACAACTGTGAACTGACAGCATTCATCAAGACTTCTGATCCAATCCTTCCAGAAGCTCAGCACCCACGGACTAGTTGAATCCGTGGATGTGTCAGTACTCTACACCAGCATTCCTCACGATGATGGCATCACGGTAACAGCCTCAGTACTCAATACCAACAAATACCAATCTCTGAGCACTGTCCTACAACTCATCCGCTTCATTCTCAACCACAACATTTTCACCTTTGGCAACCAGTTCTTCATCCAGACACATGGAACAGCCATGGGGACCAAACTTCCACCCCAGTATGCCAACATTTTCAAGCACAGGTTCGAACAAGGCTTCTTTTCTGCACAGGACCTCCAACCAACACTATACACCAGATATATTGATGACATTTATTCCTCTGGACCCATGGTGAGGAGTCACTGAAACAACAATACTCTTTAGTATCTGTCTCATTTTTGAATATATGCAGCTCTATCAAGGATGGGTATCTCAGCACTTCTCTGTATCCGCAAACCACGGATAACCTGACAGTGCTACACTTCTCTCATGAAACATATTAAAACAGCCATCCCCTCTGGACAAGCCCTTCGCATACATAGGATCTGTTCAGGTGAGGAGGAACATGGCAGACACTTGGAAGTACACAAGCATGCTCTCATAAGAACGGGGTACAATGTTCAACTCATCAACTCCCAGTTCCAATGTGTCACAGCAAGAAACTGTAATGACTTCCTTTAGGAGACAGACACGAGCTGCAACCAAAATGGTACCCTTTGTTGTCCAGTACTTCTCAGGAGCCGAAACACCACGCCACATTCTTCACAGCCGGCAACACATTATAGATGAGGATGAGCACCTCGCCAAGACTTTCCCCACACCTCCACTTCTCGCCTTCAATCAACCGCCAAACTTTAAACAGATAATTGGTCTCAGAAAACTGCCTGGCCTTCAGGACAACACAATACAACTCTGTCACGGCAGATGATGAAAGACGTATCAGAATGTTGACACGATTACCACCATGACACGTGAGGACACCACCCACCATGAGTGCAGGAGGTACTCATGTGACTCAGCCAACATTTTTTATCTCATACGCTGCAGGCAACGATGCCCTGAGTCTTGGTATATTGGTGAGACCAAGCAGAGGCTACAGCAACAGATGAATGGACACTGCACAACAATCAACAGCCAGGAGTGTTCGCTCCCAGTCGGGGAACACTACAGCGGTCTGGGACATTCAGCCTTGGACCTTCGGGTGACCATCCTCCAAGGCAGACTTCAGGACAGGCAAAAATGCAAATTAGCCAAGCAGGGGCTGATAGCCAAGTTCGGTACCCATGGAGATGGCCTCAACTAGTACCTTGGATTCATGTCACACTACAGGTGACCCTACTATACTATGCATTCTCTCTCTCTCTCTCTCTCTCTCACACACACACACACACACACACACAAGCATGCATTCACACAAATACATGCTCCTCCAAACCAACACACTCACACAGACTCTCTCTCATACACATACGCTCTCTCAAATGCTCCCTCTCACACACACACACCCTCTCACAGACTTATACCCCATTACACTCTCTCTCTCTCTCACTCACTCACACACACATACACACCCTATGACAGACTTATACCCCATTACACTCTCTCACACACACATGATCACACGGTTTCTCCTGCACACACACACACACACACACATAAAAGTTTGTGGGTTGAATTTGTACTTGCAGAATCGCATTTTATTTTGCTCAAAAACTCATACACGTAAGATTCTCTAATACCACGATAGAAATAGAATCCGTCTGACCTAACATTGGGACACAGACAGACGTTAACTTAACACCTTCAATGCATTATCTGATTGAGATGACACCTATTGTTAAAAGCTATCTTGAGAACGTAACTTTTGAAAAGTTCTGGGATTTACATGTGAAGGAATCAAAACTAACATGGTCATTCTAAAAAATGGTAGAGGTAAGCTAAAGTTGTTTAATATTCCATTCCATGACATTGCAATCCTGTTGCTATAAAGTCTGTGTGTTATGATTCTGCTCCACAACCAACCGATGAAGGAGCAGCGCTTCGAAAACTAGTGATTCCAAATAAACCTGTTGGGCTATAACCTGGCATTGTGTGCTTTTTAACTTTGAAAATCTGCAGTAATGCCAACGTCTCCATACAGCGCATGCTACTCGGTGTCAGCAACGCACTGCGCATGTCCCACAGTGTCAGCAAGACATTACGCATGCTCACACAACAAGCGGAAACACTCCGTGACCTTGTTTTGATGGACCAATGAGAAGTTCTGGAGGACCGGATGGAGACTGATCCTCCTGCCAATCACAGCAAACCCATCGTCTGGATGCGGAAGTAGGACAATTAACTTTTGAAGTTGCTGCTGCTGCTGCTCCTCTCTCTCTGAACGAAGATTGAGCTTCACCCCAACTGCAACTTCCTTCCTCTCTCCAACATCTGTGAGTACAGCACACTCTTTTCTCACCCCCTTCTCCATTCCGGGGTTGAGCTGTTGACTTGCAGGAACTGAAGGGAAACGAAGTGAATCCAGGGAGGGGACAGACTCTGGGAAAGTTAGTCCAGGTCTTTTTTCAATGGCAAATACAGGAGAATTGACATTTCAGGCTCGAGCCTTTCATCAGCAATGATGTGTGGATGAACAAAGGGGCCTCTGCGTCCTTCTAATCCAGTCAATGCAAGTTGTCAGACAGGTGCAGCAAGTAGTGAGCAAGGCAAGTGGTATATTAGTAAGAGGAATTGAGTTGAGAAGTGGGGACCCCTTCCTGCAGTTTGGGCATAATTGAATATATCCAAGGCTGAGTTCATCTGATTTTTGAACAACAAAGATGTGATGGTTATGGGGGAGGCAAGACCAGTACAGGTCAGTTACAGAAACAGACCCTTCAGTCCAACTAGTCCATGCTGACTATGTTCTCAAACTAAACTGGACCCACCTGCCTGTGTTTAACCTATATCCCCCTGAACCTTTTATATTGGAGTCATAGAGATGTACAGCACAGAAACAGACCCTTCGGTCCAATTTCTCCATGCCTATCAGTTATCCTAATCTCGTCTGTTTGCCAGCCCTGGGCCCCATAATCCCTCTAACCCCTTCTATTATAGACCAATCCAAATGCCATTTAAATTCTGTAATTATACCAGTCTCCACCACTTCCTCTGGCTGGTCATTTCATATATGCACTACTCTGTGTGAAAAGGCTCCCCTTAGAGCTCTTTTATGTCTTTCCCCGTTCGCCCAAAACCTTTAGTTCTGCACTCCCCCACCCCAGGGAGAAGACTTTGTTTATTTACCCTATCCTTGCCTCTCATGATTTTATAAGCCTCTAAGGTCATCCCTCAGCCTCCGACGCTCCAGGGAAAACAGCCCCAGCCTATTCAGCCTCTCCCGAGAGCTAATTTTTTTCAAACCTGGCAACATGCTGGTAAATCTTTTCTGAACCCTTTCAAGTTTCACACCGTCCTTCTGATGGGCAGGAGACCAGAGTTGCACACAATATTCCAAATGTGGCCTCACCAATGTCTTGTAGAGCTGCAAAATCACCTACCTCCCAACTCCTTTACTCAGTGCTGTAACCGATAAAGGAAAGCATACCAAATGCTGCCTTCACTATCATATCTACCTGGGACTCTGCCTTCAAGGAACTATGAACCTGCACTCCAGGTTTTGATCTGGGACTCCTTACAGAGACATGGCTTCAGGATGACAAGGATTGGATCCTAAATATTGAGGGGAGATGTGGCATTCAAGTCGAATGGGAAGCGAGGTAAAGGTAGAGGGTTGACACTGCTAATCAAAGCACTGATCACAGGGTAGTCTGGTGTCAGCTCGGATTTCAGGTCCTGGTTTCTTTGTCCTCTATTGATCTCCCTGTTCCCACAGTTGTTGTCTGTTCTCAGCTCTGCTTCATTTCTGCTGAAGCTTTAACCTCCTTTGACACCTTCTGGAACAATAAATCATTCAGTCAATCAAAGTCCAATCCACAATCTCCCAGCCTGTAAACCATCCAGACAAAGAGTATCATACCAGAAAATATAACAAAATAAGTGAAAAGTTAGAATTAAATAGGTGCTTGTGTCTGTTCATTGGTAAGTAAACTAGAAATAGGGGTCTGCCAGGATTCTTATAGTGCCCTGATTGAAGAATTCTCTCTCCCTTACATCTAAGTATTCGTACCCAGCTATGATTTATAACAATATTTACATCAACAGAAATAAAGCATCTGTTATGCAATAGACATAGAGATATACAGTAAGGAACTAGACTTTTTCTCTCTCTCATGTGCACAATCTGCAGGCAGACAATACATGGAATATTTTATAAATTCCACTTTGGAAATAGAACCAGTCTGACTCAAAAACTGGGATACAGACAGACTCTGGCCTCACACCTTTAATGCATTGTCTGAGCTGAGTTGTCATCTTTTGTTATAAAACCTTAAGTTATCTTGAGCCTTAGAAGAAGTTCTGGGATTTACATATTAATGACACCAGCAACTCATTCTAAAAGATGAAAGACTTTACAATCCAGGTTTCTTCAATGTATCATTTCAGTGGCATGACTCTGTAATGTTTTGCTGTAAACTCAGTGTCTTATGATCTTATACTCCACAAAACCTGATGAAGGAGCAGTGCTCCGAAAGCTAGTGCTTCCAAATAAACCTGTTGGACTGGCGTCATGTGATTTTTATCTTTGCCCAGGTTAGGGTGGGTTGGCCCTGCTAAATTACCCATAGTGTTCAGGGTTTTGCAGGTGTGGGAGAATTGTTAGAAGCGATTTGATTCTACCTTCTCATGACTGTCTGTGTGAAATTTGGTATCTTCTCCCTCTTCTGTCTGCGCGAGTTACCTCTGGGTGCTCCGGTTTCCTCCCACAGTCCAAGGATCTGCAGTTTCAGATGGTTCGGCTGTGCTAAAGTGTCCAGGGATGTGCAGGTTAGAGTGGGTTAGCCATGGGGAACTGCAGGGTAAGTGGATGAGTCTGGGTGGGATGCTGTGTGGAAGGTCGGTGTGAATTTGATAGGTGAAATGGCCTGCAGGGATTATATAAATCTTCTCCTTTAGCCATATGTGGATTGAGAAATGATTGCTGTGGGAGGAGTAGGTTCCAGTTCATGGGACACTGCCCCAGTCCTGGGGAAGGTGGGAATTGTGCTGTCTCTCTCCCCACCCACTGCCCCCAACCATTCTCTCTCATCCCGCAACTCTCTGCCCCCCATTTTCTCTCTCTCCCCTTCATTCTATTCCTCCACCCTTTGACCCCCAAGTCTTTCCGCCCCCACCACCCTCTGTTCCCCCCCAGTCTCTTAATGGCCCCACACTCTGTCACCCTGTCCATTCTGTATCTCTTCCAACTCCCACTAAACTTTCTCATGCCTCGAACTCTCTTTGATCGCTGTATCAAGCTCTTCTCAGAAGAGAGAGAGAAAATGGTTGGTGATGACACTGCCTGGGAGATGGGGGTGCACGAGAAATGGCTGATCTTTCAAATTGAGAATAGCTAAAATAATATATTCAGAAATAGCATTAAAGTTTGAACGCATGTTCAATTTTATATTAAGACAAAGCTGCAGCCATCTTTCTCAAACTTGCATTGAACTATGTGCAGTTGAGGACAGGCTGTTCGGGGTGAATGAGGCTTTTGCCTAAAATGTCAATTTTCCTGCTCGGATGTTGCCTGACCTGCTGTGCTTTTCCAGCACCACATTCTTGCCTCTAATATCCAGCATCTGCAGTACTCACTTTCTCCTGTTAGGGGTGAATGGCCGATTCCTAGTCTTGAAAAATTGGTTCTATTAGAAGGTGAAGAGGTGTATTCTACCTTCAAGAGAGTTGAAAAGCGAGTAGAACCACCTGACATAGCACCAAACGTTGTGAACAAGGTAACAATTTAACATTTGGTCAAACAGCTCAGCTGGGTTGCCTGGAGACAAAAACATACTCAATTTTGGCCAATCGATTTAAATCTTGCCCCAAAATACTGAATTCCAATCAAATTTGAATTTAGTATTTTGAGAATATTGGTTAGCACTGCTGCCTCACACCACCAGGGTCGATTCCAGCCTTGGGTGACTGACTGTGTGGAGTTTGCACGTTCTCCCCGTGTCTGCGTGGGTTTGCTCTGGGTGCTCCAGTTTCTTCCCACAGTCCAAAGATGTGCAGGTCAGGTGAAGTGGCTATACTATATTGCCCGTAGTGTTAGGTGCATTCGTCAGAGGGAAATGGGTCTGGGTGAGTTGCTCTTCAGAGGCTCGGTGTGGACTGGTTGGGCCGAAGGGCCTGGTTCCGCACTGTAGGGAATTTAATCTAATCTAATATTAACACCAATGAAATGATTTGATGCTTTGGAGTACAAAATCAAAAAAAAAAAGTTGAACAGTTACAGGAGAACTGTCAAAAGACCAACAAATGTAGGCTGCTAGTGAGAACTCTGAGAGGTACCTGTCCAGAGAAGGAGTCTGCACAGAGAAAAAACATCGACACCGACCTGGAGAGCAAATCTACAGAGGAAGGTACAAAGAGAAGATTTAACAGCTGGCTGGTCTTGAAGTCTGAATCTTTTGGTAAATCTGAATCAGGGGTTTTTATTGGACTGGTATTATACAGGGGAAGGTAGAAGATAGGTTAGAGACAGGAGTTGTAAATTGTTGTTAATTAATTATTCTCCGTTAGACGTTAATAAATAAAGTTGTTAATTTTAACTTTAAATACTGACCTTTGGGAATAGTTTCTTGGTTCTTGAATTTTCACAGATTACCACATGGGTTAAACCTTCTCTCTGTTGCTGGTTTAAATTAGGTGGGGGAGGTTGCACCCAGTGTTGTAAAATTTGAGGGCTTTTGTCTGAGATTTGAACTAGTTTAGACAGATTTGAATAGATTTGGCAGTACGAAAAATCACAGCAGATTTAAACACTTGCAAGTTAGTGTCCTAGATCATTAAATAAAACTTTAAATAGTGACTTTTAGAAACAGTTCCTTACCTCTTGAATTTTCACATTATCACATGGGGTAAATCTTTTTTGGGTTTAAATTAGTGGGGGGTGCAGTCCTTGTCATAACAATTCTGACAATGTAGAAATAGAGTAGTGGAACATGGAAACAAACTGTTTGTTCAGTGCCAGTCGGATATCCTAAATTAATCTTGGCCCATTTGCCAGCTCTTGGCCCATATCCCTCCAAACCTTCCTGTTCATATACCATCCAGATGCCTTTTGAATATTGTAATTGTACCAGCCTCCACCACTTCCTCTGGGAGCTCATTCAATCCACGCACCACCCACTGCGTAAAATAGTTGCCCTTTAGGTCCCTTTTTATCCTTTCCCCTCCCACCCTAATATAAATCAATTGCTGCTTTTTCTGAACAGGCTCAGTGGCTGGCACTGCTGCCTTATAGCGCAAGGGACCCGGGTTTGATCCCAGTCTCGGGCAACTGTCTGAGTGGAGTTTGCACATTCTCCCTTTGTCTGCGTGGGATTCCTTTGGTGCTCGGTTTCTCCCCACAATCCAAGGATGTGCAGGTTTGGAGAGGGCACTTAAGGGGAATTAACTTTCACACTTTTTTTCTACTCCTTAGGTCCCTTTTAAATCTTTCCCCTCTCACCTTCAACCTATGCCCTCCAGTTTGGGAGTCCCCTACCCTGAGGAAAAGATGAGTCGTCAAATAAAATGCAAAAGGAATGAAATGTGGAGCCGCAGGATAAATATAAAACGTCGCTCCAGCCTTTCTTGTCTCCGATTGTCATTTGGGCACAAAACCTGTCGGTAACACCAGCAACTTCACAGAGCATCTTACGCATGCTCCTCGGTGACAACACACACTGCGCATGTTCGCCAGTGTCAGCAAAACCTGCGCGTGCTCCTGGCTGTCCGCGGAACTTGCACGTGATCTATTGTTGGGCCAATAGGAAGCCCTGGAGGACCGGAAGGAGCGCGGTCCTCCTACTAATCAGAAACATCTTTATTGTGTGTGTGTGTGTCTCTCTTCATCTCAATTTATGGAGGGGACAGATTCTGGAAAAGTTGGGCCAGGTCTGTGTCTCAGTTGGCAAACTCATGGAAAATGCAGTACCACGATGTGAAGTGATAGCATTCCCTGTGGGGGGTGGGGAGGGAAAGAAGAAAGGAGATGCATTGTTTAAATGGTGATATATTGGGATGTGGAGAAAGTGAGGACTGCAAATGTTGGAGATCAGAGTCAAAAAGTGTGGTGCTCGAAAAGCACAGCAGATGAGGCAGCATCCAAGGAGCAGGAGAGTCAGCGTTACAGGCACGAGCCCTTCATCAGGAATGTGTATAAAGGGGCCTCAGCGTCCTACCATACCAGTTAATGCCAGTTGTCAGATAGGTGCAGCAAGCAATGAGGAAGGCAAGTGGTATATTAGCAAGAGTTCAGAACTGGGGATGTCTTCCTGCAGTTATGGGATCATTGAATATATTCAAGGCTGAGTTCATCTGATTTTGGAACAACAAAGAAGTGGACGTTTATGGGGGAAGGCAAGAAAATGGTTTTCAGACCATTGCAAAACAGTTACCGAGTCAAACAGCACAGAAACAGTCCCTTCAGTGCAACTACTCCATGCTATGTTCTGAAACTAATCTAATCCCATCTGCCAGTCTTTGGCCTATATCCCTCTGTCACAAAGCTGGTCCTTTTTTCTAAAAGCTGGTCCTTCTTCACAAGGATGCTGTGTCCTTGGTTTTTTTTCAGAGGGGTGGTAAAAAGTCCCAAGTTCCGAAGCGACTGGTTTAGTACAGAGATGAAAAACGGTATTGAGAGGCATTTTTGGTTATGTGTGAACAGGTGAGACTTGAAGCCAAAGCTTTTATGTTTTAGAAGTGACCTCTACAATGAAAGGGGAGTGGTCAGTCCTGAAAGCTGAAGTCTTATTTGGGTGAGTTAAGCAGTGGGCTGTCTGGAGAAAGGCTGCTAATACTGTCTCCTGCCCTTCTAACTTCAACTGTAAGCCTCTGTTTCAGTTTTACTTTGTTTAAGGGTTTTTTTTTGGTACTGTTGTGTTCAAGCATTGCGAAGAGTGTGAAGAGTTTCTCCACAACTTGTACTGTACTTAATAAAGTTTGGTTGTTCACAGAAGTTGGCGTATTGCAGTGTAAGAAGCTCAAGCAAAAGAACTTAACAAAGGAACCTAAGGGATAAGTCTTTCATGCAGAAAGTGGCGTGTTTAAGGAAAGAGCTGTCAGAGGAAGTGGTGGGTGCTGGTACAATTATGACATTAAAAGGCATCTGGATGGGTATACGATTAGGAAGGATTTAGACGATATGGGCCAGATGCTGGCAAATCAGCCGAGATTAGGTCAGGTTATCTAGTTGGCACGGATGAATTAGACCAAAGGGTCTGTTTCTGTGCTACATATCTTTATCAGTCTGGCTTGCCACTAACATTTGCCACATCTATATGTACACTTTCTCTCTGGTGTCAGTGTCAATGCCTTGATGTCTCATTCTTAACCGGACTGGCAGTGATGATTTTTGTAATCTTTTCTTACAGACTATCTTGAAGACAGAAGTTTCAAAGTCAACAGATAAAGGGCTCAAGTCCAAAATGTTGATTTTCCTGCTTATCTGATGCTGCTTGCTGTGCTGCGCTTTTCCAGCGACGCATTTTTTGACTCTGAATCTCCAGCGTCTCCATTCCTCACTTTCACGTCAATGTCTGACAGTCACTCAATCCATCAGGACCGCAACAATTTTCAACTATGATTCTGTGAGAAGGAGCAAAGCTTTCTTTTTGCTTCCTGTTTGAGTACGGGGGGACTGGTTGAAAGACCCGACTGTTGCAGCGCACTAAGTGTGGAGCCTGAAACAACTCTACTGCCTGGAAAGAAGAATTCACGGCAGGGTTGTACACGTGTGTGTGTGTGTGTGTGCGCAGCTGAAGCTTCGGCCATGGAGAAACCCGAGGCAACACTCCCCGTTGAGAAACCATGGAAGTGTGGCAACTGCGGGAAGGGGTTCCGTGTCCCATCTGTGGCGGCGGCTCATCAGTGCAATCATACTGGAAAGAGGCCGTTCTCCTGCCCCGAGCGGGCGAAGGGCTTGACTTGCTCCTGTGTCCTGCTGGCCCACCAGCATATACAGACTGGTGAGAGGACGTTTTACTGCTCCGTGTGCGGGAAAGGGTTCACTTGTGTGGACAACCTCCAGACCCACCAGCGAATCCATGCAGGGGAGAGGCTTTTCAGTTGCCACGAGTGCGGGAAAGCCTTTAGCAATTCCTCCGACCTGCTGAAGCACCAGCGAGTCCACACGGGGGAGAGGCCATTCAGCTGCCCAGAGTGCGGCAAACTTAATTGTCCTTTTGTCATGAGGTTATTAAGCACTTAGCTCATTGGTCTCAGGAAACAACTTGTTGTTTTGCGTCCTTCTTCCCAGGGATGGGTAACTACCAGAAATTAGGCCATTCAGCCCATTGAGTCTGCTCCACTATTCAATCATGGCTGATATGTTTCTCAACTCAATTCTCCCCGTAACCCTTGATACGTAAGAATGATTGAATGGTGGAGCAGACTCAATGAGCTGAATGGCCTCATTTCTGCTTCTGAGGTCTTCTGATGTAGCAGTTTCTCAGTGGCCCTTTTGTTTCTTGGTCCAGAAAGAGTTACTGCTGACTCAGGGAGTTTGGAAAGTTCTGGAGTTTACAGGACCACACCACATTCCTCTCTGCCTCCTCCCGAGATACTGGCAATTCCCAAGATCCCTTGGTATCCCTGAAAACAATCGAGGTATCTGTAAATCTCTGCTGCTACTCAGGAACAGAAAGATTATGGGGAGAGACTATGGAGTTCTACTCCAGGATTCTCTCAAGGTAAACTTACAGGTTGAGTCAGTGGTTAGGAAGGCAAATGCAATGAAGGCATTTATTTTGATCAGACTTGAATATAAAAGCAGGGATGTACTTCTGAGGCTCTGTGAGGCTCCAGTCAGGCCACAATTGGAGTACTGTATGTAGATTTGGGCCTCATATCTCAGGAAGGATGTCTGGCCCTGGAACATGTTCAGAGGAGGTTCACAAGAATGGTCCAGGAATGAAAAATTTAACATATGAAGAACATTAGAGGACTCTAGGTTTATACTTCATGGAGTTCAGAAGGATGAGAGGGGATCGAATTGAAACCTACAGAATAATGAACGGCGTGGATGTTGGGAATATGTTTCCATTGGTAGGAAAGACTAGAAACTGAGGGCTCAGCTTTCGCGTCAAGGGAAGACCCTTTAGAACAGAGGGGAGAGAAACTTCTTAAACCAGAGTGTGGTGAATCTATGGAATTCACCGCCACAGAAGGCTGCGGAGGCCAAGTTACTGAGTATATTTAAGACTGAGATAGATAGGTTCTTGAGTATCAAGGGGATTAAGGGTTACGGGGAGAATGGGGTTGAGAAACGTATCAGCCATGATTGAATGGCGAAGCAGATTCAATGGGCTGAATGGCCTAATTTCTGCTCCACTTGTCTTATGATATGCTGATGTGTGGAGGGGTGAGGAGGGGGGAAAAAAAGAGATGAAGAGAGAAAGACAGTTAAAGTGAAGCTCGATAGTGATGAAGAAAATATAAGAATTGTATGATAAATGGCAGAACACATAGGAGCACTGGCATACAGAGGGATATGGGCATATAGATCCGTGGAAGTGGTAATGTAGGTGGGCATGGTGGTCAAGAAGGCACACAGCATGCTTCCTTGAGTGTAAGAGTTACATTACAGCTCTTTATTCTGACCACATTCGGAATATTGTGTGCAGTTCTGGTCACGGTGCTACTGGAAGGATGTGGGTGGTCTGGCAGAGGGGACAGACAAGGTTCACCAGGACATTGTCTAGTCTGGAGGGCTCTCGTTATGAGCAGAGGAGGCATAAACCTGGATTGTTTTCTTTGGAAAAACAGAGGCTGAGAGGAGACCTCGACAAAATGATGAGACACACAGATTGGCTGGACAGGGGTGGCAGGGTAGCTCAGTGGTTCGCACTGACGCCTCACAGTGCCAAAGCCCTGTGTTCGATTTTAGTCTCAGGCAACTATCTGTGTGGAGTTGGCACATTGTCCCTGCACCCCACCTCCCGTGTCTGTGTGGGCTTCCTCCGGGTGCTTGGGCTTCCTCCTACAATCCAAACTTGTATAGGTTAGGGTGGATTAGCGATGCTAAATTACCCATAGCGTCCAGGGAGAGGCAGGTTAAGTTGGATTGTCTGTATGTAAATTGCCCCAATGTTCAGGGATGTGTAAGTTCGGTGCATTAGTCAGGAGTAAATGTAGATAATAGGGGTAAGGGAACGGGTCTCTATGTGTTAATCTTTGGAGGGCCGGTGTTGACTTGTTGGGCTGAATGGTCTGTTTCCACGCTGGAGGGATTCTGTGATAGTCAGAGGCGTTTTTTCCCTCCAGGGTGGGGGAGAAGTGGTGGGGGTGAGGAATTTACACAGAGAGGTGGTGGGTTTCTGGAACGCACTGCCAGTGGAGGTAGTGGAAGCAGGCATCTTAACAATGTTTAAGGTGTATCTTGATAGACACATGAAGGGGAGGTGAACAGAGGAACAGAAACCACACATGGGCAATAAATAGCAGGTCTAAGTAAGAATTAAGAATTAGCACAGGCTTGAGGGTGTGTGTGTGCCTAAACCAAGTGAGAAGAGCCTGTGACTGTGCTGTATTGTATTGATACAGCTTTCCCCCACTATTTGAAAGTAGAGTGTTCCTTTCATAAGCCGAAATGGGCCTAAAGCGAAGAAGCAATTACCATGAATTAATTTATATTATGCCTTTCTTTGTAAAAGTGACAATCCTCTTCGGATTTCTTTCGGTTTGTGAGAACAGGTATTAATGTAGGTCTTTTGTAAAAGTGAAGTAGTGTAAAGTGACTTTCGAAAAGTGGGGGATACCCTTATGCAGATGGAGGGGAGATGGGGGAGCAATGAAGAGGGGTGGATGGAGGCTCAGGTGGAGAATAAACACAGAGACCAATTGAGCCTGGCCCTGTGCTGGAGACTCAATGGGACAGAGACAAATGTATCTATTTCAGGTATACCTGCAGTATGCTCCATCCAGGATAAAAACAAAAATGTCCTTCATCTGCTTCAGCATACAGGGCAGATGAGCAGTTTCTCCACAATGTGGACTAGGAGGTGATGCGACTGAGTGAAGCCTTTCCTGTGCTGAATGCAGGTGATTGGCCGCTGCCCAGTATATAAATGCTGATGAATATCAGGCAGGCGGGGAAGGGAAACCGTTCCTACACTCCCTGCATTTTCATGATTTCTCCGAGTGCAGGTATACTCGTATTTCTCCAGGTTCAACAATCAGTTGAAACTTGCTCACACTTACAGCACAGGTGTGGTGTTACTGGTGAACTGGTAATTGGAGGACTCTCATTCAGTCTGTAAAGCATGTTCCAGTCACTACTCTGGTGTGTGGGTATGTGAGACTCTGAGTTTCCAGTCACACTTACGTTAAAAACCTAACTAAGCAGACAGACCTTCTCCCCTTTGATTTCAAGGCCATCAATATCCAAGTCCTGGTGAATCAAGCGACTGTCAGACTTCGATGTGATGTTTGGTCTGAGATTTCTGCCTCCAAATTCTTCTCTTGTAATATTCCTGTGGAAAGAGATTGCAAAGGTCATCGCTGTCAGTCCACAATAGAAAATCAAAACACACAATTCTAGTTTCTGTGGAACATTCTTTCCTCTCTTAATACCCAAGATCTTTGTGCTGATCTTTATGTAAATGTATACAGCAGGGTAATGTGGTGGATTGCATACTCCATGAAGAGTCCACTCAAGTTGCTAAAATGGACATCTATCATGCGGTATTGACGTTCTTACTGAAGATACACAATATTCTGCTCTACAATATTACGAGCCCAGCAACAACTGCAAATCAGGCTTTGAGAGCTATAAACATTCCATCAAATATGTAACATATACCCCAGACTTATCTGTCTTATATTAACGCACGGTTGTCTTAAATCTGAGTCTTCTGGAAATGTAAGTTTTAAGTGTGACTTTTTGTAAAAGAAGCTGTCATTTTGGACTCCTTCCATGCCATACTGACTCTATTACTGGAAATACATCCATACTACACCAGGATTCATGGATCAATGACGTGAGGCTAATCTTTACCCTCTTATAATTTTCTGTTACATAAATGTTTCGACGAATGCCAACGCTTTTCACCAGTCATAGAGTCAGAGACATAAAGCACAGAAACAAATCCTTCAATCTAACTTGTCCATGCCAATCGGATATCCAAAATTAGTCTAGTTCCATTTGTCATCACTTGGTCCATATCCCTCTAAACCCTTCCTTTTCATATATCCATCCAGATGCCTCCACCACTTCCTCTGGCAGCTCATTCCATACACGCATCACCCTCTGCAAAAAATAGTTGACTGCAAGGTCCCTTTTAAATTTTTCCCCTCTCGCCCGAAACCTATGCCCTCTAGTTCTGCACTCCCCCTATCCCAGGGAAAAGACCTTGTCTATCCACCCTATCCACACCCCTCAAGTTTTTATGAACCTCTTTAAAAAACACACACTCAGCCTGAGATGCTCTTGGGAAAACAGCCCCATCCTATTCAGCCTCTCCTTGTGGTTCAAACCCTCCTACCCTGGCAACAGCCTTGTGAATCTTTTCTGAATCCTTTCAAGTATCACAACATCCTTCCTAGAGAAGGGAGACCAGAATTGCACACAATATTCCAGAAGAAGCCGACTGAAACTGACTTTTGCAGAGTTTGCTCGCTGCTTGGATTCATACTCTGTCTCCCGTTGCTGCAAATGAACAGTGCTTCCCCCCTTCTCTCTCCCTCCCTCCCAGGATAAGGAATGGAAAGGGGGAGACATTGCTTCATTCCCAGATTTTACCCAGAAGAGTCCCCCTACTGTCTGAATGTGCAAGTTGGACCATGAGCTTCTGAAGCTACTGCTGCTCCTCTCTTTCTCTGAATGAAGATTGAGCTTCACCCCAGACTGCAACTCCCTTCCTCTGTCCAAACATCTGTGAGCACAGCACATTTTTGTTGAAGTAAGGCATCTTTCCTGAATGTTACAATTAAAGGGGTGTCTTCCCCCTGATATTCAAAGGGATGGTAAGTCAGAGACGGGCCACGCCTTGTGTTGTGTGGCATGTGTGACAGTTGCAACAGGATGTCCCAACTCCTATGCTCAATTCAAAATTTGAGAGAAGGTTTGTAGCTCGGGTGCTCTTTGTTGTGGTTCTGTTCGCCGAGCTGGGAATTTTTGTTGCAGACGTTTCATCCCCTGTCCAGGTGACATCCTTAGTGCTTGGGAGCCTCTTGTGAAGCGCTTCTGTGATGTTTCCTCCAGCATTTATAGTGGTTTGTCTCTGCCGCTTCCGGTTGTCAGTTCCAACTGTCCGCTGCATTTGCCAGTGTATTGGGTCCAGGTCAATGTGTTTGTTGATAGAATCTGTGGATGAGTGCCATGCCAGAGAACAGCCAGGGAATTCCTAAAGGCATGGCCTCTAGGCATTTTTACAGCGCCACATTTTTCAACTCTGGATCTGGGACAAGGTGTGTGGTGTGGGGGTGGGTGGGGTGGGGGGAGGGGAAATAAAGAAACTGGTGAAATCTATATTGATCCTATGTAGTTAGTGGGTCCCAAAGCAGAAGACGAGGTGTTCTTCCTACAAGCGTCAGGTAGCTAGAGCTTGGAGGAGAGGCAGCCGAGGACTTGCATGTCCTTGACGGATTGGGAGGGGGGAGTTAAAGTGTTCAGCCACAAGGTGGTGGGGTCATTGAGTTTTGGCGTCTCAGAGCTGTTCCCTGAAATGTTCTGCAAGTTGGCGTCCAGACTCCCCAATGTGGCAGAGACCACATTGGGAGCAATGGACTTATAAATAAATCTTATAAACAAATTGCACAAATCTTAGCCTGCTAGAGTTATTTTCTTTAATTAAGTTAAAGAAAATTTTAATTAAATTGGGTGACTACATGAAACGGTTTGTTGGTCAGACTCACATCATCCTCCTCAAATGAGACAATGCCATGAATATCAGTGAACTGCTTATTTTGTTAGAACCACAAGTTCTTGATTTATTTTCACAACTTACTGATATTCACATCTGCACATTCAATGTCAAACTCTGACATCAGAAATGACATGATACCATTAATTTTTTCTTACAATAATCCAACAAACAAATTAATAACACAGTGAATACCAAGTCTCATTAATATGAAATTAAATTTGACCAAATAAAATGTAAAATCAGGATGGGAGATAACAAATGGGGGAAGGGCAGAAGGCAAGAAATGCAGCATCATAGAAGGTGCTCCTCCAGGGAGTGTATTTTACCAACTACAACTGCTCAATATAAACAAACACTCTGACATGATCCTCCGGTTTTAATGTAAACCATAGCCCCATACAGTAGGTACCATTTAAATAAGTTAATAGATACAAGCCTTGACCAAATCCAGCCTCCAGCCGGACTTCCCGCTTCTTGGAGCTCGGACCTTCCTCCAGCTCCGGGTTGTTGAGCTCCTGGGCTCCGGCTGCCGCCGAAGAAGCCACGGGCGCCGGCTCTCTCTCCTCCACCGCCGACATTTTTAATTTGTTTTCTCGTTCACCCGGTAACCGTCACCTCCCCCTTCCCGGGCCCCGGGAATTACACACAAATAAACAATAAACCCCACCGGGGACTGCCTCCTTTTCTTCACAACTTTTGTTTGGAAAGTTCCGACTTTAATTTGTAATGTATTTTAAAGGTATTTTCTGAGGTAAACGATGCCTGTCTGCCCCCCTCCCTCCGTCAGAAACCGCCCGCTGAGTCGATGAGAAAACCGCAGCCTCGCGCCGCCATCTTTGTTTTTCTTCTTCTTTCCGTCTCCTCCTTCAGTGACGCGCGTCATCTCCAATCAGAGCGCACCTTACACCACCTGACCAATGGCAGCTGGCATTCCGTGTCGTGTTGGTCCCACCCTCGGTAAACTCTCTCTCCGATTAGTCGGTACCGACCACAAGCTTTGGGATTGGTGGGGAATTTCACAATCATGTCAGTGTATCCGCCCTTTTCATTCCCGTTCATTCTTTCAACAGCAGATGACCCAATTTACTGCAACGGGCTCTGGGGCTATAGCGGTAATGTCACATATTCAGGGAGAAGATGTGATTTTTAACGTTATCAACCAATTCAACTGTGGCACCTCCACATCCATTCATTCAACCGAAGAGGGCTCAATTTAGTGTAAAGGGCTCTGAGGGTATATTATTTGCATCCTATGTTAAGAAGAAACCTCTGCCCATTCATTCAATAGAAGAAGGCCTATTTGCTGCAGAGGTTTTTTTTTATGGCGCAGTGGTAGTGTCCCTACCTTCTTCACTATGAGGATGCGTAATAACAAGTTTTTAGTCATAAGTCACATGACACCAGGTTATAGTCCAGCAGGTTTGTTTGGAGGGGATCTTACAGAAATATATTAAATTAAGAAAGAAATAGAAGTATGATGTTGCATTGGTAGGTGAGACTAAGATAAAAGCGCATGGCCTCAAGATTAGACGAAGCAGGTTGAAAACTGAACGGAGAAGAAACTTCTTCACCCAGCGGGTTGTTAATCTATGGAATTCCTTGCCCAGGAAGTATTTAACATTACTTCAGCAATTACTAGAAGCAGTAGATAATTCTTTTATTTTTCAAAAACGTAAGGGATATGGTGAAAACGCAGGTAAGTGCAGCATAGTCCACGAAAAGATTAGTCATGATCTTATTGAGTGGTGGAGCGGGCCGGAAGGCCGATTCTTGCTCCTAGTTCTTATGCTCTTATGTTGAAATCACAAGCTTTTGGGAGTGTAGTCACTTCAGTAGATGAAGTCATGAAAAAACAAGTGCAGGAAAGAGAATTTAGATAAATGAAAGACAGAGCATCTCAACGGTCAATTACTTACTCCCATTCCTATTTCTGATTATCTTACTACACAGCAAGTTGTGTGTTTTCCAAACATTAATTTTATTTCCATTGTTTAAAATCAAATATTTAAGATGAACAGTTTGTTTGTCCTCACTTGGACACACTGTGAATATCATAAACCCTCTCATGAGATATCAGAGGAACAATTCATAAACTAGATTTGTCACTGAGTCACTCAAGTAGATACTAGAAAGGAGAAAAAATCCCAACATGTGCAGGATGCTAATGAAAAGTTAGCAACCTGAAATGGTAACAGAAGCAAGTGAACAGCCCCAAATCAGGAAACTCATTTTCTGACATCCACTACAGTACCTTGTACTATTCTTCACTGAACACTGCAATTGCTTTCCTTTTCAGTTTAATGATCCATAATTGAATCTGACTCCAACACACTCTCTGGCAGACAGTTCCAGAGGTCAAAGTATTAACGAAGTAAGTTTTGGATCCATCCCAAAGACAATTCCGATGGACTTTTGCTTCCAAACAAACATTTATAGTAAGTTCTTGGTATGGACACATTTCCAACTTAGTAGGTTTATTCAAATTTTATAACATTTTGGGGTGGCACACTGCTTAGCATTGCTACCTCACAGCATAAGGGACCCAGGTTCAATTCCAGCCTCAGGTAACTGTCTGTGTGGAGTTTGCACGTTTTCCCTGTCTGCACAGTTTCCTTCCACTGTCTAAAGAGGGGCTTCGGTACATCTGTGTGGACCTCCTCCTGTTAACTGAGGGCAATGGGGCACTGTGAGGATCAACAGATCAGACAATCAGTCTGCAACTTCTCTCCGGGAGACTTGTCTCAAGAAAGGCAGCAGTTTCTTATCTCATCCATTCTCCTATACTCCACAAACTCCACACCGACAGTCACCCCAAGGGTGGAATTGATCCTGGGTTCCTGGTGACATGAGGCAGCAGTGCTAATCACTGAGCCACCATGCCACCCCTGAGCCACCGTGGGGTTGCAGTCCAATGGAAAACAAATACAGTGCACCAACTCTCCCACTGTCAGGAGAATCAGTCCTGGGGGGGACTCATGGCAATGTCAGCGGTGGAATCTGATTGTTGTGAGCGCTGGTGCCCCCGCTGGTGCTTCCGCAAGTTGCGGGAAAACGTAAACCTCTTCTTGCACTCAGGGCAGCTGAAGGGCCTCTCCCCAGTGTGGACTCGCTGGTGCTTCAGCAGGGCAGAGGAATCGCTGAAGACCTTCCTGCACTCGGGGCAGCTGAATGGCCTCTCCCCCGTGTGGACCCGCCGGTGGGTCAGTAGCGTGGAGGAGCGGGTAAAGCCCTTCCCACACTCGGGGCAGGAGAACGGCTTCTCTCCGGTGTGGACGCGCCGGTGCCTAAGCAGAGCAGAGGAATTGCTGAAGGCCTTCCCGCACTCGGGACAACTGAATGGCCTCTCCCCTGTGTGGACCCGCCGGTGGGCCACGAGGTTAGAGGAAACAGCAAAACCCTTCCCGCACTCGGGGCAGGAGAACGGTCTCTCGCAGGTATGGATCCGCTGGTGGGTCAGCAGGTTGGAGGGCTGGGTAAAGCACTTTCCGCACTGGAGGCAGGAGAAGGGCCTCTCCCCAGTGTGGACCCGCTGGTGCCTCAGCAGGTGGGAAGACCTGCTGAAGGCCATCCCACACTCGGGGCAGCTGAAGGGCTTCTCACCCGTGTGGACCCGCAGATGGGTCAGCAGAGCAGAAGAGCGGGTGAAGCCCTTCCTGCACTCAGGGCACGAGAACGGTCTTTTCCCGATGTGGACCCACTGGTGCCTCAGCAGGATAGAGGAATCACTGAAGGCCTTCCCGCACTCAGGGCAGCTGAATGGCCTCTCCCCTCTGTGGACCCGTTGGTGCTTCAGCAGGTCCGAGGATTTGCTGAAGGCCTTCCCACATTCAGAGCAAGGGAAGGGCCTCTCCCCAGCGTGGACGCGCTGGTGGGCCAGCAGGTGGGAGGAGTAGGTGAAGCCCTTCCCACACTCAGGGCAGGAGAATGGCTTCTCCCCAGTGTGGACTCAGCGGTGGTCCAGCAGGCGGGAGGAGCAGGTAAAGCCGTTCCCACACTCGGGGCAGGAGAATGGCCTTTCCCCGGTGTGACTTCGCCGATGAATCTCCAGGACAGATGGGGCATTGAAGCCTCTCCCGCAGTCGCAACACTTCCATGGTTTCTCCACGGTGTGGGATTCCTCTGGTTTCACCATGGCCGCAGCCAGAGCCCTGTGTATGGCCCCTGCCCACAGTAAATTCCTCTTTCCTGGCCGTATAACTGTTTCAGGCTTTACACACAGTGCGCTGTAACAGTAGAGACTCTCATTCAGTCCCACTAATGCTGAAAATGGTCTGAAACAGGAACCAAAATGTTTTGCTCCTTCTCACAGAATCATGGTTCAAAATTGTTGAGGTCCCGATGGATTGAGTGACTGTCAGACATCGATGTGAAAGTGGGGACTGTAGACGCTGGAGAGGAGTTGAAAAGTGCGGTGCTGGAACAGTACAGCAGGTCAGGCAGCATCCAAACAGCAGGAGAATCGACGATTCAGGCATAGGCCCTTCATCTGTTGATTTTTAACCTTCAGTCTTCAGATCTTCAAATACTCTAGAAAAAAAGAGATTCCAAAAGTCATCACGGTCAGTCCAGGGTAGAAGTTCAGAACAAGCTACTCCACTTTCTGCAGAACATTTTTTTCTTTTGCTGTTCCATAAAATTGAAAGCATCCCACACTCTCTCTCTTCCTCTATTCTCACTCCCTCAAATTAATTCTCCTGAAGGTGCTGATTCAGGATCTTACAGGGACAGAAAAAGCAAAAACGTCAGGACTGACACCTTCGAATTTTGGATAACACCACGTGAAAGTTAATATCTTTCAGGATATTGGGATATTGCTGAGAGTGAGCAAGTCTGATTTTGGGAAGCAAAACAAGTGTAAATTCAGGTTGAACCTGCAATACAGCTTCTTGATAAAGAACCAGACATGAAGTGGTTATCGTCCCTGTGGTGGGTGGGGAGGGGGGGTGGTGGTGGTGGTAGGTGGAATGAGACATCAAGGCATTGACACAGACAACCCGAGAGAAACTAAATATACAGACATGGCAAATGTTAGTGGCAAGCCAGAGTCAGATCTACAGCACAGAAACAGCCCCTTCGGGCCAACCAGATATCCTAGCCTAATCTAGTCCCATTTGCCAGCACTTGGCCCATATCCCTCTAAACCTTTCCGATTCATATACCTATCCAGATGCCTTTTAAATGTCACAGCTGTATCAACATCCACCACTTCCTCTGGAGCTCATTCCTTACACACACCACCCTCTGCATGAAAAGGTTACTCCTTCGGACCCTTTTAAATCTTGCCCTCCTCCACCCTAAACCTTTTACCCTCTAGTTTTGGACTCTCACCCAGGGAAATGTCCTTGTCTATTTACCCTATCCATGCCTCTCATGATTTTATTAATGACTCTCAGTCACCCCTCAGCCTCTGATGCACGAGGAAAAACGGCCCAGCCCATTCAGCTCAAACCCTGGCAACATCCTTTTAAATGGGTTCTGAACCCTTTCAAGTTTCACAACATCATTCTGATAGGAGCGAGACCAGAATTGCACACAATATTCCAAAAGTGGTCTACCCAATGTCCTATCAGCCACAACACAACTTCCCAATTCTTATCTGCAGTCAGAGGAAAGTTTTCAAAACCCAGAAAAGACAGCCAGGAAAGAATGCAGGGACAAACCAAATTTGAGGGTCAGCTTGGAAGCCTCAATGAGAAATCGGCGGACTGGGTTTATTGGGTATCCGTTCTGGAGTACGTATACTTATTTCTCTTCTGCTCTTCGCAGTTCCTCTGTGCTGCAATGTGTGGTGGCTCGTTGAAATAATCTCCTGATGCAGCTTCGTTTGTGGGTGTTGGGATGATTGCTTCTGTAGTTAGGTATTTGGTCCGTGTGTATTGTTTCTTGTAGACGCTAGTGTGAAGTTCCCCTTGACTGTTCGCTCTACTGTGACATCTAGGAAAGGCAGTTTGTTGTTGTTCTCCTCCTCTTCAAACCAGGAGCCCCCCTCAGGCCCATAGTCTCACTACCTGGAACACCAATATACAGACTTGTCAAAGACCTCCAGTGAAGACTAAAAAACTGAGTAGAAGATTCATGCCACTCCATTCACTCCACCCAAGAATTCCTGAACATCAAAGACACCAAGATAGAAGAGGATGAAATAATGCTGTCCTTTGACATAACAGCCCCGTTCACATCCATTAACATCAACGTGGCCAAAGAAACACTGACTACACTACAAGAACCACCAAAGACACAAACACCAAACAGCACCAACTTCATCAGCAAAGATAACATTGTCAAGCTTGTGGACCCGTATCTTATCACCCACTTCACATTCAATAACAAGCCCTACAAACAAATCAACAGAACATCCATGAGACCACCAATTACAAGGTTCCTAGCAGAAGCAATAATGCAGAGACTCGAACAAACAGCCCTCCCAACGCTCCAACCCAAATTTTGGGTCCGCCACAGAGATGACACCTGTCATCACAAAATGAAACAAATTAGAGGAAACCGACAACACCATCAACAATATCCTTACTGGCATAAAATTCACAAAAGAGAACAACAAAGTGCCATTCCTTGATGTCAGTAGAGCGAACAGTCAATAGGGAACTTCAGACTAACGTCTACAGGAAAACAACATACACAGACTCAAGTACCTAATGCAGAAGCAAATCATCCCAAACAAATCTGCATCAGAACACTAGTTCAACGAGCCACTACACACTGCACCATCCAGAAACTACGAAGAGCAGAAGATAAATACTTATACAGCATATTCAAGAAGAACGGTACCCAATAAACCCTGTCCGCTGATTTCTCAACAACAAACTCAAAGCAGACACATGCGCAGAAACCCTAGCCACATTACCTTACATCAAAGACATCTGTGAAATGATGTCCAGACAACTCAAACCTCTCCACATCATGGTAGCCCACAAATCTACCAACACACTTAAGCAGCAGCTAATGAACCTGAAAAAATAAATGTTATTTACAAATTACCATGCAAGGAAGTATAGACATGGACTCTGCCCCCATAGTTCTCGGTGGCAAGAAATGCTGGGATGAGATAAGGAAGATTTTTTTCAGTCAGAAAGAGGTGACTCTGTGGAACTCATTGCCACTGAAATGAGGAAAGTAACTGAGTGCTTTTAAAACAGATAAAGATAGGCTCTTGATTAGTAAGGAAATCAAGGGTTACAGGGAGGATGCAGGAGAATGGGGTTGAGACACATTGGCCATGATCGAATGGTGGAGCAGACTCAACAAGTCGAATGGACTGATTCTGCTTCTGTATCTTATGGATCAGTAACCACAAAGATCTGACTTAATTTTCACTACTTTTACTGTGTTCCTGTCGTATTTATGGCAAGCGTGTGGCAATACGTTGTAGATTTCTCAAGCTAGATCTTCTAATTTCATATCAAATATTGATAATTGGAGCTAATATTAGAGAGAGTAAAGGTGCTTATTTCTTGGATAAATAAACCCGTCATGCATTTTAAGCTTAAACCTTGCATACTTGCGAAATTAGAGTTGCCATTTTGCCCGCTGTCATCAAATCTCCAATAATACTTTTACTTGATAACCCATTTTGGGAAATAATAAACATAACTGAGGTTTCGTGTTTTATGCAAGCAATTTAAGCTTTTGATATAATGATTTTAAGCCATCTACACAGAGTGTGATTGAATTTCTAAACTTAAGTAACAGCCTTAAAGTATTGTTATTTGTGTCACCCACAACTGTAATTAATGTAAATATTGAATTAAACTTATTGAAAAGAACATACTTGCTGAATTAGAGTCAGCATTGTTTTCAATGCTTTGTCCATTATTCCCTTTCACCTCATTACCTATTTTAGAGAAAGAAAAATATTGCATATGTTTGAACATGGATTTTTTTTGGCAATATTATAAAATGAAGAAAGCAGTTCAGTCAACTTCAATCTTCATCCGGTCACTTTTTAGAAAAGGTTTTGAGCACAGTTATAAAATAATAATGCAAGGTTACCTAATTTGCAGCATTGCTTGAGACAGATTTAATAGTACAAGAAGTTATGATCTCCATTCAGTAATGTCTTGATTTGAACATAGTTTAAGTTAAGCGAAGGGTGTTCAGGAATTGAAGTCATTGTGAAAATGTTACCAGGGAAAACATTGGATAAAAAAAAATTCTGGTTTGAGTTTTTTCTTTGGGTATAAACAGATACTGGATCCAAGTGTCCTCCCAATCTTCTTAAAATATCCCACAAAACAAACACAATGCAACCTAAATAAATCAGGCCCAAAAGAAATTCAGAGCCCACACTAATATATGGCAAGGAGGAAAGTTTTAGACTACAGGGCAATAAAGATGGGTTGGTCAGATGGGCAGAACAATGACAGATGGAGTTCAATCCTGAAAAGATTGAGATGATACATTTCAGGAGGATCAGCAGGCAAGGGAGTACATGAAGAATCACAAGAATTTAGAATATACTGAAGATCAGAGAAAGGTATATGTGTTCATTAGAGTCTTGAAGGCAACAGGGCATGTGGATGAAATGGTTAAGGGGGCATATGAAACACTTGCCCTTAATAGTTAAGGCATTAAACATGAGACCAGGAGATCATGATGGAACTGTACAAGACATTCGTTGGGCCACAGCTGGAGTAGTGGATCTGGTCGTCACATTATTAGAAGGATGTGATGGCACTAGAAAGGGTGCAGAAAGGAATACTAACCCAGGGTGGTGCAGGTTGGTGGGTTTCAGCTATGAGAGTGATTAGATCGGCCGTGGGTATTTTCCTTAGAGCAGAGAAGGATGGGTGAGGACCTGTTTGTACAGATAAGACACTTAGGGTCTAGATAGAAGAAACTTTTCCCCTTGGTGGACGGCTTCAGCAATTAGGGGGCATAGATTTAAGGAAAGAGATAGGACATTTTAATGGAATTTAAGGAACAATATCACCTAGAATGTGCTGGAGATGGATGAATTTACTTATGGGAAGAATTGGTTTGTTTGAAGGGATGGATATAATGAAATAAAGCTAGTTCAGACGATCATTATAATGTGCTAAGAAAAAGAACTGGAGGTAGACCTCCAATAGTGGAAACAATCTAAAGAAGTTTCATTGTCCCATCTGAGAAAAACAATTCTGCTAAACTTCTCAAACGAACCCGAACATGTGTCAGAACTTGTTTGTTTAAAATCAATTGAATCTATTCCAAGTATTTAGGAAAATGAGAATCATCTTTAATCCTGGCCCTATTGGCTGCAACCAAAAGTGATAGGAAGCTTTTTCAGTTTCATTGAAATGGAGCTGTCAGAGATATTGGCTCATTAGAAGAACAGAAGAGGGTTGTTTGAGCTTATTGAGCAGTTTGTAGACTCAAACAAGGATCCAGAAAACAATTTTCTGTGGCACAGAAGCAAGGACAATTAACAAGGATTGATGTTGCTACTGTGTGTCCAAGTGTCTCAGTCTTCAAAGTTCTCGATAAGTTAAACTTCTGAAAAATTGAAGGTGTCAAAGGAAGATCAGTGGGGAATCAAGGGTTTTGGGGAAAAGGCAGGAAAATGAAATTGAGGGTTATCAGATCAGACATGATCTCACTGAATGGTGGAGCAGAATGACCAATACTGCTATTTCTTGCGGTAAATCGATCTGGGTGTTGATAAAAGCTTTTGTATGATTTTTCTTTGTAGTCAGCAACATTTTGTATTCGGAAGAAATTGGCTTTTGTGTTTGATCTCAAATAACGCTGGAGGCTCCACTGAGGGTTGTTTAGCAACTGAGGTTATATATCATCAAGTTAAATCAAAATAAGCAGCAAAATATATGGTAAAAGTGAAGGTGTGACTGCTGAAGGCCAAATAAAACATTTTCTGTCGCAAAAATGTCTTTACTCCATAATGTTTCGTTTTACATGCAGTCAGCGACAACCAATCAAGGTGTCGCAGAGTAAAGTTAGGTCTCACCAAGACAGCTGACATGTCCGTACAATACTGTTGTAGCGCTCTTTAACCACAGGGTATGTACTAGTGATTCATTTATTTTGCACTTTCCCCAACATCCCAAATTAGGTTGAGGTTTGTTACAGCATCCTGATGGGAAGCCCGATGTAACGTGCTCAGATACTGCTGCAGTAGTGTGATGTGTTAAATTCCCAATGATTTTCAAAAAAAAAAGTGAAAGGCAGTGGTTGCATGTGTTGACACCACAGGTATTATTTATATTGGCTTTGAGATAGGGAACAACCATCACCTCCCAAATTGTGTTTTGTTTGCACAGCAACTTTGAGTATGAAAAGCATTCTATTTTTAGACGGCCTAAATGCATACACCGTTTCTTTTCAGCATACCTTAAAATCAACATTAAAAGCACAAACAATTCATTTTCACTGTAAATTACATACTTTAAAATCAAATATTGCAAGACATACAAACACATCAAGAAGTCAAAATTTGTGAAGAAAGCACATCTTTTCTGACAGTTCAGACAGGGAAAAACTTTGTTCTTGTGGTGGTCAGTGGAGACTTACTCGATCAAATATTAACTCCCAGTGTATCTCACATAGATGCTGTATAAATCAAGATCTTATTGATCACTGTTGACAAAATTAAACCTATTGACCTGACTCTTTACAAAATAAGAACATATTTTAGTACACAACATTTTCCCATAATACAGACATTTGCAGTAGTGCAGTTATGTGAAAAGAAACCTGCGTTGTTAATTTAGTTTGTTGCTCCACTTCATAAATATTGTTTTCATTTATTTTGAAAAATCAACCCTTCCACTCCTTCTGAAGGTACATGACACTTTAATTTTTTTTTCTTTGCCAATTTTCTTTCACCAACAAAAGCATTCACTTTTTTGGCATTGGATGGGGGAGCTCTGCCAGCTGCCAATTTCTTGCTGGAATTGTTTCACTTGACATGAGTCTTGCCAATAAATGACAGCAATAGCAGCAGCTAATACTGATGGTCACACTTCAACAAAAGTACACCAAGGTGCTTCACGTTATGTATCACCCAAGTTGGAGAAATGTGAGGAACTCCTTCTCGGCCTTTCCCCTCAGCTGAGGTGTGGTGACCCTCAAGAAAACCACGACCAGCCATCTTTAATGAGAGAGAACAGTCTAATCCTCTGGGAAGACTGTGATGAATGTGTTTAAAGTTGAAAGACTGTTGAAATATAAGTGGTTAGCATTGCTGCCTCACAGCACCAGGGACCCAGGTTCAATCCCATCCTGGGGTGACTGTCTGTGTGGAGTGTGCACAATCTCCCAGTGTCTGTGTTGGTTTCCTCCGGGTTCTCCGGTTTCCTCCCACAATCCAAAGATACGCAGACTAAGTGAATTGGCCATGCTAAAATTGCCCATAATGGTACATAATTAGGGGTAATTGTAGAGGAATAGGCTTGGCTGGCATACTCTCTACAGGGTCGGTATGGAGCTGTTGGGCCAAAGGGCATATTCCCACACATCGGGATTCTATAACTGTAACAAACACGACATCTGACGAACAGGAATAAAACTAGCCACCAGGACATATGATCATCAACTAGCCACAAAAACACATGATCCACTATCACTAGTATCTTTACATACAGACAAAGGAGGACACCATGTTGACTGGGACCATACATCCATCCTATGACAAGCCACCATCCAATAAGCCAACCAGAAACACACACAAGAATTCCTTGGAACATGTCATTCCAACTGGAAATCTATTGATTTGGACCCCATCTCCCATGCTCTGAGAAAAAAGAACGGAAATGATATCACCCATCCTAAAACCAAAAGACATAAATAGAAAGCAGGACATAATACCAGCGCTTCACTCGACTCACTGATGAAGTTACCTAGTATGGTGATGAAACATCTGAAAATGACCTTCCAGCTCAGCGAGCAAACTTACGTCCAGAATGAGAAAATTCTGGTTGACACAAAGGCTGCCACAAAGTTGGAATTCTCTCCCAGAAATGACAGTGGATGGTGCCCTCACCAAGATGGATGCTCGCGCTCCCCGCCCCAAGACAACATGCATCTTACCCTCACGAATATGGCGACCGGTTGCCCCCAGAGGTCCTTCCCCAAACAAAGTTAACACTGGGCTGTGGAGCTTTTATTCGCGGCCTCAGGCCTCCCCTAGGACTTTATAAACTCCCCAGTCTCCCTCCTCCCGCGGTTTCCAATCCTCTCCTGTCTCACTGTCTCCTCTCGGTAAAAACAATGACTGCAGATGCTGGAAACCAGAGTCGAGATTAGAAAGGTGCTGGAAAAGCACAGCAGTTCAGGCAGCTTCCGAGGAGCAGTAAAATCAACATTTCGGGCAAAAGCCCTTCATCAGGAATACAGGCAGAGATAAATGTGAGTAGGGTGGATGTGTGGAGAAAGTAACAGAGTACAATAGGTGAGTGGGTGCGGGAATATGGTGATAGGTATGTGGGGAGAGGGTGGTGGAGTGGATAGGTGGAAAAGAAGATAGGCAGGTAGGACAAGTCATGGGGACAGTGCTGAGCTGGAAGTCTGGAAGTGGGGTGAGGTGGAGGAAGGGGAAATGAGGAAATTGTTGAAGTCCACATTGATGCCCTGGGGTTGAAGTGTTCCAAGGCGGAAGATGAAGCGTTCTTCCTCCAGGCATCTGGTGGTGAAGGAGCAGTGGTGAAGGAGGCCCAGGACCTCCATGTCCTCGGCAGAGTGGGAGGGGGAGTTGAAATGTTGGGCCACAGGGCGGTGTGGTTGATTGGTGCGGGTGTCCCAGAGGTGTTCCCTAAAGCGCTCTGCTCGGAGGCGTCCAGTCTCCACATCTGGAGCAACGGATACAATAAATGATATTGGTGAATGTGCAGGTAAACCTTTGACGGATGCGGAAGGCTCTTTTAGGGCCTTGGATGGAGGTGAGGGAGGAGGTATGGGCGCAGGTTTTGCAATTCCTGCGGTGGCAGGGGAAAGTGCCAGGATGGGAGGGTGGATCGTAGGGGGGCATGGACCTGACCAGGTAGTCACAGAGGGAACGGTCTTTGCGGAAGGTGGAAAGGGATGAGGAGGGAAATATATCCCTGGTGGTGGGGTCTGTTTGGAGGTGGCAGAAATGTCGGAGGATGATTTGGTTTATGCGAAGGTTGGTAGGGTGGAAGGTGAGCACCAGGGGCGTTCTATCCTTGTTACGGTTGGAGGGGTGGGGTCTGAGGGCGGGATGTGGACAAGATGCGTTGGAGGGCACTTTAACCATGTGGGAATGGAAATTGCAGTATCTTAAGAAGGAGGCCATCTGGTGTGTTCTGTGGTGGAACTGGTCCTCCTGGGAGCAGATACGGCGGAGGCAAAGGAATAGGAAATACGGGATGGCATTTTGTAGGAGGTAGGGTGGGAAGAGCTGTAATCCAGGTAGCTGTGGGAGTCGGTGGGTTTATAAAACGCCGGTGTCAAGTCGGTCGTTATTAATGGAGATGGAGGTGTCCAGGAAGGGGAGGGAGGTGTCAGATGGTCCAGGTAAATTTAAGGTCAGGGTGGAATGTGTCAGTGAAGTTTGCTCAACCTCCTCGCGGGAGCACGAGATGGCGCCAATGCAGTCATGAATGTAGCGGAGAAAGAGGTGGGGAGTGGTGCCGTTTTAATTGTGGAAGATGGACTGTTCTACGTAGCCAACAAAGAGACAGGCATAGCTGGGGCTCAAACGGGTGCCCATGGCTGTCCCTTTGGTCTGGAGGAAGTGGGAGGATTCGAAGGAGAAATTGGTAAAGGTGAGGACCAGTTCAGCCAGATGAATGAGAGTGTCGGTGGAAGGGTACTGTTGGGGACGTCGGGAGAGGCAGAAACGGAGGGCTTGGAGGCCCTGGTCATGGCGGATGGAGGTTAGAGGGATTGGGTATCCATGGTGAAGATGAGGCGTTGGGGGCTGGGGAAACGGAAGTCTTGGAGGAGGTGGAGGGCGTGGGTGGTGTCTCGAACGTATGTGGGGAGTTCCTGGACTCGGGGGGGATAGGACAGTGTCGAGGGAGGTACTCACTGTCCCCTCTCCCCGGGCGCTCAGGCCTCGCGACCTCTCCGGGATGTTTCCGAAACCTGTTTCTGTTCTGAAGGAGGATCACTGGACCCGTGACGTTTCCTCGGATTCTCTTGACACATGCAGCCAGGGCTGCTCAGCTTTTCCAGCGGGTCCTGTTCTTGTTCCTTAAGCCACCGGCGCCATTCCTCTCCCACTCAGTAACACTGCCTTTGTCTCGCTACATGACCTACACTGCACATGCGCCAACTCACAAGGGGCTGGGTGACCAGACCGTGACGTCACCCCGCGTGTAGTGGGCGCGGTTCGACGAGGCATCCAACCAATCGGAGACAATGGGGCGGGGCCAATGTGTTCCCTGCTCCCCTCGCCAGCCACCTGAAAGGTGGGTTTGTCTTTAAGTTTTAACGTTGTTTTAAAAAAATTTCAGTCTTTTTCGAAATGTTATTCCAGACCTCGAAGGCTGAAACATTGGAAAACTTGCAAACATAATCGAAGGGATACTAAAAAAACGAATAAAGATAAATTACGAAAGAAACCTAGCGCAAAATATCAAAAAGAATAGCAAAAGCTTCTGTTGGCATGCTAAAGGGATCAGAGTCGCTATGGTCCCTTGGAAAATGAAACCGGTGAGTTAATAGGAGGAACACTGAAATGGCAGAGAGCTTAGTCAATACTTTTCCTCAGTTTTCAAGCTGGAGGACAAAGTGCTATTCCTATTGGAACGGGCAAATCAGAGGTGATAGAAAGGATAGAACTTAAACAATCCACGTTGAGAGGGAAAAGGTACACAGCAAACTATTAGGATTGAGGGCAGACAAGTCCCCTGGGCCTGATGGCCTACATGCCAGGGTACTAGATAGACTTTAGTAAGGCGTTTGACAAGATTCCCCAAGGGAGACAGGTTCGCAAGGTTAGATATCATGGAATACAGGGAGAACTAGCCATTTGGATACAGAACCAGCTCACACGTAGGAAGATAGAGAAAGCGAATGCAATGTTGTCTCTTATCTCAAGAGGGTTGGAATATAAAAGCAGAGATGTACTACTAAGACTTTATAAAGCTCTGGTTAGGCCCCATTTGGAGTACTGTGTCCAGTTTTGGTCCCCACACCTCAGGAAGGACATACTGGCACTGGAACGTGTCCAGCGGAGATTCACACGGATGATCCCTGGAATGACAGGTCTAACATATGAGGAACGGCTGAGGATACTGGGATTGTATTCGTTGGAGTTTAGAAGATTAAGGGGAGACTTAATAGAGGCATACAAAATAATACATGGCTTGGAAAAGGTGGATGCTAGGAAATTGTTTCAGTTAAACGAGGAGACTAGGACCCGTGGACACAGCCTTAGAATTAGAGGGGGTCATTTCAGAACAGAAATGCGGAGACATTTCTTCAGCCAGAGAGTGGTGAGCCTGTGGAATTCATTGCCACGGAGTGCAGTGGAAGCCGGGGCGCTAAATGTCTTCAAGGCCGAGATTGATAGATTCTTGTTGTCTAGAGGAATTAAGGGCTACGGGGAGAACGCTGGTAAGTGGAGCTGAAATGCGCATCAGCCATGATTGAATGGCGGAGTGGACTCGATGGGCCGAATGGCCTTACTTCCACTCCTATGTCTTATGGTCTTATGGGTGGTGGTGGAGAGTTGCTTTTCAGACTGGAGGCCTGTGACCAGTAGTATACCACAAGGATGGGTGCTGGGTCCACTACTTTTCATCATTTATATAAATGCTGTGGATGTCAATATACGAGGTATAGTTACTAAGTTTGCAGATGACACTAAAATTAGAGGTGTAGTGGACAGTGAAGATGCTTAGCTCAGAGGATAACAGGACCTTAATCAGATGGGCCAATGGGCTGAGAAGTGGCAGATGGAGTTTAATTTTTTTTTACATATGAGGCACTTCATTTTGGAAAAGCATATCAGAGGAGGACTTATACACTTAATGGTAAGATCCAAGGGAGTGTTGCTGAACAAAGAGTGCAGATTCATAGCTCCTTGAAAGTGGAGTCACAGGTAGATAGGATAACGAAGGCAGTGTTTGGAATGCTTTCCTTTATTGGTCAGAGTATCAAGTATTGAAGTTGGGAGGTGATGTTGCAGCTGTGCAGGGCACTGGTTCGACCACTTTTAGAATATTGTGTGCAGTTCTGGTCTCCTACCTGTCAGAAGTTTGTTGTGAAACTTGAAAGGGTTCAGAAAAGATTTAGAAGGACATTGCCGGGGTTGGAGGATTTGAGCTATTGGGATAAGCTGAATAGGTTGGTGCTGTTTTCCCTGGAGCGTTGGCGGCTGAGAGGCGACCTTATAGAGATTTATAAAATCATGAGGGACATTGATAGGATAAACAGACAAGGTCTTTTCCCTGAGTTGGGAGGAGTCTAGAACTTGATGGCATACATTTAGGGTGAGATGGCAAAGAAATAAAAGGGACTTAAGGGACAACCTTTTAACGCAAAGGGTGGTGTGGGTATGGAATTAGCTGCTTGAGGAAGTCATGAAGGCTGGTATAATTACAACATTTGAATGGAATCTGGATGGAAGGGTTTAGAGGGATATGGGCCGAGTGCTAGCAAATGGGACTAGACTGTTTAGGCTAACTTGTCAACATGGATGAGTTGGAGTGTTAAAGTAGGGATTTGAGACAGCCCAGGGAATCCCTTGTGGAGTCAGACCTGTAGCCTCTCACGATTCGTCCCAGAGGTCGTACTCTTTGACAGTCTGGAATAAAAAAAATTCTCTTACAGGCAGTTTAGTTTAATTTTAGTTCACCCCTTTATTTAGCAATAGCTCCACTGATACCGTTAAGCTAAACTCGCTAGGTTCTAGAAACCTAGGAGAGTAGGGGACCAACTCTTCAAGTGCCCTGGCAGGTTACTCTGATGTACTGCTACAAAGTGGTTTCCTTTACACAAAAGTTTACAAAAACATTGCATGTTCTTAATTCGTAAGGAAGAAAAGTTAATTGACAGGTCTCTGTATGCTTGACTAATCACTCCTACAGGCCCTAAGCCATTCATCAGGTGGGAAAAACATATCCAGCCGAGTTAGGTGCCTGCTAGCGAGATAAACTCCTATCATAAAGAGGTACCAGTCTGAGCTAATTGGAGAGTTCCTAACCTTGCACAGGTCACAGGTCAGATACAACTATTTTCCAAAACGGCTTCTTAGCAGGAGGGCAAACTTTTGACCATAAAATGGCTTCCTGACACATTGTGCCAGAATCTCTTCAATGTTAGGCCGAGAATAATTTCTAAGCTAGGAGCAGACTCCTGCTTTTTAGGCACTGAATCATACTGTACCCGAGGCTGAGATGTTACCAAAAGGTTGCATTTAAACTGATTCATTAGTCTTCGAATTAAACATGTTCTCTTTTCAGGGTTGTGATTCAAATAAGACATAAGATCTGATTAGTTGGAATTGACAGTGGGCAGTCTGAAAGGTCTGTAGAGTGGTCTGCAAGAACAGCAAGTAAGTTAAAGCTTCGTCAACATTACCTTTTACAGAGTTCATATTTAATAACCGGTAATGGCTACTCAATACCATCATAAACTCTCAAAAATGCAATTACGTTCAATCCAACGCAGGTAATTTTTTAATGGCTTCGGGAGCCCCAGCGCTATAATGGTTCCTCTCTCTTGTCCTTTTGAACTCTCAAGTCAGGGACTTTTAACAGCAAAGGTGTTTTTCCCTCTGTTTGCCTAGCTTGCAAAGGGTAATAAGAATCCATTATAATTCACAGGACCCGACTGTCAATTACAAGGCTTTTGACAGTACCAAGTTTCGTTTCGGGGTCAGAATCAAACGCTGTCATTAATTTCACAAGGGAACAGCCATGAATGTTATCACTCTGTGTCCTATTTGCACAGATTCACTGTTAAGGCAAATGTACTTAATTGCCTTAGGGTATCCTGTTATCACTTGATAATCTTCTGCATACCTTGAGTTCTCCCCTTTTACCAAGCCTCCCTGCCTGTCTATTTTCTAGTGTGCAGCAAATGTGCTCTATAATTCAATATTATATTTTAGTTTAAATGTTTAAAGACAAGTTTTATGTCTATAGACTTTCTTATTCCCTTCTTTTGTTAATTCATGACAACTACTTGGCTTATAACAATTAGTCCATTCAGTCAATTTGTATTTTCAAATAAGTCAAGTGCCTCCTCTGCTAGGTCATCGTCCAGAGGAGCAGAGTCTGAAAGATACTGGATTTCAGCATGGAAGTTCGAGCATGGAGGTAGAGGGTTAGACAAGGATCAATTAAGCAGACTCTTCTTTGGCTTAGGTGCAAAACAAATGTACAGTCCATTTCACGCATAAGCGGACGACAGTGTATATTCCTAGGATGAGACCAAGGACTATCAGTACATCCCACACGATCCATCCACACAGCGATCATAGCCAGCAAGTAAACTTCCATCCATATGAATCAGACGACAGTTGGGCAGGTATCTTCCCTGCATCTTGACCCGTTTTGTTGATCACATCTGTGTTGTCCGTAAGATCAGGACATGGTTTAGTAACAAGTTCATTTATGAGAACACAATCATGGGGAGGATCAGGCAGTTCAAGCGGTTCTTCCTGCAGGAATGTAGGGGGGTTAGTGTTAGAGCAGCATTGAAAGGAGAGAAACGGATTCAGAAGTAATGAAATCTCACAGCGACTGAGACGAACCTTAACGAGGTGTTGAGTATGTTTAGAAATCAGCAAGGATACTGCAGAATGTGAGGTACAGACTTCTACATTTTGATGTAAAGTTATATTAGAGGCAGCCACTACCATAGTATGGATGGCAGAGAGAATCTGGGTGCAGGAAGGCATACCTTGAGCAACAGGGTCAAGCTTAGTAGAAAAATAGGCAATAGGGCGCCAAGAGGAGCCATGTTGCTGGGTGAGAACAGCTGAAGCACAGGTATCAAGGATGGCAACATAAAGATGAAAGTGGCAGTCATACAAACGTCGGCCTAGCATGGGTGCTGAATAGAGGGTAGTTTTAAGCTCCGTAAAGACTTGTAGTTGTTATGGGGTGAGTTCATACCGTTAAGGCTCACTAATCGAGGACGGGGAGATCATTTTTGATCAGAAGGGCACAATTAGGAATCCATTGTCGGCAATAATTGATGAGGTCGAGAAACTACCGTATCTGTTTAGGAGTGGTTGGAGGGGCAATACAAAGAATAGGATCAATACGTTCACGTGTCAAGCACCGATCGAATTCAGAAATGAGAGTACCTAGGAACTTAACTTCTTTCTGATTAGTCTTAACTTTGCTGGGGGGTACAATATAGCCACATTGATGTGGATGGTTGAGAAAGGTAGTGGAGTCAGTGTGATTGGACACTTTGTCAGGGCTAGCGAGGGGGTAATCGATGTATTGAACTAGGGTAATGTCTCCAGGAAATTCAAATAATTCAAGCTGGGCGTGAAGAGTCTCTGAAAAGGGTGTTGGCGACTGAATAAACCCTTGAGGTAGGCAAGTCCACATATATTGGTGGCTCTTAAAAAAAGGCAAAAATGTTTTGGGCTATTGGATGCAAAGGAAGACAAAAGAATGCATGTTGGAGGTCAACGATAGTGAAGAGCTTGGCATCACTGGAACTTGGCTGAGGATAGTAGCAGGAATAGCAACTGGAGGATTATGAGCCTCAATGATTTTATTTACTTCACGAAGGTTGTGAACGACATTCAGGACATCCCGGTTTAGGGATCGGAAAGATAGGTGTATTGACAGAAGAATGGCATGGGACTAGAAGGCCTTGCTGTAGAAATGAATCAATGACAGGTTGAATGCCAGCTTCACCTTTTGGTTTCAGGGGGTATTGAGGTATAGACAGGAAGACAGAATTAAGTTTGTTCAGAATGGAGATGGGTGGGACCTTAGGAAGGCCCACTTGTGTTTTAGAGTCCACCCAGACTCCAGGGTATACTGCGTCCTGCGGGTGAGGGTGTGCATGATGATGATGAAGACTGCCATAAATCGACTAAGGCTGTGCATAAAATAGGATTGATCCTTGAGTGAGCAGCTGAATTTCACGGCAAGTTTGGTGTCAAAACCTACTTCTTAGGCTTTGTGTTCTGGGTTCAAGAGAGTGGTGACACAGGGGAAAATGAGAGGGCCAGTTTTCCAGCTATGAAGAGGAACTGACATGAAAAGAACGCCACCAGCTAGTGATCTGATCTCACCAATCACCCAAGCGTGCCGAGTAGTGCCCAGTGAGGGATTATAGTATGTGTTCAAGCCTGAGATCATTCCCGGATGAGTCATAAGCTAAAGTAATGTGGGGGTGAGGGACGTTATGTAAAATAGGATCGAAAGCATAAGGATCCAAATCAAATGACCACCATCGAGGAGGCTTTGGTTTTGATGCATTGAACAAAATGAGGTGGATCCTGAATCAGGATACCATCATCATGACATTCAATAGTAATATTTAGAGGACAGAGGAGATCTCTAGCGAGTAGAGGGATACGTAATCCATTAGTAACAACAAAGCAAAAAGGGAGCGTGGCACAATTTTTCCACACCACTGTCAGATGGACAGCGTATGCATGTTTATTAGAGGAACCATCAAAACATTGCAGGATTTCATCATCGTCCGAGTTTTGAAAATCAAAAGCATTAGCAAGATGGACGGGAAGTGATGAAACAGTGGCTCCTGTGTCAAACATAAATTCAATATCATGGCCATTACAGTTAAGAATTAGCATAGGTCCATCTTCTGGGCTAGCGGTAAGTATGGGAAAATTCAAAGCAGGAAGCTGCTCTCTATCCGGGAGTCAGTTTTGAAAAGGATTTTGTGCAGTAAAAGGGGCAACCTGCTGAGGTCACTGGGGAGGGAGACCAGGAGATTGTCTTGTTTTTACTGCGGTGATGAACCAGGCACTGCTATGGAAAGGGCAGTTCTTGGACTAATGTCCTAGTTCACTGCAATTGAAACAAAGGTGTAGTTGTTGGGGGACTCTCGGGGGTAGGGGAGGCTGGGAAGAGTAATGAGAGGATGTATAGGGGCATCATGGACTGTTGGGGAAGGATACATAGGAGGACCGCAAGGTCCATTGGGATGTTGTGAATACACAGTACCATTTCTACTGAAGTGCCATACTGGACGATAGTATGAGGGTTTCATTTGCTAGCTTGACTGACCTTGCAGACGGAAAGGTCTTCTTTGAATCCTGCGTTTAAGGTTAGCCACTGCAGTTTGGGCAAGTTCTGTCTTGACCGTGCCGATGGTCGCCTTACTCTTGGGATCCTTTAGTTCTCAGAAATAACAAACCTCTCGGCTGAATTGTGCAACCTCAGCATCTTGCCAGTGGATATTGTGTGTTTTAATAGCTTTCTGTACCTGATCAGGTAAGAGAGTCATACATAGGGCATTAAATTGGGATGATCATCCTTGTAAGGTAGTTAGTGTCACCAGAAGAAGCGCCATAGCATTCCTTAAAATGGGTAAGGAACTCCTCAGCCTCTTCGCCCGAGCTGGGTTTACATGTTAAGACTTGACCCACATCAACTACATGATGCACTGCTTGGTGGAGACAGGTAATAATTCAATCTGATAGTTTCCACCGGGTGCCGGACTACAAGCTGGGTATGATTATTACCTTGTAAAATTTCTCAGAACTCGCCCATTTTTCAGGCAAAAAGCTGCATTCTGAGGTGAATTAGGTCTTGGGAGGCAGCATTATAAATGGTCTTAGTCCTATTAATGTAATTAACAGATCCCTCACGATTCCTTCCATAATCTGCAGCCTTATTGATAATGCTTGAGAGTCATGAGGTTTCCATGGTTGATAAAGATCCATAAATTGGGCTTGTCCCGGATTCAGAGCCTGTGGGTTAGGAACCTCTTCTATTCGGGAAATTTCTTTTTGGCCCTCCCACATCAGGGTGAGTGCAAGGTCTGATATTAAGGTCCCGAGACTTTGATTGCAAATCACCGGTGTCTTCGGGACTTATTAGTTTAGGGGCAGTGGAAATCAAAAGGAGTCTGTTCAGTGTTCCTTCCAGGTTTTAATTTTAATTGACTCCTAGTACAGTAGGCACCGGGTTTGTGGTAAGCCGAATTCTTCCTCGGCAGAACAGCTGGGGGAAGGTCATGAGCCTTGGCACGTTCGTCATCAGAGTAAGGGGGGAGGGTTCAGCCAGGGAACCGGAGGTGGTCAGCTGACAGAATTAGAGGCATAAAATATTTCCTCCTCCGAATCAGTATCCCCCCACCATCTACAAACGGATGAGGATTCTTTAGTAATGGGTCTTTGGAAGAGGGGAGGGTGGGGTACAAGGAACAGTCCTTGTGAGCTTCGTCCTGCGCAGCTGCAATTGCAGTCTGTTGTTTATTCACCAGTTTCCTTTTTCTTTGGTGCCCTTGACGTTTCAATGTAGATTCTGAATCTTCGCGTTTTTGTAATTTTCTCCCTTGCCTATTCCAATTCTACTTCTAAATTATGTGCTTCACATTTACGTTTTAGTTCTGTCCAATTTAGTTCACATCCTTCCTCAGTTAATGGACTAACTCCCCTTTTAATACAGTTTTGTCTCCATGATGATTGCATTGATTTTTCCCATTTTTTCCCCCGAGCTACCCTTTCCCACTCTGATAAGACTTCTTTCTGCTTACTTCCCTTTCTTTTTTCCCAAATCCCTTGTTCAATTTTAGTGAATAGAGTTAAATCATGTGTGCCTTCTCGAGACCAATCCTTATTCTGTTGAGCAGCTGCAGCTGATATCCTCCTTAATTGTTTCTCATAATTAAGGATACAGACTTGTTATTTCTGTTAGGGGACATTTGTCTTCAATCTTATCTAGGGGCACACTCATAGTTATCCTACTTACTTTAAATCTTCACAAAACCACTGATCAACAAGGGCTCCAACCCCACAAAATACAAATGCAAACATTCATTCATCAACAACCAAACCAAATCTCACAGGATTAAACTTTCTGCAAGCTGCAGGGAATCAGTGCTGAGTCTCTGTTTGTCTCACATGTACACTCTCTCGTACAAACACATGAACATTTTAAGAGAAATGAGGCACTCACATTCCAGATATCTCATAAATCCTGGATGTGGCACATAGTTGCTTAACCAAGTATGCAAGAATTGTATCACTGGCCAGCTTTATTTTTTATATATAAATGACAAAAGCAGCAGCCACCCTCTATATTTCATAAATGAAGAACACCCAACAGAACAAAACCATAACTAACAAACAACAAAGCAAGACAAGCCAAGTTGAACAGATACAACAGAGAAGATAATCTCGACTTAAAACTTTCACTAATCAACAACCCGACAATGAACAACAAGACTAATGATTTCTGCAAAACATTCTCAACATTGTAAAATTCTGACAGTTTCTGTTTTTAGTCCTATTTAAACGATCTCATTTAGGGTTCCGTCAGGGTACCGAGAGAGTGAAATGGGGGAAACACCACACAGATGTAGACAGAGAGTAATCAAGGTACAATTTTACCTTGTGGGCCCATTGGTCTTGAGTCCAACCCTTCGATGGAACTCCTCTTTTCCAGTTTCACTCAAATGTAGCCCTTGTTGGAACCCTGCTTGCAGCGCCAAATTGAGACAGCCCAGGGAGTCCCTTGTGGACTCAGACCTGTCAGCCTATCTTGGTTCATCCCGGAGATCGTACTCTTTGGAAGTCTGGAATAAAAATAAAACTCTTACAGACAGTTTAGTTTAATTTTAAATTATCCTCTTCATTAATACCATCACCGTTACAGCAGAACTCTGATACCTATAAGACAAGCTAACTGGATTCTATTAACCCAGAAGAGTAGCAATCACTCTTCTTCCAAGAGCCCTGGCGGGCTACTCTGTATACTATCTTTATACACAAGTTTTTTTTACAAAGGCGGTGCTGTGGCAAACACGCTTTCTGTATATGAATTTTTTTTTTTACAAAAGCACTGCATGTTCTGAACTAGACAGATAACAGTGAAAGGCAATAATTCAGGAGAGAAGTAATTGATACAGAGTTTCATTTCGAGGTCAGAATCAAACACTTATTCATTTCACAAAGGAACAGCCGTGAATGTGATCACTCAATATCCTGTTTATACAAATTCACTGATGTTAAGGCAAATGTTCTTATATGCCTTACCCTCCCTGCCTGTCTATTTTCTAGTGTGGAGCAAATGTGTTCTATAATTCAACATTACATTTTAGTCTAAATGCTGAAGGACAAGTTTTCCTTACAAACATTCTCACGACCCCATTCAAAGTTTCACAAGTTCTTTCCTATATCAGGGGGAGCAAAACTTAACGTAGTTTCCAAAAATGCCCTAACCAATGTACAGCCACAATATGACCTCACAACTCCTTTATTCAATGCTCTGACCAATAAAGGAAATCATACCAAATGCCTTCTTCACTAGCCTATCGACCTGCAACTCAAAGATCTCTTTGTTTAGCAACACTCCCCTTAACTGTCAGTCCTGCCTGGATTGCTCAACCAAAATGCAATACCTCATTTCTCCGAATTAAACTCTATCTGACACTCCTCAGCCTGTTGCCCACCCCAAAAATTCTAACTTATAGGCCCCCTCTGTTTTCACTTTGCTGAACCGAATCCCTGCTGTACCTCACTCTGAAGGGTCAAAATATTGACCAGCCGGGACAGAGTGGACGTTGGGAAGATGCTTCCATTGGTAGGAGAGACAAGGAGCGGAGGGCACAGCCTTAGATAAAGGGAAGACATTTTAGAAAGAGAGAAGGAGAAACGTCTTCAGCCAGACAGTGATGAACCTATGGAATTCATTGCCATAGACAGCTGTGGAGGCCAGGTCATTGAGGATATTTACGACATGAGATAGATAGGTTCTTGAGTATCAAGGGGATCGAGGGTTACAGTGAGAAAGTGAAAGAATGGGATTGAGAAACTTATCAGCCACAATTGTGTGGTATGAACAGACCTGATGCGCTGAACGGCCTAATTTCTGCACCTATGTCTGATGGTCTTTTGCTGTCCTGGGCACAGAGTGTCAGAATTGGGAGCAGGAGTAGACCATTTGGTCTTTCGAGCCTGCACCAGCATTGAACACATCATAACTGGGAATTAATCTACCTACATCTTGGTAGATAGACTGTGACTTTTCTCACTGGAGCACAGGAGGTTGAGAGGTAACCTTGCAGAGGTTGTATAAAATCATGAGGGGGATAGAGGAGGTGAATCACAGGTGTCATTGCCCTTGGGTGGGGGTTTTAAGATTAGGCAGCAAATTTTGAAGGTGAGAGGAGAAAGATTTTAAAAAGACTTGAGGGGCAGCATTTTTTTTAAAAAAGAGTGTGGTTTGTGTGTGGAATGAATGTCCAGACATTTTCTCACCTTCCCCTATAAACATCCACTTCTTTATTGTTCAAAAATCACATGAACTCAGCCTTGAATATATTCAATGACCCCTTAACTGCAGGAAGAAATCCCCACTTCTGAACTCAATTCCTCTTGCTAATGTACCACTTGCACTACTCATTGCTCGCTGCACCTGACAACTGGCATTGTCTGGTGAGGAAGGACGCTGAGGCCTGAAAATGTGTTGCTGGAAAAGCGCAGCAGGTCAGGCAGCATCCAAGGAGTAGGAGAATCAACGTTTCGGGCATGAGCCCTTCTTCAGGAAGCTCATGCCCGAAACGTCGATTCTCCTGCTCCTTGGATGCTGCCTGACCTGCTGCGCTTTTCCAGCAACACATTTTCAGCTCTGATCTCTAGCATCTGCAGTCCTCACTTTCTCCTAAAGGATGCCGAGGCCCCTTTGTACATCCACACGTCATTCCTGATAAAGGGTTCATGCCCAAAATGTCAACTCTCCTGCTCCTGGAATGCTGTTTGACCTGCTGTGCTTTTCCAGCACCACACTTTTCGACTCTGATCTCCAGCAACTGCTGTCCTCACTTTCTCCATATCCCAAAACATTATATCAACATTTAAACAATGCACCTCCTTTCTGCTTTTTTTTTTACACAGCAAAAGCTCTAACTTCACATTGGCCACGTGTTTGCCAATTGTGGTCTTCTCTACACTGGGGAAACTGAGCATAAACTTGGGGACCAGTCCGCAGAGGCTGACCAGACCTCCCAGTCGCCACCCATTTTAATTCCCCTTCCCACTCCATTTCTGATATGACCATCTTTGGCCTCCTCCATTGCCACAACGAACCAAACCGCAAATTGGAGGAACAACACATCTTCCACCTGGGCAGCCTACAGCCTGGTGGACTCAACATTGAGTTCACCAATTTCAAATAACCTCCCTCGCCACCCCTTGAATTCCTTCCTAGCCCCTCCCTGCCGCCACCAACCAGATTTCTTCCTACCAGTGACCAACCAGGTTGTACACTCTACTTGTCCCCGCCTATCCCCAATTCACCACCGTGCCCCCAGCACATCCTCGTTCTGCAGCTCTCCCTACACCTATCCCCAGTCCTCAACAAGGGTGACACCCAAAACATCGACTTGACCTCCTGATGCTGCCTGGCTTGCTACATTCTTCCAGCCTCCTGCATGTCTATTTGCCAATTAAGTCACAGACCTGGCCCAACGTTTCCCAAGTCTGTTCCCTCCCTAGATTCACTCCCTTTCCTTTCAGTTGCAGCAAGTCAACAATTGAACATCACAATGGAAAATAAATGGAAAAGGGGATGAGAAATGTGTGTCGTACTCTTGGTCAATCAAAAGAAGGTCTCACACCTTTTCTGCCGACAGTGAGGAACGTGTGCAATGTTTTGGTGACACCGGTGAACATGGCCGTGCTTGTTAACACAGGAATGCACACAATATGCTCAGTGGCGCTGCTGGTATTATTGACAGATTTTAAGTGTCCAAATGCCAATAGGAGAATAAAAGGGTAGAGCCACAATTGTTTTCCCCATACGGCACAACATTTTATTGCTTTTCCATCTTGTCTGGCTGCTCAACGTTTTTGACTTTTCCCCAGTGTAGGGGTGAAGTTCAGAACTAAGGACATAGGTTTAGGGTGAGCGCTGAAATATATAAAAGGTATACCTAAGGGGCAACTTTTCCATGCAGAGGGTGGGGTGGGGTGTGTATGGAATGAGCTGCCAGAGGAAGTGGTGGTGGCTGGTACAATTACAGCACTTAAGAGGCATCTGGATGGGTATATAAATGGGAAGGGTTGAGAGGGATATGAGCCAAGTGCTGGCAAATGGGACGAGATTAATTTAGGATATCTGGTCGACATGGACGGGTTGGACCAAAGTTGTCTGTTTCCGTGCTGTACAACTCTGACGACTCTAAATAATACAAAGTATAATTTGACAAATAACAAACTATATCCATGTTAACAAGGCTTAGTACACCACATGCTTTAATAACCATTCTCCACATCCTATCCCTTCAAAGACTAAGGAACATATGCTGGTGCATAATCTCCTCCACTAGTATTTACACACTAGTCTAAGGAATTGCACAAGTAACAGAGAGGGTAAAAAACACAAGGATGAAACAAACAGTGAGGGTAAACAGCACAAGCCCCAGTAAAAGCTGATGGAAAGTGAGTGTAAAATGTCACTATGACAGGATAGGCCCCACATTCCTTCCCCTCCGTCCCCCCCCAACCTGCCTCACCTTTCACCTCCCGGGCCCAGTACCTTCCAGGTGGCCCCATAGTTGACACAGGGGCCGCCCCACGACCAGTAGAACTCCACCACCCAGGCGGCCGACGAGTTCCCAAGCAGGCCCTTAACCCCATCCGCCTTCAGAATGCTCACCGGCTCCTGCCTGCTGTACAGCCGGCCGGTGTGGCCGTGACACAGCAGCTGCGCCAGGAAGGCGGCGGTGCCCAGTGACGGGTGTCTGCCCCGGGCCGCGCGGCGCCATTTTCCTAACGGCCGCCCTCCCGCCGCTTCCCCGCTCGAGCGACTTCTCCTCCCAACCGCCTTCGCCCCCGCGTGACGTCTGCACGGGGGGATGGGCGGGTCCGGGGGAGCCTCACCGTCACCAAGCAACAGCCACCTCGCGCTACAACTGCTCATTCACAAAAACAAACTCTCCTGTCTCGCTCTGCAGCTGCAGGGGGGACACTGCCACGTTTCCAGGAGCCCTGTCTACATTGGGAAAGCTCACGGCTCAACTTAAACAGATATTCCGACATCTAACGGAACGGCGTCATATCTAAATGGGGAAATCTGCATTTTAAAAGGCATGGACATTTTAACGGGCTATTTCTGCAAATAAAGAGATTTAAATGAACAAGATTATATTTCAAACGGATGCGTGCACATTAAAAGGAATATCTTAATATGTAAAGTGACGCAGTCATATCTAAATGAATCTACATTTCGGGGAGACGTTGCCCTATTTATAAGCAGAAATATCCCTTTAAGAGACAATAGGTGTGAATTCTGTCTGTGTCCCAATGTTGTCAGACTGACATTTTTCTTAGAAACGCTCTGCATTTAAATTACATTCTCGAGAAGGCAATTTATAGATGAGGGTGTAAGGTTAGGGTGGATTGGTTGTACTATATTGCCCATAGTGCCCAGGGATGTGCCAGTTAGGGTGGAGTGGCCATGGGAAATATGGAGTAACGGGGTGGGTATGAGTGGGATGCTCTTCGGAGGGCCAGTGTGGAATAGATGGGCTGAATGGCCTGCTTCCACATTGTCGGGATTCTATGACTCCCTCCACAATGGAGCATTTTACCTGCATCTATCCTGTCAAGCCCCTTTCAGAATTCTATTGGTTTCAATAAGATCACTTCTTTGGTTCAGAGACATATAGCACAAAAACAGACCCTTTGTCCAACTCATCCATGCCGACCAGAATTCCCAAACTAAACTAGTCCCACTTGCCGACAATTGACCCATATCCCTCTTAAACCTTTGACAAAGGGTCAGTTAGACTCGAAACGTAAGCTCTTTTCTCTCCTTACAGATGCTGCCAGACCTGCTGAGATTTTCCAGCATTTTCTCTTTTGATTTCAGATTCCAGCATCCGCAGTATCCCTCTTAATCCTTTCTATTCATGTACCCATCCAAATGTCATTTAAACGTTGTAACTGCCCCTACATCTACCACATCCTCAGCAAGTTCATTCCACATGCAAACCACTCTCTGTCAAAACATTGCCCCTCAGGTTCCTTTTAAATCTCTCTCCTCTCATCTTGAATAAAAATGCCCCTAGTTTTGAGCTCCCCCTTTGCTGTTCACCTTACCTCCACTCATGATTTTATAAATCTCAATAAGGTCACCCCTCATCCTCCTGTGCTCCAATGAAAAAAGTCCCAGCCTCTCCTTATAGCTCAAACCCTCCAGTCCTGGGAATATCCTGGTAGATCTTTACCGAACCCTCTTAATAGAATTCTTACTGTTACAGAGCCACCAGAAATGCACTCCGTCCCTGGAAAGTGTCCTCCCCAACATCCTGCACAACCTCAACATGATGTCCCATCTCCTATCCTCAATGGTGTGAACAGTGAAGGCAATGGTGCTAAATGACTTCTTAACCGCTATGTCTACCAGTGATTCAACTTTCAAAGAACTATGTACCTGAACTTCTCACTGTTTTGCAATACAACCCAAGGTCCTACCATTAATTGTACAAGTCTTGCACTTCCTTGTTTTAGCAAAACGCAACCCCTCGCTTTTATTCACACCTCTCTCATACACACACACATACAACCCCCAACACTCTCACAGGCTTATATTCCATCACACTCACAATTTACCAAGCATGCAAACACTCTCACGCACAAACTCTCATGCACACAATCACACTCTCTCATGCACGCACACACACACATATAACTCTATGGGGTGAATTTGTTTTGGCAGAATTACATTTGCAGATACTTTCAATTTCGCTCAAAATGTGCACAGTCTGCAGGCAGCCAATCCATGTAATATTTTATAAGGTTCCTACTTTGGAAATAGAACCAGTCTAATTCAAGATTGGGATACTGACAGACTCAAACCCCACACCGTTCACGCATTTTCTGAGCTGTCACTTTTTTTTTTAATGAAATCTTAAGTCATCTTAAGAACGTGACAGAAAGGATGTTCTGGGATTTACATATTAATGAACTGAAACCTGCAACCCATTCTAAAAGGTGAATGACTTAACAGCAATCTAGGTTTGTTCAATATATCCTATCAGTTGCATGACACTGAACTTTGGCTACAAAATCTGTGCCTTTTGATCCTGCTTCACAGCTACCCGATGAAGGAGCACTGCTCCAAAAGTTAGTGCTTCCACATAAACCTGTTGGATTATAACCTGGTGTTGTGTGATTTTTAACTTTGTCCTTCCCAGTCGAACACTGGCTCCTCCATATCATTTCTAGTGAACGCAGCCCACACCTTGGTGCTGCCAGTAAATTGTACAATGACGATGAAACGATGCACTCTGCGCTCCTGAAAAATTTACAATTTCTAATGATACCAGCTACTCATTCACTGCTCCACCTGATACACGACATTGGAAAGAAATGAGCAGCTTTAAAACAAAAACTCTTGGAGCTCAAAGCTTTCATTGAGAGTCTGAGCCTGGCCGCAAGTTCAGGTAACCTTTATTGTGACCCAACTTTGTTACAGCTTCAGATCTCCCCAGCAAAAAAGGTGTAGAAAAAGTAGCTACTTTTTAAACAGCTCGAGGTCAAAGCGCGCACACTCCCCTCCGCTCCCCCCCCCCCCGCCACCTCACTTCTTTTACTATTGGTCCAGTCAATAATGGCACTCGGCCATTGTTCCTTCACTACCCTTGCGATGGCATATGAACTCGCTGGTGGCTCTGTCGGTGGGAGGTGCGGGTGATGCCCTTCCTGCACAGAGTGGGTGATTGGCCTCTCCCCATTGTGAATCTGCTGGTGCTTTTGCAGGGTGGAAGAATTGCTGAACGCGTTCCCACACTTGGGGCACGAGAACGGCCTCTCCCCAGTGTGGACCCACTGGTGCTTCAACAGGGCAGAGGAATTGCTGAAGGCCTTCCAGCACTCGGGGCAGGAGAATGGACTCTCCCCAATGTGGACCTGCCAATGCCTCAGCAGGTTGGAAGAATTGCTGAAGGCCTTCCCGCATTCGTGGCAACTGAAAGGCCTCTCCCTGTGTGCAACCGCTGGTGCTTCAGCAGGGCGGAGGAATCGCTGAAGGCCTTCCAGCACTCGGTGCAGGAGAACGGCCCCTCCCTCGTGTGGACCCATCAGTGGGAGGAATTGTTGACGGCCTTCCAGCACTCAGGCAGCTGAAGGGCCTCTTCCCAGTGTGGACCCGCCGGTGCTTCAGCAGGGAAGAGGAATTGCTGAAGGCCTTCCTGCACTTGGGGGAGATGCCTTTCTGCTGCCCCAACTGCGGGAAAGTCTTCAGCAATTCCTCCACCCTGCTGAAGCACTGGCGGGTCCACACGAGGGAGAGGCCTTTCAGCTGTCCTGTCAGGGCCCGCCAGTGCTTCAGCAGGGTGGAGGAATCGCTGAAGACTTTCCCACCGACAGGGCAGGAGAACGGCCTCTCCCCAGTGTGGCTGCGCCAATGAGACTCCAGGACAGATGGGACATGAAAGCCTTTTCCACGGTTGCCACACTTCCATGGTTTCTCCAAAGGGCAGGATTCCTCTGGTTTCTCCATGGCCGAAGCTTGCGCTGCACACAAATACGTGTACAGTCCCTCTCTGTCGTGAATTCCTCTTTCCAGACCGTATCGCTGTTACATGATCCACATTCAGTGCGCTGCACCAACAGGATTTCTCATCCAGTCCCACTGACGCTGAAAATGTACCGAAACAGGAACCAAAAAGCTTTGCTCCTTCTCACAGAATTATAGTTGAAAATTGTTGCGGTCCCAATGGATTGAGTGACTGTCAGACATTGACGTCAAAGTGAGGACTGCAGACGCTGGAGAGTCAGTGTTGAAAAGTGCGGCACTGGAAAAGCACAGCAAGTCAGGCAGCATCCGAGGAGCAGAAGAGTCAATGTTTTGGGCAGGCGGCCTTCTCTGTTGATTTTGAAACTTCTGTCTTCAGATCTTCAAATGCTCTGCAAAAAGAGATTACAAAAGTCATTATTACCATTGCAGGGTTGAAATTCAGAACAAGCAATTCTACTTTCTGCAGAATATTCTTTTCTTTTGTTGTTCCACAAAAAGGAAAACACCATCCCACTCTCTCTCTCTCCCTCTGCTCTAACTAATCTTCCTGAAAGTGCTGATTCAGGATCTTACAGGGGCAGAAAAGCGAAAACATCAAGACTGACACCTCTCTGAATTTTGGGTAACTCCACCTGAAAGTTAATATCTTTCACAACATTGGGCTCCTGCTGACAGTGAGCAAGTCTGATTTTGGAAAGCAAAACAAAAGTTTGTCAATTCAGGGTGAACCTGCAATTCAGCTTCTTGATGAACAACCAGACATGAAATGGTTAACATCCCCAGAAAGGTGGGAACAAAATAAGACATCAAGGCATTAACACCGACACACTTCAGTCAAATTCTTCTGTTCCCAGTAAGAGCAAAACATCCTTGAAAGCTGCTTTGAAAGTCCAGTCTTCACAACGACCCTTTTGCTTTCACCGCCGACGATTAAAGTCATATAGCACGGAAACAGACCCTTCGATTCAACTCGTCTGTGCCAAACAGATATCCTAAATTAATCTTGTCCAATTTGCCTGCATGTGGTCCATATCCCTCTAAACCCTTCATATTCATGTACCCATCTAGATGCCTTTTAAAATTCCCCTCTCACCTCAAACTTCTGCCCTCTAGTTTTGGACTCCCCTACCCTGGGCAAAAGACCTTGGGTATTCACCCTATCCATGCCCCTTATGAACGTCTATAAGGTCACCCCTCAGCCTCCGATGCTCCAGGGAAAATATCCCCAGCCTATTCAGCTTCTTCTTGTATCTCAAACCCTCCAACTCTGGCAACAGCCTTGTAAATCTTTTCCGATCCTATTCAAAGTTTCACAATATCTTTCCTATAACAGGGAAACCAGAAATGAACGCAGTCTTCCAAATGTGGCCTAACCAATGTCCTGTACAGTCACAACATGACCTCCCAACTCCTATACTCAATGCTCTAGCCAATAAAGGAAAACATACCAAATTCCTTCTTCACTGTCCTGTCTACCTGAGACTCCACTTTCAAGGAACTATGAACCCACACTCGAGGTCTCTTTGTTCTGCAACACTCCCCTTAACTGTGTCAGTCCTGCCTGGATTACTTGACCAAAATGCAAACCACACACTTCATTAAATTAAACACCATCTGCCACTCCTTGGCCCATCAGCCCATCTGATCAAATCTAATTTATAGTGAACTCTCTTTCCTCTCTTATTCCTTTGAAGCTGAAAATCTCTATCCCACACACACTCCCTCCATTCTCACTTTGTTGAACCTCATCCCTGCTGTATCTCATCCTGAAGGGTGTGGTTCATGCTGATTAACAGGGCCACACTCAGGGGGGTTCCAATTGAAACATTCAAAATCCTGACCAGCTTGGACAGAGTGGACGTTGGGAAGATGTTTCCATTGGTTCTAGTCTCTCCAACCAGTGGGCACAGCCTCAGAGTAAAGGGAAGACCTTTAAGAATGGAGATAAGAAGAAACTTCTTCAGCCAGACAGTCGTGAATCTATGGAATTCACTGCCACAGAAGGCTGTGGTGGACAGGTCATTGAGGATATTGAAGACTGAGATAGATAGGTTCTAGAGTATCAAGGAGATCGAGGATTACAGAGACAAAGTAGGAGAATGGAGCTGAGAAACCTATCAGCCATGATTGAATGGCAGAGCAGACCCGTTGGGCTGAATGACCTAAATGTGCTCCTATGTCTTATGGTCTCTTGCCGTCCTGGACACAGACTGTGAGAATTGGGAGCAAGAGTCAGCCATTGGGCCTTTGAAGCCTGCACCAGCATTCAACAGATCCTAACTTGACATGAATCTACTAACATCTAGGTGAATAGGCTGGGAAGTTTTCATTGGAGCATAGTTTGAGAGGTGATCTTACAGAGGTTTATAAAATCATGAGTGGCATAGATGAGATGACTGCTGGGTATCCTTTCCCGAGGGTGGGGTTTCAAGATTACGCGGCAAATTTGAAGGTGAGAGGAGAAAGATTTTAAAAAGGCATGAGGGGCACTTTTTTTTGTTTACACAGAATGGTTTGTGTGTGGAATGAAGATCCAGAGGAAGTGGTGGATACAGGTACAGTAACAACATTTAAAAGACATTTGGGTAAGTACATATATTGGAAAGATTTGGAGGGATATGGGCCAAACACTGGCAGGTGGGACAGTTTAGTTGTTGTGAATATAGTCAGCATGGACTAGTCCGACTGTAGGGTCTGTTTCTGTGCTGTATGACTCTGTAACTGTTCTGTACCGGTCTTAAAACCATTTTCTTGCCTTTTCCCATAAACATCCACTTCTTTGTTGTTCAAACATTAGATGAAGTCAGCCTTGAATATATTCAATGTCCCCATAACTGCAAGAAGACATCCCCACTTCTGAACTCAATTTCTCTTGCGAAGATACCACTTGCCTTGCTGATTGCTTGCTGCACCCATCTGACAACTGGTATTGACTGGTTCCAAAGGACGCTAAGGCCTCTTTGTACATCCACACATCAGTCCTGATGAAGGGCTCGTGCCCGAAACATCGACTCTCCGACTTCTTGGATGCTGTCTAACCTGCTGTGCTATTCCAGTACCACACTTTTGACTCTGATCTCCAGCATCTGCACATCCCATTATATCACCATTTAAACAATACACCTCCATTCTGCTTTTTCGTCACATCAAAAGCTATAACTTCACATTGTGGTACTGCATTTGCCACCTGTTTGCAAATTGTGGTCTTCTCTACATCAGGGAGACAGAGCGTAAACTTAGGGAATGGTTCGCTGAACATCGCAGCTGAGTCCACAGAGGCCAACCAGACCTCCCAGTCATCATCCATTTTAATTCCCCTTTCCACTCGCTTTCTGACATGACCATCATAGACCTTCCATTGCCACAACAAACCAAACCGCAAATTGGAGGAACAACACCTCATCTTCCACCTGGACAGCCTACAGCCCGGAGAACTCAACATTGAGTGCTCCAATTTCAAAACAAAATCGCCCTGCCCTTCCCTTCCCATCCCTTGATTCCATTCCTCCCTCCCTCCCAGATTCATTCCTCCCATTGACCAACCAGGACGTACTCTCTACCTGTCTTCACCTATCCCCACTTCACCACCCTGCCCCCAGCACACCCTTTATCTGCACCTCTACCCCCACCCCCACCTCCACCCCCGTCATGAAGAAACCGAAACGTCCACTTCTCCTTCTCCTGATGCTACCTGGTTTGCTGTGTTCTTCTTCCAGCCACCTGTCTGTCTATTTTGCTCATTGCGTCACAGACCTGGACCAACGTTTCCAGAGTCTGTCCCCTCCAGAATTCACTCCCTTTCCTCTCAGTTTCTGCAAGTCAACAATTGAACCCCAGAATTAAAAAGAAATGGAACAGGGGGCGAGAAAATAGACAGCCGTACTCACAGATCTTAGACAGAGGAAGGAATTTGCAGTCTGGGTGAAGCACAATCTTCATTCAGAGAGAGAGGAGCAGCAGCTTCAGAAGCTCATGCTGAAACCTCCGCATTCAGACAATGGGGTGGCTCTGATTGGCAGGAGGGCCAATCTCCTTCCGGTCCTCCAGGGTTCTCTATTGGTTCGTCAAAAGAAGGTCTCGCGCCTTTTTTGCGGACAGCGATGAGTATGCCCAGTGTTTTGCTGACACGGCAGACATGCGCACTGCATTGCTGACACCGGCAAACATATATAGAATGCTCAATGGGGATGCTCGTGTTCCTTGACAGATTTTGAGTGTCCAAATGCCAATAGGAGAAAAAAAAGGTTGGAGCCACAAGTTTTTGTTCCCTGTGGCTCGACATTTTATTGCTTTTGCATGTCTTTTCCCCTTATGGCAAAATGCAAAACATCACATTTCTCTGAATTAAAGTCCCTCTGCTACTCCTTAGCCTATTGGCCCATCCGATCAATTCTAATTCGTAGCGAACTCTCTTTCCTCTTTTATTACCAAGTAACTGAAAATCTCCATCCCACACACTCTCCCTCCACTCTCACTTTGCCTATCCTAATCCCTGTTGTACCTCATCCTGAAGGGTCTGTTTCATGCTGATTAACTGGCCCATACTCAGGGGGTATCTTATTGAAACATACAGAATACTTAATGGCCTGGACAGAGTGGACGTTGGGAAGATGTTTCCATTGGTTGGAGAGATTAAGATCTGAGGGCCCAGCCTTAAAGTGAAGGGAAAACCTTTCAGAACAGAGATAAGGAGAAACGTCTTCAGCCGGAGAATGGTGAATCTATGGAATTCATTGCCACAGAAGGCTGTGGAGGTGAGGTCACTTAGGATATTCAAGACTGAGATAGATAGGTTCTTGAGTATCAAAGGGATCGAGTGTTATAGGGAGAAAGTGGGAGAATAGGGTTGAGAAACTTATCAGCCATGTTTGAATGATTGAGCAGACCAGATGGGCTGAATGGCCTAATTTCAACTCCCATGTTTTATGGTCTCTTGCTATCCTGGACACAGTGCGAGAAAATTGGGAGCAGGAGTAAGCCATTCGGTCTTACAAGCTTGCACCAGCATTCAACAAATCATAACTGGATATGGATCCACCAACATCTAAGTGAATAGGCTGGGACATTTTCCGCTGGAGCACAGTAGGTTGAGAGTTAACCTTATAGAGGTTTATAAAATCATAAGGGGGAGTAGATGAGGTGAACGGCAGGTGTCCTTTCTGTCGGGTGGGGGTTTTCAAGATTCACGAGCAAATAATGAAGGTGAGAGGAGAAACATTTTAAAAAGACATGTGGGGCACCTTATCTTTCCCCACAGAGAGTGATTTGTATGTGGAATGAATGTCCAGATGAAGTGGTGGATGCAGGTACTGTAACAATGTTTAAAAGACATTTTGATAAGTACATGAATACGAAAAGTTGGAGGGATTTGGGCAAAACACAGGCAGGTGTGACTAGTTTAGTTTGTGAATATAATTAGCATAAACAAGTTGAACTGAAGGGTCTGTTTCTAAGCTGTATGACTAACTGTTCTGTACTGGTCTTTCAACCATTTTCTTGCCTTTCCCCATAAACATACACTTCTTTGCTGTTCAAAAATCATTGAACTCAGCCTTGAATATATTCAATGACCCCCAAACTGCAGGAAGACATTCGGATTTCTGAACTCAATTTCTCTTGCTAACATACCACTTGCCTTGCTGATTGCTTGCTGCACCTGTCTGACAACTGGCATTGACTGGTGTAGAAGCATGCTGGGGTCCCTTTGTACATCCACACATCATTCTGATGAAGGGCTCATGCCAAAAACGTCAGCTGTCCTGCTCCTCGGATACTGCTTGACTTGCTGTGCTTTTCCAGCCCACACTTTTCAACTCTGATCTCCAGCATCTGCAGTTCTCACTTTCTCCACGTCTCAATATATCATCATTGAAACAATAAACCTCCTTTCTGCATTTTTTCACAGCAAAGGCTCTAACTTCACTTTGAGGTCCTGAATTTGCCACATGTTTGCCAATTGTGGTCTTCTCTACATCGGGAAGACTGAGTGTAAACTTGGGGAATGGTTTGCCAAGCATCGCAGCCGGGTCCACGGCGGCCAACCGGACCTCCCAGTCACTGGCCATTTCAATTCCCCTTCCACTCCCTTTCTGACATGACTATCTTTGGCCTCCTCCATTGCCACAATGATCCTAACTGCAAATTGGAGGAACAACACCTCATCTTCTGCTTGGGCAGCCTACAGCTCCCAGAACTCAACACTGAGTTCTCCAATTTCAGATAACCTCCCTTACCATTCCCCAACTCCCTTCCACTCCTCCATGCCACCAACCAGAGTCCTTCCACAAATTAACCAACCTGGTTGTACCCTCTCCCTGTCTTCACCTATTCCCACTTCACCACGCTGACCCAGCACACCCTTGTTCTGCAGCTCTCCCTATACTCACCCCAAGTCCTGAAGAAGAGTTGCACCTGAAACTTCAACTTCTCCACCTCCTGATGCTGCCTGGCTTGCTACGTTCTTCCAGCCTCCTGCCTGTCTATTTACAAATTGAGACACAGACCTGGACCAACATTTCCTGAGTTGTCCTCCCTTTGGATTCACTCCCTTTCCTTTCAGTTGCTACAAGTCAATAGTTTATAGAATCCCTGCAGTCCAACACATCCACACTGACCCACCGAAGAGCAACTCACCCAGACCCATTCTCCTACCGTATTACTCTACATTTACTCCTCAATAATGCACCTAACCTACACGTCCCTGATGACTATAGGCAATTTAGCATGGTCAAAACCCACGCCCTTTGATTCCTGAATGAAAAAGGGGGTGAGAAAAAAAAGAGTGCCATACTCACAGATGTTGGACAGAGGAAGGAAGTTGCAGTCTGGGCTGGAGCTCGATCATCTTTCAGATCGTGGAGCAGTAGTAGGTTCAGAAGCTCATGGTCCACCTTCCGCATTCAGACAATAGGGTAGCTCTGAGTGGCAGGAGCACCATTCTTCTTCCGGTCCTCCTTGACTTTCTATTGATTCGTCAAAAGTTAGTCGCACGCCTCTTCAGCGAACAGCGAGGAGCATGCGCAGTGATTTGCTGACACTGCCAAACATGAGTAGTGCCTTACTGACATTGAGGAGCACACGCAGTATGATCTGTGGAGATGTCGCTGTTACTGACAGTTTTTAAGTGTTCAAATGCCGATAGGAGAAAAAAAGGGTGGAGCCATTTTTTTTCTCCTGTGGTTCAACTTTTAATTCCTTTTGCATTCTGTCTGGCTGCTCAACTTTTGTATGCCTTCTCCCCAGGGTAGTCGGAGCGAGTCTAGGACTACAGGGTATAGATTTATGGAGGGAACTAAGGGGCAAATTTTTCACACAGAGTATGTTGTGCGTTTGGAATGAGCTGCGAGAGGAATTGGTGATGACTGCTACGATTACAACATTTAAAACACATCTGGATTGGTATATGAATATGAAGAGTTTAGAAGGAGATGGGCCAAATGCTGGCAAATGGGTCATTAGATTAAATTGGGATATCTGGTCAGCCTTGCCTGAAAGGCTTTGTGTCCGTGCTCTACAACTCTATTTCTACATAGTTGGAACCAATTACACAAGACTAGGAATTGTCCATTCACCCCTTACAGCCAGTCCTGAGCTGTAGCCTAAATGCAAGTTTCAGAAAGATTTCAGCAGGTATTTAAAAAAAAAGAATGTATGTACTTTCAGACTTTAACGATGTTTCTGAATATATCATTTTAGCTATTGTCAATTGTAAAGATCAGCCATTTCTCATCTTTCCCTTCATCACCACCCATTCTCTCTGTCTCTCTCCTTAGAAGGGCTTGATACAACGTCAAAGAGGGCTCAAGACACGAGAAAGACTGGAGTGAGGGGGAAGCTGGGGAGAAGAGAGACAGATTCGGGGGGGGGGGGGGGAGTAGAGAGAGAGAGAGAGAAAAAAAAATGGACAGGGGGGCAGAGGGTAGAGCGGAGAGAAAGACTGGGGGTGACAGAGAATGAGAGAGGGGCAAGAGAGAGAGAAAATGGGGGAGGGGATGCAGAGTGCTGGGGAGGAGTGATACAGAATGGGGTGAGGAGAGAGCGAATTGGATATGCAGAGTGTTGGGAGAGAAAGAAACAGAGAGAATGCACAGGGGCACTGGGTGGGTAGAGAATGGATGGGGATGGAAGGTGGGGGGAAGAGGGAATGGGCTGTGTGGCAGAGGGTGGGGGAAGTGATGGAAAATGAATGGCGACAGAGGGTGAGGGAGAGAGAATGGATGGAGGGGAGAGAGTGCGAAGAGAAACAACAGTGGTGCAGAGGGTGGCGTGAGAGACAACAGACAGGGTGTTAGAAGTAGAGAGGGAGAATGGACAGGGGGGCGCTGTATGGGGCGGGGGGGGAGAAATTGACAGGGGGCGCTGTGTGTGCCGGCTAAATGGACAGGGGTGCTGTGGGTGGCAGGGGGAATGGACAGTGAGGGTGATGGGAGCCATGGGTGAATGGACAGAGGGTACTATGAATTGCGGGGTAGTGGAATGGACAGGGGGTGCTTAGAGTGGGAGGGGAATGGACGGGGGTGCTGTGGGTGGCGGGGGAAATGGATAGGGCACTGTGGATGGTGGGGCGGGCAGAATGAACAGGGGGCGTTGTGGGTGGCAGGTGTACATACAGGGGGCACTGTGGGTGACGGGGGTGAATGAATGGGGCGATATGTGTGGCAGGGGAATGGACAAGGGGTGCTGTGGGTGATGGGGGGTTAGATCGAGGGATGTAAGGGATGATCTTTTTATGCTGATGGTTGCGTGTGTGTGGAACAAGCTGCTAAAGGAAGTTGTACAGTTGAGTACGATTACATAATTTAAAAGGTGTCTGGATGAATCATTTGGGTTTAGAGGGATATGGGCCAAATGCTGGAAATTAGGATTTGGTCAGTCTCGGATAATTGGTCAGCATGGATGTGTTGAACTGAAGTTTGTTTCAGTGCAGTGTGACTCTAAGTCAATAACACTTAGAGTCATAGAGATGTACAGCATGGAAACAGACCCCTCGGTCCAACCCGTCCACGCTGACCAGATATCCCAACCCAAACTAGTCCCACCTGCCAGCACCCGGCCCATATCCCTCCAAACCCTTCCTATTCATATACCCATTTAAGTGCCTCGTAAATGTTGCAATTGTACCAGCCTCCACCACTTCCTCTGGCAGCTCATTCCGTACCCGTACCACCCTCTGTGTGGAAAAAGTTGCCCCTTAAGTCTCTTTTATATCTTTCCCAAAACCTGTGCCTTCTAGTTCTGGACTCCCTGACCCCAGGGAAAAGACTTTGCCTATTTACCCTATCCATGCCCCTCATAATTTAGTAAACCTTTTATGAGCGAAACTTGACCTTTTTAGTGATAATCTTCCCACTGGATTTGTTATAATGCACCCAGTGTCCGGAGCTTTTTGGTGGGTAAAAGTGGCACAAATCCACTAGATCTTGTGGAAGCAGTGCATTTGTCAAATACTTTCATCTATCCATCTTCTACAAGGCACAATTTAGCAGTGAAGTGGAATACTCTCCCACCAGCTTAGATGAGTGCAGCTTCAACATCACTGAAAAAAAATTGATACCATCCAGGACAAAGTAACCTGATAGATTGGCACCATATCCACATACATGCACTCCCTCTGCTCCACTGTTCAGAACATGTAGTGTGTACTATCTACAAGACGCACCACAGAAATTCAGCAAAGAACCTGAGAAAATACCTTCCAAACTAACAACCGCTTCCAGCTAGAAGGACCAGGACAAAAGCTACTTGGGAACACAATCTCTTGCAAGTACCCCTCCAAGCCACTCATCATATTGACTTGGAAATATATTGCTGTTCCTTCAGTGTTGCTGGGTCTAAATCCTGGAATTCCCTCCCTAAGGACATTGTGGGTCATCGTGAAGCGTGTGGACCACAGCAGTTCAAAACGGCAGCCCATCACCACCTTCTCAAGGGGAACAAAATGCTGGCCAGCCAGCAACTCTCATGTACCACGAATAACTTTTAACAAATGATTGAAACAGAGTGTTGGAATGTGCAAACAAAAAACAAAATCAACGTTCAGGAGTGACAGGTGGAGGGTACTGACTCGGTCCTTATTTGAGGACAGATACAGAGCAACATACTGACACTGAACTGGAAATAGAGTTTAGAGGTAAACACCTGTAGTCTTTCATTCAGTGTATACATTTAAAATCGATTAAAGGTTGGTTCCTGAGATGTACTACAACAACACACGAGTAGGACAGTTAAGGAAGCATATGAGACACTTGATTTAATCTCTTTAATGGCAGCTATATCTCCCACACTCCCATGCGATGGAGAAACCCCTCTTCTGATGGCAGACAGTGCACGTGCGCTGAGAGGGAGGTGCTGTTGCGCATGTGTCAGATAGGCATGGGGCACCGCCCCTCATCGTTCTGGTCGATGGCTGACCAATCTTTGGGAAACCCTGGAGGACCGGAAGGAGTCTAGTCATCCGGCCAATCAGAGCGCCCCGTATTGTCTGAATGCGGAAGGTGGACCATGAGCTTCTAAAGCTGCTGCTGCTCCTGCTCCTCTCTCTGAATGAAGGTTGAGCTTTAACTCAGACGGCAACTTCCTTCCTCTGTCCAACACCATCCAAATGGTCCAATTTGAAATCTAAATGTTGACCTTCCTTTTGTGCACCCCTTGTGCAGCCGTAACCCTGCACGCCTCGCTCGGTCTAAGCGCCGTATGACCTGCATGTCCTTGTTTGCTCGGATCTGACTGTACTGCTCACAAATCCGAAACTTTTGACATAGAACACAGAACAGTACAGGCACTTTATCCTACTCTCAGATGAGGCATACCCTTCAATGTACTAACTTCCATGTGCCTATCGCTTAAATGTTGCTAATATATCGGACTCTACTACCACCGCTGGCAGTGGATTCCATGCACCCACCACTCTGCGTGAAGAACCTACTCTGACATCTCCCCCAAACCTTCCTCCAATTACCTTAAAATTATGCCGACTTGTAACAATCATTTCTTCCAATGCTATCTACTCTATCTATGCCTCTCAACATCTTGTATACCTCTATTAAGACATCTCTCATCCTTTTTCACTCCAATGTCCATTTCATACCTTGTGCTAATATTTTTTGAAGGACTTCTTCAGAAGGATAATATATTACAAGGGGCAAAGACAGTGTACATACATAATATGATGTCTTTAAACTTGGTTACATTTTAATTAACAGAAGAGCTTATTTATTGTAAAATGGGTAAACTGAACACGCATTTTGAAGGGTGAGAGTGTGGAATATTTCGAGGTGCGTGGTAAAACAGAACTGAATCGGCATGGCTTTGACAAGAGGAGGTCATGTCTGACAAATGTATTAGGATTCTTTGAGCAGCGAATGAGTAAGTTAGACAAAGGGAGAGCCAGTGGATGAGAGTGATTTGGATTTCCAGAAGGCCTTTGACAAGGTGCAGCGCAGGAGGCTGTGAAATAAGATAAGAGTCCCTGGTGTTAGGGGCAAGGTGCTGACATGGATTGAGGATTGGCTGGCAGAAGGCAGAGTGGTGGTATAAAGGGACATTTTTCAGGAGGGGGCAAGTGGAGTTCCAGAAAGGGTCCATGCTGGAAACACAAAGAGACTTAGGAGTTCCCAGCTCAGGATTCTCAGGGGAGAATTGTACCATTCTGGGGGGAATGGGGAACTGAGAAGGATCCTACTATTCATGGGTTGTGGTGGGGGGTGGAAGGATTGTACCATTCACATGGGAAGGGGACAATTATACAATTCAGACAGCAAGTGTCATACCATTCATGTCAGATGTGGGTAGGGGAGGACTGTACCCTGAATGGGTGTGGGGGCGGAAAGGATTGTAATTGTTCATTGGAGAGGTAGCAGTGGGGAGGATTGTACCATTCACAGGGAGAACTATTTATTTTTATTTTCCAGAATTTCCATGATACAGGACAGATGCCAATTTTACCCACCAGAAATCTCCTGAAATTGGGTGCTCTAAAAAAAAAAAATCCAGCAGGAAGATTATCAGTGAAGAGGTCTGGTTTTGGTCATAGAGGATAGATATAGAGTCACACTACACGGAAACAGACCCTTCGGTTCAACTCATCCATGCCGACCAGATGTCTCAATCTGGCCCAGACCCAAGTTCCACATTTAGCCCATATCTCTCTAAACCTGAACCCTTCATCCAGATATGTTTTAAAATGTGCAATTGTACCCACTTCCTCTGACAGCTCATTCCATCCAAACATCACCTTCTGCATGAAAATGTATCCCATTAGGTCCTTTGTAAATATTTCCCCCTCTCACCTTAAACCTATGTCCTCTAGTTTTGAACCTTCCCCCCCACCCCCTCCCCTCCCCTCCCCGAGAAAAAAAGAGCTTGGCTATTCACTCTCTCCATGCCCCTCATAATTTTTAAATCAGTATAAGGTCACCCCTCAGGCTCTAACGCTCCAGGGTAAAAAAAAAGGCCCCAGCCTCTCCCTATAACTCAAAATCTCCAGTCCCAGTAACATCCCTGTAAATCTTGTCTGCAGCCTCACAAGTTTAACAGGATCTTTCCAAATGAATGGCGACCAGACTTCTATGCCGTGTTATAAAAGTGGTCTCACCAATGTCCTGTACAACCACATGACGTCCCAACTCATTTAATCAATGCTGTGACCCACGAAAGCAAGCACTTTCTTCATCACTCTGTCTACCCGCAACTCCACTTTCAAGGATTAACGTCTGCACTCCTGGAGCTATTCATTCAGCAACAATCCCCAGGGGTCTACCATTCACTGTATCAGTCTACCCTGCTTAGTCCTCTCCAATTTTGTTCCATTTGCTCACACAGGCATGTCTTGTTGACTTTGTTCTGAGCAGTGTGGATGCTTTCTCCCTTTCACACTTCCATTAACACCCATATGATACCTCAATCTCACCTTCACTATCATTAGCAATCTATCTCTTTGGCTCGGGGTACTTCTCACCAGATGTTCCCCTCGGTCTTACTCACCCCTCTGTCTATGCCATAAAAATGAGCATTTTCCAGCCCCTTTCAGTTCTGAATGAGAGTGAGATCAGACACGAGACATTAACCAATTCTCTCTCCACATACGTTCCCTGATCTGAAGACTTCCTCCAGCCCCCACAAGGATAGAAATGTCAGCACCTATTTCTCCAAATGTCATGTTTGATCTACTCATGACACATTCCTTGGATTTGGAGTGTTCTGATGTAGCGTTTAATAGGGATCCATCAAAATCAACATCCAGTCTTGTCTGAGAGCAGAACCAACTCAACTGACCGAACAAGCTGCACAACTCTTCTGTCGGATCTGTAGATGTGACATCCTCTCTCTCTCGTTAACAACAGGATTAGAGAGGCTTGGAGTACCATTCTCTCTAAACACGATTCCTAATCCACTGTTATTCCAGACTTATATGCATAACATCTAAACCTAAATAGTTAAAGCTCCTCAGCCTGATCTCCCACCAACAACAGAATGGTTTCAGCACAGAAAGAACGTGCTCTAATGGAATGATGTCTGTTCTTAAATTCCACGTTAAAGTTATTATTGCATTAATTTGTTATAAATGGTGTCCAATTCAGAGAGCATTCCTTTTTGTGGAACTCTACAGGAGTTTTCTGATCACAGAATCATACAGTACAGAAAAGGCCCTTTGGCCCATCAAATGTGTACCACCAATATGTTATCACTTACACTAGATTCATAGAGCTGTACAGCATGGAATCAGACCCTTTGGTGTCCATAACTAGAGGGCATAGGTTTAAGGTAGATGGGGAAAGGGATCTAAGGGGCAACCTTTTCACACAGAAGGTGATGCATGTATGGAATGAGCTACCAGAGGGAGTGGTGGGATTGGTACAATTACAACATTTCAAAGTCATCTGGATGGATAGATGAATTGAGAGAGATATGGGTCAAATGTTGGCAAATGGGATGAGATTAACTTCAGATATCTGGTCAGCATGGCCAAGTTGGATGGAAAGGTCAGTTTCCATGCTGTCCAGCGCTATGGTGGGGAAATAACCCATGTCCACATTCCCCCCTCTACCCTGCCACTTGTTGTGTGGCTCGGGAACATTGTTGGGTCACCCAGACCCTGACAATTTCCACATAGCTCCGGGCATTTCTCACAAACGCCACTCGGATTGTCAGCCACTGTCAGAAACTTTAGTTTTCCTTTTTGTCCAACCTTCAGCACTGGGCGAGCATTCTCTGTTCCTGTTGTGGGATCGTGTTCAAATAGCCTCTTTATTCAGCAACCGCAAGTTGCACAAGCTTGAGGTGGGGATGGAATCCCAAAATACCGTCCTTACAGCAGCCTCTTTACACACAGCTCTTACAGAGATTAACACCCGTCACTATGGTGTTCCATTGTTTTATCTATTGTACATAAACGCTGGCTGCTACTCCTGATAGGATTGAGATTGTCTGTGTGGTCTGCTTGCAGAATTAAGAGGTGTTCGTCCTTTCGTCTTTTAAGTCAGCAAATGTTAGTAAAACTACTCGGCCTATATGCTCTAAATAAGTTAGATATTGTACCCGCACTGAATAAAATAATAAAGGATATTAAACTGTTTATCACTGCTGGATTGTGAGATATGTTTAGTATTTGCCAGCATGAGTTTCATTCATTCCTGCAATTTCATAGAAGCACAGTCTCGATAGTCAGCTTCTTAAAGGGGACAGTGGCTGCGAGTCAGGAAAACTACTTGATGTATTTATGTATTGATGTATTTATTCAGGTCCCGATAGACAGTTGGCAAGTGCTGATTAATATACTATTCTTTCATGGTGATAAGATGGCAGGGAGGTATTGTTCTGAAAACATTACTATGTTGACAGTTATTCAGAGGTAGCTTTTGATGCAGAAATAGGCCTAAAACACTGCTAGTAGCAAGGGCTGGTAAGGGATGAAGGTGTGAAAAAGCAGGAATGAGTCAAAAGAGGTGTTTTAACTTATTCTATTTTGTAATAGTAAAATAAAATTGCAGTTTTGTAGTATATGAATGAACGAATAAAGCTATGTTATAGGAAAGAGTTATGAGTGAATGAAATGGGAATGCAGTATTATTAGATATAGGGCTCCTGTGAGCAGCTTAGAAAAGAGTTATGAATGACTAAATAGAAAGCGTTTGAGAGTGGGTTAGTAAAGAGACCTATAACACAATATGTCACATCATCCTGGCGGGGTTGGAGAAACTGGAGCCAGATTTCTTCGGAGTCAAACATGACAGATACACACCTCCTGACTTCAGTACATGCTCCAAATCAGTAAGCGTGTCTTAATAGGTGCTCAACTCACCAGGGAATAAATGCCCTCTTGAATATTAAGGGAAAAAGTGAAGACTGCAGATGCTAGAGATCAGAGCTGAAAATGTGTTGCTGGAAAAGCACAGCAGGTCAGGCAGCATCCAAGGAGCAGGAGAATCGACATTTCGGGCATGAGCCCTTCTTCAGGAATCCTGACGAAGGGCTCATGCCCGAAATGTCGATTCTCCTGTTCCTTGGATGCTGCCTGACCTGCTGCGCTTTTCCAGCAACACATTTTAGCTCTTGAATATTAAGACAAGTAACACCCACAAAGCATCCAAATGTTCACTACTCAGTGTGACTGGATTGGTGTCTGAGCAGATGGCATGACTGACTGAATCCCTTCCCGCACTCGGGGCAGGTGAACGGTCTCTCCCCAGTGTGGATAGGCTGGTGTCTCCGCAGGGAAGACCAATCAATGAACCCCTTCCCACACACTGAGCAGGTGAACGGCCTCTCCCCGGTGTGGACCCGTTGGTGAAACTGCAGATTAGAGGACTGAATGAATGCCTTCCCACAGATGGAACATGTGAACGGTCTCTCCCCGGTGTGGACCCGCTGGTGTCTCCGCAGAGAAGACGAATCAATGAAGCCCTCCCCGCATATGGAGCAGGTGAATGGTCTCTCCCTGGTGTGGACCCACCGGTGTCGCCGCAGGGTGGATGAATCGCTGAAGTGCTTACCGCACACTGAGCAGGTGAACGGCCTCTCCCCGGTGTGGACCCGCTGGTGGTTCATCAAGGCAGAGGACCGTGTGAATACCTGCCCGCACACTGAGCAGGAGAAAGGCCTCTCCCCGGTGTGGACTCGCTGGTGGGTCAGCAAGGCAGAAGACTGGGTGAACGCCTTCCCGCACATGGAGCAGGTGAACGGCCTCTCCCCAGTGTGAATCCGCCGGTGGGTCACCAGGGTGGATAACTGAACGAACGCCTTCCCGCAGACAGAGCAGGTGTACGGCCTCTCCGCGGTGTGGACCCGCTGGTGACTCTGGAGGTTGGAAGACTGGTTGAACGCCTTCCCACACACACAGAGCAGGCTTCTCCCTAGAGTGGACCCGCTGGTGACTATGCAGGGTGGATAACTGAACGAACGCCTTTCCACACAAATTGCATGTGAAAGGCCTCTCCCCCGTATGGACCCGCTGGTGGGTCACGAGGGCGGATGAATGGGTAAACCCCTTCCCACACACGGAGCAGGTGAACGGCCTCTCCCCAGTGTGACGGCGGCGATGGCTTTCAAGCAAGCATGGGAATTTGAATTCCTTCCCGCAGTCTCCACATTTCCAAGGTTTCTCCATCACGTGGGAATCCCCACCGCCTTCTAGTGTTGACAATCAGTTGAAGGACCATTCACAAATGGAAGGTGTTCTATGTCTTGCTGCTGTGAACGGGATGTTGCTATTTCAGACTTTGTACCCGCTTAAAGCTCTTCCCACAGTCAGTTCACTGGTACACGCTCACTGAGGTCTGTGTACTTCAGCTTCACTGAAGTTTGAAACATTTCAAAGCAGACAAGACAGAAGAGAAATAAAATTTCCAGTGAGATTCAAAAGACTGATAACATTCCTATGCCAGTGAATCGATTGTCTCGCTCAGATCTTATTTTGAGATTTATGGCTGCAATTCCATCCATTCTCATATCCTGTAAAATAGAGAATACAGAAGACATCACTATCTACAAAGGATAGAAATTCCAAACAGACAATTCTGGTTCGTGTGGAACATTCTTTCTTCTCAATGCCACAGTGTCCCTCCATTCTCACTAGGTATTATTGCCCCATGCTCCACATTCTCCTAAAAATGCTGAAAAATGTTGACTGATGGATCTATGCTCACCTCTTCCTGCCCTGGACATAGGTTGTCACAGATTGAACCAGGAGTGAGCCATTCAGCTTCTGGGGTTTGCTCTGCTGTTCCATAAAATCATATCTGTGCTGCTTTGGCCGTCACTCCATTTCCTGCTGTTCTCCATAACCTTTCATATCCCTGTCATTTAAAATTCTCTTCAATTAAGTCTTGAATACATTCCATGAGCCAGTCTCCATTACCCTCTGTGGGGGATCATTCCATAAACTAACAAGAAAATAATAAATTCCTCATTTCTCCCTGAAATGGGAGACCACTTCCAGACAGGTGGAGACTAGCCAGTTTAGAATCATGTTCAGCATGGACTGGATAGAATAAAGAGTCAGAAATTGAGCAGTTTAACCCCAGAATAGAAAGGGAGGGTGAGAAAAGAAAGTGCCGTACTCACAGATAGTGAACAGAGAAAGGAAGTTGCAGTCTGAGGTGAAGCTCAATCTTCAGAAGCTCATTGTCAAACTTCCGCATTCTGTCAATACGGCGGTTCTGATTGGCCGGCGGACCAGTCTCCTTCCGGTCATCCAGGGATTCCAATTGGCTCACAGTTAACCTGTGTGATGTCATAACGCGTGGCCAATAGGAGAGAATCATCTTGGAACACGGGATCGTCATCGGCCAGCTCCCTCCGGACGTCCCGCCCCGTAAGAGGACGTCACAACGCGGAAGTAGTGCGATCAATTTCAGACTGAGACCTCCCCAACTCTGGGCAATATCTGGGAGCAAAGCAATATCTCCCCCTTTCTATTCCTCATCCTGGGAGGGAGAGAGAAGAGGGAAGGCATTGTACACTTGTACCAACTGGCGGCGGAGAGTGTGAATGCAAGTGAAGGGGTTTCAGATTCTCTCTCTCTCAAGGCTTTCTGATCCTCATGGCATTTATCAGAACTGGAACGTGAAAAGGGTCAGAGATTTGTCTAGTGTTATTGAGTTTTTAAACATTCAACGTGGTCTTCGTGGTTTTCTCACATTCGATTATAATTAATTGTTGTAATTATGTGTTGTAGCTATGTCATATACTTCCAATTATGCTGTTATTGAAGGGGACGGTAAGTGAGCATTGGACAGAGTCATAGAGATTTCCAGCATGGGAACAGACCCCTCAGTCTAACTCGTTCATACTGACCAGTTAATCTGGATAAATCTAGTCCCATTTACCAACACTTGACCCATATCCCTGTAAACCTTTTATTAATTCATTCACCCATCCAGATGCCTTTTAAATATTGTAATTGTACCAGCCTCCACCACTTTCACTGCAGATCATTCCATTTGTACAAAGAGAGTCCATTCATCAGTAACAATGGCAGGGAAGAAGCTCTTTCTGAATCTGTTGGTGCATGTGTTTCCAGATTCTGTATCTTCTGCCTGACAAAAGAAGTTGTGAGAGAGCATTAGGGGGTTGGATGAGAATTTGATGATGTTGGCAGCATTTCTCCAGCAAAGAGAAGTGGAGGTGGAGACCATGGATGGTAGGTTGACTTCCGTGATGGTCTGCGATGCGCATAAAACCTTCTGGGTATCTTATCATTCTGGACAAAGCAGTAGCCGGACTAGGTTGTTACACATCCAGATAGAACACTTTCTATAGTGCATCTGTAAAAGTTAGTGAGGGTCATTATTGACACACTGAATTGCATAAGCCTCCTGAGGAAGAAGTGTTGTTGTGCTATCCTGACTGAGTTTGCCCCTTCATTTTTCCAGATGGTGAGAACACTCAAACAACCCACGTGGAGTTTGCATTGCTGACAGAAAGCAGTTTGTGTTCAGCAGCAGCTTAGTCATTCACGCACTAGGTGCTGTGAGATTAAAAGTACAGACAGCCATGAGGAACCAGAGGTGTTTCCAACCAACATTCAAGCTGATCAATCTAAACCTTGAAGTCTCAAATGAAATCTAGAAGTTCACTTCGCCAAAAGCTAATGGAGGCATCCTCATAAAATTACCAGATATACTTGGAATCCTGAGAAGAATTCAAGTGAATCCTGGAAAGATATTGCATGTCTTGGACTATTCCCAGAAAGTGAATGAACTATCAAGATTCATATAAAGATTTGTGGGAACTATGGCAGGGAAGGAAAGAAAACTAGATTTACAATTTAATGCCATACATACTATTCTGCTAAGTTACTCCTGTTGATTAGGTTTTCACATTTTTAAACAAAAAAAAAAAGAGTTGTTCTTCCAGTTAATGACTGGGTTTTCAACTTCTCTTCAAAATTAATAGTTTTTCTCTTCAAACTGAATGGTTGATTGTAACAAAACTGCATCTCATTGTTGAATTTTGAATCTGTAGGATATGCTTGGTAAAGTTTGAATGAACAATATTTCAAAGTGAATTTTATCATGTTCAGTACCAAGACGTTCTGGAGAGGAAAGACTTGTCCTTGTGTGTTTTGCAACACTTAATCAAGGTCAGTTCAATAGAAGAAGCAGCCAGGTTGATGCTCGAGTTGACAGCTCGGGCAAAACAGCTGAAATAATGCAGGCAATAGCACAGCAATTAGGGTTCGAAAGTTAGCCAAAAATATAAAAACAGGTTGGAAAGTTTCTTCAGCTTTCTTTAAAAAAATAACAAAAGTGTTGGTTCTATAGAAAATGAGTCTGGGGATTCAATAGCGGAGTATAAAGAGATGGTAGATGAATTGAAAAGAGCTTGAATCTGTCTTCACTAGAGAGGATACAAGTAATACCCTGGAACTAGCTGTAAATCAGGAATTGAAAAGGAGGGAGGAACTGAAGAAAATTACAATTACCAGGGAAACTGACTAAACTGTTGGAACTACGAGTTGACAAGTTCCGGGTACCTGAAGGATTTCATCCAAGACTCTTAAAGAAACACTAACCAGTGAAATAGTTAACACATTGGTTTTAATTTTCCAGACGCCATTAGTTTCAGGGAAGGTTTCTTTAAATTGGTAAACTCTTTTCATCGAAAAGGGAGACACAGAATGGGAAACTGCAGACTATTTACCTTAACTGCAGACTATTTTCATCGGGAAAATGTCGAAATCTATAATTAAAGATGTTATGACAAGGCACTTGTATAAGTTCAAGGTAATCAGGCAGCGTGAATGTATTTTTGTCAATGGGAAATAATGTTGTAGTAACGTTTTGAAGAACTGCCTCTTCCCAATGCGACTGAGCTGATGAATCTCCAGTGCCGACAGGGATTGGTATCCCTTCCCCCAGTCCCCACATTCCCACGACTTCTCCGCAGTTCTGGCGTCCTTTTGGCTCTCTGTTTCTGATGAACAAGTGAAACTGTGATCACACTCAGGAAACGTGTACAGTCACTCCCTCCTGCAAATAGTATAATAGTTCTTCAGTCTGTGTAACTGGTTAAAGCTCCTTCCCACAGTCAGCTCACTGGGGGACACTGTCTCTCTCTCTCAACAAGGGGAAAAGATGTACAAAAGTTGAGCAGCGAGACAAAATGCAAAAGCAATAAAACAATTGTAGCTGTACCATTTTTTTTCCTTTTGGCACTTGGACATTTAAATGTATTAATAACACCCACATCCCCAAAAAACGTATTACGCATGCCTGCCGGTGTCAGCAAAACACTGGGCATTGTCATCGCTGTCCGGAAAAAACGGCGCGCGACCTTCTCTTGATGGACCAATAGGACGCCCAGGAGGACCGGAAAGAGACTGCCAATCAGAGCTATCCCATTGACTGAATGTGGAAATTGGACCATGAGGTGCTGAAGCTGCTGTTCTTCCTCTCTCTCTCTCTCTCTGCATGAAGATTGAGCTTTAACCAGACTGCAAATTCTTTCCTCTGTCCAATATCTGTGAGTGCGGTACTCTCTTTTTGCACCCGCTTTTCCATTTCTTTTTTGTTCTGGGGTTCAATTGTTGACTTGCAGCAACTGAAAGGAAAGGGAGTGAATCCTGGAGGGGACAGACTCTGGAAACGTTGGTCCAGGTCTGTGTCGTAATGGGCAAAATAGACAGGCGGCAGGCTGCAAGAACACAGCAAGCCAGGCAACATCAGGAGGTGGAGGAGTCGATATCTTGGTGTAACCTTTGTTCAGGACTAGAGGTGGGTACAGGGAGTGATACAGAGAAAAGGGGTGCTTGGGACACGATGGTGAAGTGGGGATAGGTGAAGACAGGTGGAGGGTATGTCCTGATTGGTCAATGGGAGGAAGGAATCTGGTTGGTGGCAGAGAGGAGTGCAAAGGAGGGGTCGAGGCTGAGAAAAGAATCGGGGGATGGGAAGTGAAGTTATTTGAAATAGCTGTAGGCTGCCCAGGTGGAAGATGGGGTGTTGTTCCTCCAAGTTGTGGTTTAGTTTGTTGTGGCAATGGAGGAGGCCAAAGATGTTCATGTCAGAAAGGGAGTGGGAAGGGGAATTAAAATGGGTGGTGACGGGGAGGTCTGGTCAGCCTCTGCGGACCCGGCTGCAATGCTCGGTGAACCATTCCCAAGTTTATGCTCTGTCTCCCCGATGTAGAGAAAACCACAATTTGCAAACACCTGGTAAATGCAGTACCGTAATGTGAAGTTATAGCCTTTGCTGTGAAAAAAACAGAAAGGAGGTGTATTGTTCAAACGTTAATGTATTAGGTTGTGGAGAAAAGGAGAACTGCAGATGCCGGAGATTCGAGTCAAAATGTGGCACTGGGAAAACACAGTAGGTCAGGCAGCGTCCAAGGAGCAGGGGAGTCGACGTTTCGGACCCGACCCCTTCATCGTGAATGCTGTATGGATGTACAAAGGGGCCTCAGCATCCTTCGACACCAGTCAATGCCAGTTGTCAGACAGGCGCAGCAAGCAATCAGCATGGCAAATGGTATTTTGCCAAGAGGAATTCTGTTGTAAAGTGCAGATGCTTTCCTCCAGTTAGGTGGTCGTTGAATATATCCAAGGCTGCATTCATCTGATTTTTGAAGATCAAATAAGTGAACGCAAGAAAATGATTTTACAGAGTTACAGTTACAGAGTCATACAGCACAGAAACAGACCCTTCAGTCCAACTAGTCCACGCTGACTATATTCACAAACGAAACCAGTCCCACCTGCCTGCGTTTGGCCCATGCCCCTCCGAACCTTTCCTATTCATGTATTTATTCAAATGTCTTTTCAATGTTGTTACTGTACCTGCACCCACCACTTCTTCTCGACATTCATTACACACACAAACCACTCTATGCAAAAAAAGGTACCCTTCATGCCTTTTTAAAGTCTTTCTCCTCACACCTTCAAATTTGCTGCCTAATCTTGAAACCCCCACCCTCGGGAAACGATACACGGCGGTCACCTCATCTATGTTCCTCATGAATTTATAAACTTCCGTAAGGTCACCTCTTAGCCTCCTATGCTCCAGTGAAAATGTCCCAGCCCATCCACGTAGATGTTGACAGATTCATATCCAGTTATGATCTGTTGAATGCTGGTGCAGGCTTGAAAGACCAAATAGGTTACTCCTGCTTCCAGTTCTCACAGTCTGTGTCCAGGACAGCAAGAGACCATAGGACGTAGGAGCAGGAATTAGGCCATTCAGCCCATCGGGTTCTGCTCCGCCATTTAATAATGGCTGATAGGCTTCTCAACCCCATTCTCTCACTTTGTCCCCGTAACCCTCTATCCCCTGGATATTCAAAGTCTCCATCTCAGTCCTAAATATCCACAATGACAGCCCTCCACAGCCTTCTGTGGCAGTGAATTCCATAGATTCACCACTCACCACCATTCTGCAAGGTCTTCCCTTTACTCTAAGGCTGTGCCCACTGGTTCTAGTCTCTCCAACCAATGGAAACATCTTCCCAATGTCCACTCTATTCAGGCCGTTCAGAATTCAGTATTGTTTATGTTTCAATTAGAACCCCCCTCCCCCCAAGTGTGGGCCTGTTAACCAGTATGAACCAGACCCTGCAGGATGTGGTACAGCAGGGATTAGGTTGAGCAAACTGAGAATGGAGGGAGAGTATGTGGGATGGAGATTTTCAAATTCTAGGGAACAAGAGGGGAAAACAAGAGTTCACTATAAATTAGAATTGATTGGATGGGCTGAAGGGCCAAGGAGTGGCAGATGAAAATGCGTGGTTTGCATTTTGGTCAAGCAATGCAGGCAGGACTGACACACGCAAGAGGGATGTTGTAGAACAAAGAGACCTTGGAGTGCAGGTTCATAATTCGTTGAAGATGGAGTCACTGGTAGACAGGATAGTGAAGAAAGCATTTGGTATGCTTTCCTTTATTGGTCAGAGCATTGAGTATCGGAGTTGGGAGGTCACGTTGCAGCTGTACAGGCCATGTTTGGAAGACTGCATTTGTTTCTGGTCTCCCTGTTATTGGAAAGATATTGTGTAACTTTGAAAGGGGTCAGAAAAGATTGACAAGGCTGTTGCCAGAGTTGGAGGGTTTAAACTACAGGGAGAGGCTGAATACACTGGGGATATTTTCCCTGGAGCATCGGAGGCTGAGGGGTGACCATGTTGACACTCATAAGGGGCATGGCTAGGGTGAATACCCAAGGTCTTTACCCCAGGGTAGGGGAGTCCAAAACTAGAGGGACATATGTTTGAGGTGAGAGGGGAATTTTAAAATTCTTCTGTTTGGGTACATGAATAGGAAGGATTTAGAGGGATATGGACCACATGCAGGCAAATTGGACTAGATTAATTTAGGATACCTGTTTGGCACAGACAAGTTGGACCGAAGGGTCTGTTTCCGTGCTGTATGACTTTAATCGTCTTCTGTGAAAGCAGAAATCTGATGGTGAAGACTGGAGTTTCAGGATGTTTTGCCCTTACTGGGAGCAGAGATGTTTGACTGAAGTGTGTTGGTGTTAATGTCTTGATGTTCCATTTTGCTCCCACCTTCCTGGGGACGTTAACCATTTCGTATCTGGTTGTTCATCAAGAAGCTGCATTGCACCCTGAATTGACAATTTTTTTTTGCTGAGTGAGGCAATACTTCCTTCGAGTTACGCTGTACCAAGGATCCAGTTACAAAGGGACAACTTGGTGGTGACAAACAGTAAAGAAGGTGAGGTGGGATGGGTGGAGAGTGTGTGTGCTTTGAACTATTTAAAAAGCAGTTCATTTTTCTACGCTTTTTTGCTGGGGGGGGGGGTTCTGAAGCTGTAACAAAGCTGGGTCACAATAAAGATTACCCGAACTTACTGCCGGGCTCAGATTCTCATTGAAAGCTTTGAGCTCCAAGAATTTTTAGTTTTAAAACTGCTCATTTCTTTCAGCCTGCTGCACTAAGTTTCCAATGTCGCATATCAAATGGAGCAGTGAATGAGTAGCTAGTATCTTGAGAAATTGGGAATTTTTCAGGAGTGCAGAGTAAGTCATTTCATTGGCATTGTAAAGTGTAATAGCAGCACCGGGAGGTGTGGGCTGTGTTCACGAGATACGATATGGAGGGGCTGGTATTGGAGTGGGGTGGATAGAGTTAAATATCTCACAACACCAGGTGATAGTCCAACAGATTTATTTGGAAGCACTCGCTTTTGGAGTGCTGCTCCTTCATCGGGTAGCTGTGGTCCAGGGTAATAAGACACAAATTTCTTAGCAAAAGATCACAGTGTCATGCAACTGATAGGATATATTGAACAAGCCTAGATTGCTGTTACCTCTTTCATCTTTTAGAATGGGTTGCAGGTTTTGGTTCATTAATATAAATCTTTTAAATCACATTCTCGAGATGACTTAAGGTTTTATAAAAAATAGGTGACATCTCAGTTCAGACAATGCTTTAAAGGTGTGAGGTTCGAGTCTATCAGTATCCCAATCTTGAGTCAGACTGGTCCTATTTCCAAAGTAGGAATTTATAAAATATTACATGGATTGACTGCCTGCAGTTTGCGTGCTCTTTGAGCAAAATTGAATGTATCTGCAAGAATAATCTTGCCAATACAAATTCACCCCCTTACTCCATATTTCCCATGGACCATCCACCCTAATTTGCACATCCCTGGGCACTATAGGTAATTTAGCACAGCCAATCCACCCCAATTTGCACCCTAAACTCTAAATTACCTTCTCAAGAGTGTAATTTAAATGCAGAGCTTTTCTAAGAAAAATGTCAGTCTGACTCAACATTGGGACCCAGACAGAATTCACACCTGTTATTAGAAAAACTCTGCATTTAAATGACATTCTTGAGAAGGTAATTAAAAATAAATTCAGGGATTAAGAGCAGAAACCCATTCTAAAAGATGGAAGATTTAATTTAAAATTGTTTAATGTATCACATTTTCATGACACTGGACTCTTTTGCTACAAATTCCGGGATCACGATCTAATTCTCCACAACTACCTGATGAAGGAGCAGCGCTCCGAAAGCTAGTGCTTCCAAATAAACTTGTTGGATTCCAATCTGGTGTTGTGATTTTTAACTTTATCCATAGGAAACTCATGAGTTGTGGGACTGGTAACAGTTGTTATTTTGTGATCCATTCCAAGTGAAAATTATCCTCTGCGCAGACACGGATGAACAGTCTGTTTTTGTGCATTGTGCGGGATCAGGCTAGCAGCTTTTAAATCCTAATGTTCAGAAGCAAACTGTAGATCAGCAATCGTATTCTGAGAGTGGTACTTCCAGCCCTGGTTAATCCCATTGGGTCAACAGAGAGAGGGGGAGAGGATGTCACATCTAAAGTTCATACAGAATAGTTGTTTCGGTTGTTCAGTCAGTTGAGTTGGTTCTGCACTCAGATGAGACTGGATATTGCTTTTTAATGGATCATAATTGAAACAACAATGGAACACCTTAAATTCAAGGAATTTTGATGGGCAAATCGAACCTTGAAGAGATAATGTTCTTCCATTAATAACGTTGGGTGACCCAAATTAGACATTTTTATTGATAGCTCCATAATCATATTCCTGCTGGATATTTTTTCTGGGCAAACAATTTCAGATGGGAGAAGTTCTGTATCCTGGGAAGGCAGTGAAATAAAAAAAACGGTTGTTTAAAGCATTTTAACTGTGGACCCACGAGCTCTTGTCCATTAAATCTCTTTATTTGCAGAAATAGCCTGTTAAAATGTCCATGTCCCTTTAAAATGCAGATTTCCCCATTTAGTATGACGCCGTTCCGTTAGATGTCGGAATATTTGTTTAAATTGAGCCGTGAGCTTTCCCAATGTAGACAGGGCTCCTGGAAACGTGGCAGTGTCCCCCCTGCAGCTGCAGAGCGAGACAGGAGAGTTTGTTTTTGTGAATGAGCAGTTGTAGCGCGAGGTGTCTGTTGCTTGGTGACGGTGAGGCTCCCTGGCTCCGCCCATCCCCCCCGTGCAGACGTCGCGCGGGGGCGAAGGCGGTTGGGAGGAGAAGTCGCTCGAGCGGGGAAGCGGCGGGAGGGCGGCCGTTAGGAAAATAGCGCCGTGCGGCCCGGGGCAGACACCCGTCACTGGGCACCGCCGCCTTCCTGGCGCAGCTGCTGTGTCACGGCCACACCGGCCGGCTGTACAGCAGGCAGGAGCCGGTGAGCATTCTGGAGGCGGATGAGGTTAAGGGCCTGTTTGGGAACTCGTCGGCCGCCTGGGTGGTGGAGTTCTACTGGTCGTGGGGCGGCCCCTGTGTCAACTATGGGGCCACCTGCCTCACCTTTCACCTCCCGGGCCCAGTACCTTCCAGGTGGCCCCATAGTTGACACAGGGGCCGCCCCACGACCAGTAGAACTCCACCACCCAGGCGGCCGACGAGTTCCCAAACAGGCCCTTAACCCCATCCGCCTCCAGAATGCTCACCGGCTCCTGCCTGCTGTACAGCCGGCCGGTGTGGCCGTGACACAGCAGCTGCGCCAGGAAGGCGGCGGTGCCCAGTGACGGGTGTCTGCCCCGGGCCGCACGGCGCTATTTTCCTAACGGCCGCCCTCCCGCCGCTTCCCCGCTCGAGCGACTTCTCCTCCCAACCGCCTTCGCCCCCGCGCGACGTCTGCACGGGGGGGATGGGCGGAGCCAGGGAGCCTCACCGTCACCAAGCAACAGACACCTCGCGCTACAACTGCTCATTCACAAAAACAAACTCTCCTGTCTCGCTCTGCAGCTGCAGGGGGGACACTGCCACGTTTCCAGGAGCCCTGTCTACATTGGGAAAGCTCACGGCTCAATTTAAACAAATATTCCGACATCTAACGGAACGGCGTCATACTAAATGGGGAAATCTGCATTTTAAAGGGACATGGACATTTTAACAGGCTATTTCTGCAAATAAAGAGATTTAATGGACAAGAGCTCGTGGGTCCACAGTTAAAATGCTTTAAACAACCGTTTTTTTTATTTCACTGCCTTCCCAGGATACAGAACTTCTCCCATCTGAAATTGTTTGCCCAGAAAAAATATCCAGCAGGAATATGATTATGGAGCTATCAATAAAAATGTCTAATTTGGGTCACCCAACGTTATTAATGGAAGAACATTATCTCTTCAAGGTTCGATTTGCCCATCAAAATTCCTTGAATTTAAGGTGTTCCATTGTTGTTTCAATTATGATCCATTAAAAAGCAATATCCAGTCTCATCTGAGTGCAGAACCAACTCAACTGACTGAACAACCGAAACAACTATTCTGTATGAACTTTAGATGTGACATCCTCTCCCCCTCTCTCTGTTGACCCAATGGGATTAACCAGGGCTGGAAGTACCACTCTCAGAATACGATTGCTGATCTACAGTTTGCTTCTGAACATTAGGATTTAAAAGCTGCTAGCCTGATCCCGCACAATGCACAAAAACAGACTGTTCATCCGTGTCTGCGCAGAGGATAATTTTCACTTGGAATGGATCACAAAATAACAACTGTTACCAGTCCCACAACTCATGAGTTTCCTATGGATAAAGTTAAAAATCACAACACCAGATTGGAATCCAACAAGTTTATTTGGAAGCACTAGCTTTCGGAGCGCTGCTCCTTCATCAGGTAGTTGTGGAGAATTAGATCGTGATCCCGGAATTTGTAGCAAAAGAGTCCAGTGTCATGAAAATGTGATACATTAAACAATTTTAAATTAAATCTTCCATCTTTTAGAATGGGTTTCTGCTCTTAATCCCTGAATTTATTTTTAATTACCTTCTCAAGAATGTCATTTAAATGCAGAGTTTTTCTAATAACAGGTGTGAATTCTGTCTGGGTCCCAATGTTGAGTCAGACTGACATTTTTCTTAGAAAAGCTCTGCATTTAAATTACACTCTTGAGAAGGTAATTTAGAGTTTAGGGTGCAAATTGGGGTGGATTGGCTGTGCTAAATTACCTATAGTGCCCAGGGATGTGCAAATTAGGGTGGATGGTCCATGGGAAATATGGAGTAAGGGGGTGAATTTGTATTGGCAAGATTATTCTTGCAGATACATTCAATTTTGCTCAAAGAGCACGCAAACTGCAGGCAGTCAATCCATGTAATATTTTATAAATTCCTACTTTGGAAATAGGACCAGTCTGACTCAAGATTGGGATACTGATAGACTCGAACCTCACACCTTTAAAGCATTGTCTGAACTGAGATGTCACCTATTTTTTATAAAACCTTAAGTCATCTCGAGAATGTGATTTAAAAGATTTATATTAATGAACCAAAACCTGCAACCCATTCTAAAAGATGAAAGAGGTAACAGCAATCTAGGCTTGTTCAATATATCCTATCAGTTGCATGACACTGTGATCTTTTGCTAAGAAATTTGTGTCTTATTACCCTGGACCACAGCTACCCGATGAAGGAGCAGCACTCCAAAAGCGAGTGCTTCCAAATAAATCTGTTGGACTATCACCTGGTGTTGTGAGATATTTAACTCTATCCACCCCACTCCAATACCAGCCCCTCCATATCGTATCTCGTGAACACAGCCCACACCTCCCGGTGCTGCTATTACACTTTACAATGCCAATGAAATGACTTACTCTGCACTCCTGAAAAATTCCCAATTTCTCAAGATACTAGCTACTCATTCACTGCTCCATTTGATATGCGACATTGGAAACTTAGTGCAGCAGGCTGAAAGAAATGAGCAGTTTTAAAACTAAAAATTCTTGGAGCTCAAAGCTTTCAATGAGAATCTGAGCCCGGCAGTAAGTTCGGGTAATCTTTATTGTGACCCAGCTTTGTTACAGCTTCAGAACCCCCCCCCCCAGCAAAAAAGCGTAGAAAAATGAACTGCTTTTTAAATAGTTCAAAGCACACACACTCTCCACCCATCCCACCTCACCTTCTTTACTGTTTGTCACCACCAAGTTGTCCCTTTGTAACTGGATCCTTGGTACAGCGTAACTCGAAGGAAGTATTGCCTCACTCAGCAAAAAAAAATTGTCAATTCAGGGTGCAATGCAGCTTCTTGATGAACAACCAGATACGAAATGGTTAACGTCCCCAGGAAGGTGGGAGCAAAATGGAACATCAAGACATTAACACCAACACACTTCAGTCAAACATCTCTGCTCCCAGTAAGGGCAAAACATCCTGAAACTCCAGTCTTCACCATCAGATTTCTGCTTTCACAGAAGACGATTAAAGTCATACAGCACGGAAACAGACCCTTCGGTCCAACTTGTCTGTGCCAAACAGGTATCCTAAATTAATCTAGTCCAATTTGCCTGCATGTGGTCCATATCCCTCTAAATCCTTCCTATTCATGTACCCAAACAGAAGAATTTTAAAATTCCCCTCTCACCTCAAACATATGTCCCTCTAGTTTTGGACTCCCCTACCCTGGGGTAAAGACCTTGGGTATTCACCCTAGCCATGCCCCTTATGAGTGTCAACATGGTCACCCCTCAGCCTCCGATGCTCCAGGGAAAATATCCCCAGTGTATTCAGCCTCTCCCTGTAGTTTAAACCCTCCAACTCTGGCAACAGCCTTGTCAATCTTTTCTGACCCCTTTCAAAGTTACACAATATCTTTCCAATAACAGGGAGACCAGAAACAAATGCAGTCTTCCAAACATGGCCTGTACAGCTGCAACGTGACCTCCCAACTCCGATACTCAATGCTCTGACCAATAAAGGAAAGCATACCAAATGCTTTCTTCACTATCCTGTCTACCAGTGACTCCATCTTCAACGAATTATGA